>NC_058132.1:232267990-232294743 GCF_016433145.1 Gracilinanus agilis | reverse complement strand
ATATATATATATATATATATATATATTACATGAAGGTTTGGGTATAACCTATATCAGATTGTTCATTGCCTCAGTAAGTGGGAGAGAAGAGGGAGGGGAAAAATCAGAATTTTAAAATGTCAAAAAACAATTGTCAAAAAGCATTTCTACATATAACTAAAAAAAGAAAAATAAACTAAAAAAAGGAAAATTGTCCCAAACTTCTTAACATAGAAAATGAAATTCTACTTGAAAGAACCTACAGATTACCTTCAGAAAAATTAAGTAAAACAAGACTGCAAACTCCAAAATTTAGAGTAATTAGATTTAAAAAATTCAATTCAGAAGCAAGAAGTTCTGCAAACTATCAAGTAAGAAACCTTCAAATGCAAGGGAAAGAATATCCAATTAATGCAGGACTATTCTGTATCCAGTAAAAAAGGAGCAGAGAATGAAATAATATATTCCAAAGAGCAATGGAACTCAGGATGCAGTCCAGGGTGATCTATCCTGCAAATATGAACAGGACAAAAGATGGACAAGAAAAGGTTGGAACATTTAGAAATGAAACCAGACCTAAAAATTTCATCTCAAACACCAAAAAGAACAGTAACTCAAAAAGAGTGAATAAATGCAGACAACAATAGCAACAGAGTGGCAGTAGAAAACCAATAAGAGATTTCTTTCTAAATATACACAAAGAGACAGGGGCAAAGGCAAAAATCTGAGAAAGGCATTAGTAAAAAGGTGAACAAGTGGCATTAAAGATAGAATCTTGTGACACTACCTATGAGGTATATGAAAGGGGTGGAGGGGAGCAGGAGGATAGAGATGAATGAGTGCTAGAGTCAAATCAAGGGTTAAAAATGAGATTACCTCTGTGGTCTCAGAAAAAAAAGTACCTGAAGGGAATTAGATGAACAGGTGGAGGAAAGATGTAAAACATGGAGGAAAAGAAGAAAACTTTATTTTGGGGTTCTCAGGGAGTTCCACTGATGAACCCTCCTATAATTTCAAGGTATTGAGGACTTTACAATGAGTGATTTGGTGATGGAAAATTCCACTTGTCCTGAGGAAGAGGAGAAATTGAATCTCTCAGAGGTATTGGAAACTGGAGGAATCAACATGGACACATGAAGGAAATTTCCAGATAAATGTAGAGAAAAACTGAGCAAGAAAGGGTATAGATGAATAGAGGGAGGAAGTACATTATCATAGGGCAATGTCCTCTCTGACATCTGCAATGGCTAGCATTTTTCTAAGAATGAAGCACAATAGAAAAAGGGATACTAAAAGTTAAAGCGTATAAGATAAGGGCAGAAAGTGGCTGAAGGGCAGAGCCTAGAATGGATACATTGTTTGATTTTATGAAGAATACGATGAAAAAAGAATAGATGATTACAGAAAACATGAATCAGTGAATTAGAATGTATAGTAAACGGAAAGAGATGTTGGATAATGAAGGGAAGAAAAGAATTATTTTTTATGAGGAGATCAAAAATGAAATTAAAAGCTGAATAATAAGTTGTTTGAAGGGGAAGTGAGGAAGGGGGAATCTACCTAATGAACTCACAGGGGAAAAAAATAGAGGGGAGAAATATATAATCAAAATAAAAGGGGAGAAAAATCAATAACCAAAACCATGAAAAGAAATGAGTAATAAATGAGAAAAGGGTAACAGAAATGAGAAGAGCATGAATTGAAATGGAACCAGTTAAAAAATAATTAAGTAAAGTAACCTAAAGAACATAATATTATGTTTACAGCATAAGAAGGAAAAAAATCACAACTTGAAAGAAAAACAATTTTAAAGATTGTTATAGGACTATGTTGACAAACCTATGGCATGTGTTTTAGAGAGGGCTGCTCTCTATCCCCTCTCCATGTACCCAAGGACATTTCTTAAATCACCCACCCCTCTGTTCAGCAGCCCAATGAAAGCACTTTCTCCCTCCCTTTTGAGGAGTAAGGGGGTGGGGCAGGGTGTATCCAGAATATGGTGGGAGGGAGGGGCATGGCACTTGGTATCTGGGTGGGGCAGGCACAGAACTTGGTCTGGGGGTAGTGGGAGGGGCAGGGTCCAGCACTCCATCTCTAAAAGGTTCCTCATCACTGTTCAATTCTATACTAGATTTTTTTTGTTTCTTTTTCCAGTAAGTCAATTATATTTATAAAGAACTTCTTTTTTTCATTGAATATTTGTACCTTTTTCTAGTTGACTAATTTTGCTTTTTAAGGTGTTATTTTATTTTTGGACTACTTTCATTTCTTTTTCTCATTTTTATTCTACCTGCCTTATTTGATATTTGAAATTCCTTTTTTGAGTTCTTCCAGAGTTTGAAACCAATTCCCATTTTAAGGTTGTTGTCTTTTTAAGATTTGCATATGGTTGCTTGCATCTCACCCTCTACTGTTGATTCAGTGCTTTGCTGATCATTCCCATAGAAATTTTTGAGTGTTAAATGTTTCTTTTGCTGTTTGGTCATTTTCTTAGCTTTTTTTTTTCTTTTTTTTGCCTGTGGATTGGGAATTCTGAAAGCTGCTTGTTAAATCTGTCTCCTTTACTGCTAGCTTCTGCTGTGTGAGCTATTTTGCCCTGGAGCCAGTTCTACTGCAGCAAGGCAAGCTAGAAAGGGCCCAGGGCTACGGACTTTTAGGCCTCACTTTGGGATGGTGCCAGGGCTTGGGACTTCAGGGGTTGGGTCTGAGGTGATCTTTTGCTTGGGTAGCTTCTTTCCTGGGATCCCAAAATTAAACTACACTCAATCACTGAACCTAGTGCAGTAGGTGGGGTGGTGGTCAGCCAGCAGTCCTCTGAGTGTAGTTTTGTTTCTGGTTCCCCTTTTTCCCATGAAAATCAACTCTCTTTGCCTTCCTTTCAAGTAGTGTTCAGTGGGATAGCTCCTCACACCTTGTTCATTTTTGACTCCTATTGTTTTGAGGCGGCTTTTAAAAATTGGTTTGGAAGGATTTGTCAGAGTGGTTTAAGCTTTCACTGCTACTAAACTGCCATCATGGCTCTGCCCCCTAAGAAAATCCCATAATATTATTTTTTAATCTTACTATATGTTTTTAAATCAATACTGTGTACTGGTTCCAAGGCAGAAGAATAGTTAGGGCTAGGCAAAAGGGGTGAAATGACATCCCTAGCATATGCAGCTAGGAAGTGTCTGAGACCAGATTTGTACTTAGGACCTCTTATTTCTAGCTTTGGCTCTCAATCTTTCTAGCCATCTTTTTGGCCCCTCCTTAACATTTTAACTTAATTACTATTTATATGCTACTGAAAGTACCTGCCTGGGTCCACTAAAAAGTGTATGTTACATAATCTTAGATATATTTCACTGCATCAAGGCAATCTATTTATATTTATGTAAACCATTCACTATCCCTTTCACTAAAACTCCATTTCTAAATCTTTTCCTCTATCTTAAAAACCTTCATGACTTCTAATAACTTCACTCTTTCTCTCAACTGGGGAATTTGCCTCATAAAAAAATTAAGGTCACACACAAAAAGTTCCTTCATAACCAAGTCTCTTCATTTCACATCACTCAGATACCTAGTGCTAAAAAACTGAATCAACCAACTGTTTGGGAACCATCATGCAAATTTATATTGACTCTTGTAAGAAATATGATTGTTTTCTCAACCTAAGCTACATTACACAGGAATTAGAGAATAGATAGATGTTAGAAGCTACATAATGAAGCTGGATAACAGAATATGACAGAACTAAGATGATAAAAGGAAACATCAATGAAAGTAGGAAACTGAGCTGAGAAAAGACAATAATAGTAGTTTCTCTGAGTTGAAATAAATTTACAAGCTACAGAAGGATCTACAGGTGATTGGGGAACTGGCATAATGGTACAGAGTTCTGATGAAGGGATGAGATTAGAGAAACGTGACATCAGGTCTTTGATGAGCAGATCAATGGAAGACAACGTTGCTCTCTACCATCACCACTGCTTGAGAGAGGGGAAGTTTTTCAGAGGCTTTTCTCTTTAGTGACCTCTGTAGCTTGAGAAGAGAGCAAAGCTAGTTATCTTTGCAAATTCTAGGCCTAAAGGAACTGTTTTTTACAGATAGAAGAAAAGATACTTTATTTGTGAGATAATCTAAAAATCTCTTTAGATCCTACATTAAAGACTGTTGTTGGGCATTATTTCAGGTTTATAGGTAGATATTATATCATATTATGGTTAGTTTTGCTTCCGGATACATTTAGCCAATGTTTCACAATTAAACATTAATGGAGTTATTTGGGCTGATTTGTTTAATCATAAAATACACTGTTCTAGGCTCAGGAGCTATAGCAGTGAGTAGTACATATGTGTCTCCTTCTATGATATTTACTCTCTGGTAATTAGGGCAAGTTGCATCATCCTAGCCTCTCCTACAAGGTAAAGCTATAGATCTGTCACTGAATAAACAGAGCCTTCCAGTAGACTGATAATGACTGAATCCAACAGCAATCTGTGTCTCAAACCAAATCCAGGGTAGGAACTTACAAACTCAGATCATGGATTAAGAGATCAGTCTCTAAATCATACTACTTTACAATTACTGAAAAGTTGCATGGCCACAGTACAACCTGTCTCAGAGAGCCTAAAATAACACAATATTCAACATGCCAAGCAATCAGCAAGAATTTCCTCCAGAAGAGTGCAGAGCCTAAGTATGTACAATTCTAGAAGAAAACAATGAAATGTTAATTAAATATAGTATTTCTAAACATTCCTGATGAAAAGACCAAAGCTTCATAATAACTTTATAATAAAGACGTGTTAAGAGATACATAAAAGTTAAACATAAATGATCAAATGAAATAAAAAATGATATGCTGCTTGCATTCTAAAATGTAGATGATATATATCCACTCTGATCTCTATTATCATTAGTGATTAAGGAAGAAGTATACTTAGACAGAAGGCTTGAGCCTGGTACACTAACATCTTGAATAATCATAAGATGAGAATAGAAAGAAAAGAGGAAAGGGTATAAAATAGGATGGGAAAGAAATGCTGAGCAAAATGATGTGGGTGCTCCAAAAGTTTATACAAAAAAAGGAGAAATGTGTGACAAGAACTGACATTTGAAATTCATTTGCTTCTGAACTGGTTAAAGGAGGAAAGAATATATATGCATACATAGTTGATTACAGAAATACATTTTACTCAGCAAAAAATAGAAGGGAAAGGAGAAAAAAGATATGGGGCTAAATTAGAGGAAGAGTAGATAAGGGAGGAGCAGCTAGTTGGTGCCTTGGATAAAGTGTCAGGTCTGGAATCAGGAGGACTTTAATTCAAATCTGGTCTCAGATTTTTATTAGCAAGTCGCAACCCTGTTTGCCTCCAGCTCCTCTTATAGAAGAGCTGGAGAAGAAAAAGACAAATCACTACAGTATCTTTGACAAGAAAACTTCAAATGGTATTATTAAAAGTAAGACATGAACAAGTTTAAGAGAAGAATTTGTCCTAAGTAAAACAAACTCTAAATAAGGACATAGAATGTAAAAATATATTTAGTTCTTTTTGAATTAGCAAAGAATTGGAATATGATGTGCCTATTAATTGTGGAGTGACTGAAAAAAGTTATGGTATATAAAGCTGAAGGAAAGCTACTTTTATAAGTGACAAAGAATGGATAGTTTCAGAGAAATCTGGGAAGACATGTTTGAATTGGTGATACAGAGTGAAGTGAAAAGAGTAAGGAGAATGATTTATATGATGACAGTATTGTAAAGACAAACAACTTTGAAAGACTTAGGAAAACTGATTAATACAATAACTAAGAACAAGTCAGACTCCTAATAGAAAAGTAATGTTCTCACAGTACTGATGAAGATATATATTTTTTGGAAATGACCAATGTGGGAATTTGTTTTGCTTGACTATATATTTTTGTCATGGTTCTTTCCCCTTTTTTCCCAGTTGGGAAAGGGGGAAGATAGAGAATTAAGATTTTTGTTGAGTGGACAAAATAAAATTTAATTAATATTCATTCAGATTTTTTTTCAAATGGAAATTATTATCCTGTTTTTTTCATATGAAAGCTCCTTATGTGTCAGCTACAAAATGTTGAAAAAATGTCATATTTCATATAATTTATTTCATATAATTGACAGTGTAAATAAAGTGTTTTTTTTTCTTTAGAATATTTTTCCATGGTTACATGATTCATGATTTCCCCCTTTAGCTCCCCCTCCCAGAGCTGACAACAATTCCCCTGGATTATACATATGTATCATTCTTCAAAACCTATTTACATGTTATTCAAATTGGAATAGAATGATC
The DNA here is from genome assembly GCF_016433145.1 of Gracilinanus agilis. NCBI lineage: Eukaryota > Metazoa > Chordata > Mammalia > Didelphimorphia > Didelphidae > Gracilinanus > Gracilinanus agilis. The sequence continues at coordinate 232,288,465 of NC_058132.1, read as the reverse complement.
TTTTAACATTAAAACCCTAATCATAACCCTATCAAACCACATGATCGATTATACGTTTTTCTTCTGCGTTTCTGTTCCCAAAGTTCTTTCTCTGAATGTGAACAGCATTCTTTCTTATAAGTTCCTCTGGATTGTCCTGAGTCATTGCATTGCTGCTGGTAGAAAAGTCTATTCATTATACTGTGCCATAATGTAACAATCTGTTTGTACAGTGTTCTCCTGGTTCTGCTCTTTTCACTCTGCCTCAATTCCTGAAGGTCTTTCCAGTTCACATGGAATTCCTCCAGTTCATTATTCTTTTCAGCAGAGTAGTATTCCATCACCATCAGATATCACAATTTGTTCAGCCATTTCCCAATCAATGGGCACCTCCTCACTTTCTAATTTTTTTGCTACCACAAAAAGGGCAGATATAAATATTTTTGTACAAATATTTTTCCTTATTATCTCTTTGGGGCACAAACCCAATAGTGGTATGGCTAGAGCAAAGGGTAGGCATTCTTTTAAAGTCCTTTGGGCATAGTTCCAAATTGCCTCCAGAATGGTTGGACCAACTCACAACTCCACCAGCAGTGTATTAGTGTCTCAATTTTGACACATTCCCTCCAACATTTATCAATTTCCTTTGCTGCCATATTGAATACTCTGTTACGTGTAAGGTGGTACCTTAGAGTTGTTTTTATTTCACTTCTCTAATTAGGAGGGATTTAGAACACTTTTTCATGTTCTTATTGATAATTTTTTTTTAAATTTTAAACCCTTAACTTCTGTGTATTGACTTATAGGTGGAAGATTGGTAAGGGTAGGCAATGGGGGTCAAGTGACTTGCCCAGGGTCACACAGCTGGGAAGTGTCTGAGGCCGGATTTGAACCTAGGACCTCCTGTCTCTAGGCCTGGCTCTCAATCCACTGAGCTACCCAGCTGCCCCACTTATTGATAATTTTGATTTCATCATGTGAAAACTGCTTTTCATGTCTCTTGACCATTTGTTGATTGGGGAATGGCTTGATTTTTTGTAAATTTTATTTAGTTCCTTATATATTGGGGAAATTAAACCTTTGTCAGGGAGTTTTGTTATAAAAATGTTTTCCCAGTTTGTTGCTTTCCTTCTAATTTTGGTTGCATTGGTTTTGTTTGTACAAAACTTTTCAATTTGATATAATCAGTCATTCATTTTATATTTTACAATTTTCTCTATCTCTTGCTTGATCTTGAATTCCTTCCTTTCCCACAGATCTGACAGGTATACTATTCTATGTTCATCTAACTTATTTATGATTTCACTCTTTATTTTTTAAGTCTTTTACTCATTTTAAATTTATCTTGGTATAGGGTATAAGATTTTGATCTAAACCCAATTTTCCTCATATTGTTTTCCAATTTTCCCAGCAGTTTTTGTCAAATGATGAGTTCTTATCCTCAAAGCTGGGATCTTTGGTTTATAGAGCACTAGCTTGCTGAGGACATTTACCCCTAATCTATTCCATTGATCCACCCTTCTGTTTCTTGGCCAGTACCATATTGTTTTGCTGACCACTGCTTTATATTACAGTTTAAGATCTGGTACTGCTAGGCCCCCATACTTCACATTTTTTTCCATTCCTATTGAGAGCACTAGAAAGCATTGGAATAAAAGGTCCTTTCTTTAAAATAATAAGTAGTATTTATTTAAAACCATCAGCAAGGATCATCTGCAATGGGGATGTTAAAAACCTTCCAAATAAGATTGGATGTAAAGCAGGGATACCCATTATCACCATTATTTTATTTAATATTACACTAGAAATGCTAGCTTTAGCAGTTAGAGAAGAAAATGAAATTGAAGGAATAAAAGCAGGCAATAAGGAAACTAAGTTATCATTCTTTGGAGATGATATAATGATATACTTAAAGAATCCTAGAAAATCAACTAAAAAGCTAGTTGAAATAATAATTTTAGCAGAGTTGAAGGACACAAAATAAAGTCAAATAAATCATCAGCATTTCTATATATTTACAACAAAACTCAGCATCAAGAATTAGAAAGAGAAACTCCATTCAAAATAACTATAGACCAGTGATGGCAAAACTTTTAGAGACTGAGGGCCCAAACTTCAACACTCACCCCATAAGTGAGCCCTCACCTTATCCCAAGCTACTGGGCAGAGGGGCAGGGGAAGTGAAAAATGTCAGTAGGTACATATGGAGAGGGAATGGGAATAGAGACCTTTGGCACTTGTGCCATAGTTTCATGGCTCTAGACCAGTAATGGGCTAATTATGGCCTGCGGGCCAGATTCGGCCCCCTGAAATGTTCTATTCAGCAGAACAACATTATTCTTAATCTGACAAATACAATGAGTAGGATACAATACAATGAAACTTCGAAAGAGTTGCCTTACAAACAGACTGACAGATGAGCATTTCCTTTCCTTTGGCCCCCTCTTTAAAAAGTTTGCCTATTACTGCTCTAGACAATATAAAACACTTGGGAATCTATTTGCCAAGACAAACACAGGAATTATATGAACACAATTATAAAACACTATTTATAAAAATAAAATTAGAACTAAACAATTAGAAAAACATCAATTGCTCATGACTAGGCCAAGCTAATATAACAAATATCACGATTAATTTTCTTATTCAGTGCTATACATATCAAACTATCAAAAAAACTATTTTATAGAACTAGAAATAGAAATTATCTAATAAATATCTGTTGAAGTAAACAAAAATAAATGTTTTACCTTCTCCCCATTTAGAAGTGTAGAAAGTAAAAAGCCAGTTTCTCATAGTAGTAGAAGAAACTTGAATATATAGCCAAGATTTCTAAGCATGTAGGTGGTAGAGTGGATAGCATACTAGATTTGGAAACAAGAAGACTTGTATTTGGGGCTTAACAAGCACTTACTATATGTGACAATTTGTGCAAGTCCTCTGCCTCAGTCTCTACAATTGTGATAGGAGGATAATAATGACACCTAAATCATAGAATTGTCCTGAGAATCGCTGAAGCTAATATATGTAAAGTTTTTGGTTTTATAGTGCTAAATAAATAGTACCTATTATTGTTTTATCTAGATATTTTGGGATATATTGATAACCTATGTGATTCACTGATTTTTTAATTTATTAATCAGATATTGTGATGCAGTATATCCAGTATTTGAATGTAAGGTATGGTAACAATATAAAAGAATATAAAATATAAAAGAATAATCTAAAAAATAATATAAAAGAACAATATAAAAGAATAACTGATATTAAAGTATGGACTGATTGATTATTTATCAAACACATATATGTTTGTATTATAGACATAAACAAATTTGCATACATATATATGCATATGTGTATACATAATGTATCTATGTTAGTATGATCTCTCATGTATTTCTCAAAAGCCTGTAGATAGAACCTCTGGGTAGTATTATCATTATCCTAATTTTGCAGAGGAGGAAACTGAGACTTAGAAAGTTGAAATGAATTGCTCAGTATTACACAGCTAGAATATATCAGAGGCAGGCTTAGAATATAGATCTTCCTTATTTCTGGTACAACATTCTCTCCAAAGTGCAACACTGACTCTTAGATATGTCCACATAAATGTTACATAACATTTTGTAAATGAGAGGAGAAAACACACTAATTGAATGATTGGATGATACTACCCTCAAGTATTATCATTAAAAGCAGAGGACTCATTTGCCTTAAGAAAATGGAACTAAAAAAAAAAAAAACCTTGCCCATCTTTTGATTGTACTTTATTTAGCTTGATTTGATTAAGACTGATAGATAAGCATGTTACACCTGGTCAATGCAATTTATGATAAAAGGAAATAAGGAGTAAATAATGACAACAGTAGTCCTTTATCAAGTGCTTCATCATAAGCACACTCTGTACTTTTCTGAGCTCTATGGCTGACTTGGAACCCATTTCAGTGTCACATTGAATTTAATATTTAATATTGTCATGTCTTTTTCATTCACATATACATATATACAAACACACATGTGCATGTACATACACATATCTATGTATCTCTATCAATCTATCTCTTCCTCTATCTATGTTAATCTATGTTACTATGTAATATCTAACTATGTGAGAGAAGGTTTGAGAAAGAAAGAGAATTTTGGTTGACACTTAAGACAGTAAACATCTCTGTTTTTCTCAACCTTAATTTTAATGAGGCACAACAGCTGCTGTACTGCCCTTCCTTAGCATATGTTTCAAAGATGGTAAATTTCAATTTATTGGGAAGACATCGTTCTCAATACATAAAAATTTAAAAAAAATTTGAAAAACCTGAAAAAATTACACCTTCCCCAGGCACTTAAAGAAAAATATTAGCATTTGATTTTTTTAAATCAAAAACTGACATTTGTCAGGTTTTGAAGAATACTGATATAAGTGAGGGTTAAAGAAGTTCAGAAAACATAGATCGTTATTCTTCTATGATTTTGTTTTATATTGCTTTTTGAGACTAGGACTTCCTATTGTGAAGGATTAAATTGGGGGCAGCAGGCAGAAGGAGTTTGAGCAAATGCCAGTGTGCAGTTTATTAAAAGCAAAACAGTTTATTATTAGGATATATGGATAGGAAATAGGAAGGAGGAAAATGAAAGTAACCTTATAATAGATTATAACTATGACTAAGATCCCAAACCTAACTAAATTTTTCTAGAAAACCTTACATCTATCTGCCTCAGAGGGCAGTATCTTCTGCTAGGCCAAAGCCCTCTCCAACTCTTACTACTCTCTTTATCTGATAATAAAAACACTATCTATCTACCTTATCTACCCAAGTTAATCGGTAATAAATAAGGCTATTAAAGCCTTAATTCAGTTCTCTGTCTCCAACCAGAGAGATTGCTAGCAGCACAACCTCTCCTCCAGAGACCCAGAGACAAAAGCCCTTTCCAATGATCTATAACTTACAAACCCACACTGAGCCACACCCTTCTTACTGATACCAACTGCCAACCTGCACAGCAGGGGGTCTCTTATTGAAAAATATTATTGCTCCTTTTCTTTTTAAATATAAAAAAATTAATAAAAACTCTCTTAACACTTATCTTTCTCAGGTTGAAAGTATATCAGCTACTCACTTGCCCAGTTGGGTTTCTGATTGACATAGGAACTATGATCAAATATGTTTCTTACCTGTGGTAGTTCATCCTTCCTTAGGTACATTGATGACTCTTCATTCTTAGGCTTAAAATTATACTGAGCAAGGGGGCAGCTGGGTAGCTCAGTGGATTGAGAGCCAGGCCTAGAGACAGGAGGTCCTGGGTTCAAATCCAGCCTCGGACAGTGTGACCCTGGGCAAGTCACTTGACCCCCATTGCCTACCCTTACCACTCTTCTACCTATAAGTCAATACACAGAAGTTAAGGGTTTAAAAAAAAAAGTTAAAAAAAATTATACTGAGCAAACTTTCAGTGTAGAGACATGTTCCTGATTGACTTTAGCTCTACTGTAGATCAGAACTCCTGACTTCAAGCAATCCTCCATCAGCATTCCTAGAAGCAAGGATTGAAGGTATATGTCATGCCTCCTTGCATGATATGGTTTGTAATATATGTCTTTATATTTTTTAGATGGGAATCATTCGTCTCTTGTCCTTAAAAAAAAAAAAAGAAAAAAATAATGCATTACCAAACCAGAAAGTAAAATCATAAACTTTAATGAGAAGGTGTTTTATTACTTTAGACACTGATGTTCTTTAGACTGTCATTGCTTTATAACCATTATTCCATTTATATATATATGTATATATATATTTATATTAATATACAAAATAACTATGATATGAATTTAATGGCAGAACATTTTAAATATTTAAAAGTAATCTGAATAGATATTATTCATGGTAATAGCACAATTTATGAATGCCAGCAAGGAATGGAAATTTTTCTATGACAAATGTTACCCATAGAATTCAGTAATGAATGAATTTTTAATAAGGCAATGATCTTGTTAGCTTTAAGGATAATTTGCCTTCCTTCATCACACTTAAAATCTGGATAAATTTCACTGGGTAATTAACCAAAACTAATTATTTGCTACAAGAAAGAGTTATTTTTTTCACACCATTTCTGAAGGTTGTATCTATAGACACTTTTATCTCTCTCTCTCTCTTTTAAACTTTTAATGAATCTTTTATGGAAGAAGCCATCTGAAGGTATTGTTAATATTTTTCAGTGTTGCAAAGATGCCAATTAGCAAAGGGCAAACAAAGCTCCCCTGTTTATTATTAGCTACATATATAATATTGCAGTTTTAATCTCTTATCTTTATATAATAAAGGATTCCTTTCACTAGACAGTTTTTCTACTACAATGTGGCATGGCAAAGGTAGGTTTAGGATAACAAAAAAGAGAGAATAAACAAAAACAGAGTATATGGATAGGGTAATGCAAGGATGTAACAGAGGCTTTTGCTCTTGCAAGAGTCATCGTAAACAGCCCTGGCAGTTAAGTCTTAGAATCTTCACAAAAGTTCAGTTGGAGTCTGAGGCTTGAAGAGAGCTGACATTCCAACTGAGGCTCCTTTTAACCTAAAGATTAAGATTTACTTATTTCTTTATAACAATAGAAGATAGATATTCTACACATATTCATACATATAATAGACATTTACACACAGATACACATACACATACTGTTTTTAACCTTAAAACTATTTTTGTTAATTCTTAATTGATTTCCAACTGTGACTCCATGGACCAAAGCAAGTCAATTTTGTCCATGTTTATTTTTCCCCCCTTGGCAATGATACTGGAGTAGTTTCCTATTTCCTTCTCCAATATATTAATGCAATAAGAAGTTAAGTGACTTGCCCAGGGTCACAAGGCAAATGAATGAAGCTGAATTTGAACTCAGATCTTCCTGCACTCGTCTTGGCACTCTATCAACTAAGCCACCTAGCTGCCTCTAAAACTAAAATGATAGATAGACAGACAGACAGACAGACAGACAGATAGATAGATAGATAGATAGATAGATAGACAGAATTTAGATTAACCATTTATATTAATAGAAAAGGGTTTTCAGAACAGCTTCTCTACCTTCTTGCTCAGCATTCTACTCTCTTCCTCTTAGTTTCTCTGGGGAAGGAAAAAAAACAACATTATATGTATGTTTGTATATGAGGAGTGAGAGAGAGAGGAAAACAGAGAGAAAGAAAGAATCGGTCACAAGAGTCTTAGCCTTCTCTTTGTGTCATTCCAACTTACTGAATTTCTGATCCCCAGCATTCAACACTTTATTTATTCATGCACCCATTAATACACACCCTAATTTAACTTGTACACATGAGGTACTATATTCTAGGCATTATGCTAGATACTGGGCATTCAAAAAAGAAAACAGAACACTCTCAAAGTGCTTAATTCAATTGGGGGTGGAGGAAGGAGAACAATATGATCAAATATAAAAAGGGATGCCCTGGAACTAGTTTTAACTAGCTAAAAAGAGCTAATTTTAAATTTTTCAATGTAATAATTTATTACTGGGGAATTCAATTTTAAGCTCCAAAGTCCCTAGAAAATAATTCTTTTCCTTATCATTCTCAACAACTCTTTTGTGATATTTTTAGGAGTTTTATACATTTTTGCTTTTCCAATTACATGTAAAAATTTTAACATTCTTTTTCAAAATTTGAATAATGATTGAGTGCTTTTCCAATTACATGTAAAAACATTTTTAACATTCTTTTTCAAAATTTGAATAATGAATGAATGATAGTTTTAGATCAATACTCCTTATCATTTTAAGGAAAGTTCCATTTATTTATATGCATTAGGAACGAGTTTTGTTATTTTCTATGACTTCCTCTTTGACCCATTCATTCTTCAGGATTAGATTATTTAGTTACAATTTCGAATCCATGTTTCCATAGTTCTTTTTTGAGTGATATGGAAAGGGGGCATTTAATATTTTCTGCTTTCCTGAATCAAGTTATGAGGTTTTCATGCCTGAATATTTTGTCATTTTTTTGTGTGTGGGTGCCATGTACTGCTGAGAAAAAAGTTGTATTCAATTTTATTGCTATTCAATTTTCTCCATATTTAACTTTTCTAAAATCACATTCACCTCCTTAACTTCTGTGTTGTTTATTTTTTTATTTTTGGTTTGATTTATCTAGTTTCAAGAGGGGAGAGTTAAGGTCACATACTTCATAATTTTATTGTCTCTTTTTTTAACTTTCTCTTTAAGAATTTGTTTGCTACCTGTGTCATTTGCAACTAATGTAAAGCCCTGGAAGACTATGTCTTCCAAGGATCCCTGCTACAACTTCCCCTGACACCTCCCACTTCCTTTGTGGGAGGTATCAGAGAAAGTATAAACGGGAAAGTTTGGCACCTTTTCTCTCTCAACCATGGAAGCAGAGCTCTCCATGCTAGAAGAAGTGCTCTCTACCCTGGAGCTCTCTCTACCCTGGAACTCTCTCTACCCTGAGCTCTCTCTACCCTGGAATGCTCTGCTCTCCCCAACTGGAGTTCTGAACCCTGCAGATCTCTCTCTTGGCATCTTTTTCCCTTTCTTACTACCTCCTACTTTTCCCTATACCTTCCCTTTCCTAACCTAAATAAAACCTAGCTATTCAAACCCTAAAGTTGCTCTCTGATCTTCTATTTGAGCCCCGAAGGGCTCTGGTCAATTTCCCCCACCAGGGCTGGGGACTGCTACCTTCCTTTCCCTTCCTCTACCTTCTTCTCTCCTTTCTCCCATCCTACCATCCTACCTTCATCCCTTTACTTTCACCACACAGTTTATGGTGACCCAGATGGACCTGAACCTGCCTGCCTGACTGACTGCCTAAGGGTAAGTGAAAAAATTTTCCCCACCCAAACCCAGCCCAGAGGGGGATCCATTCCCCTACTAAACCCCTGCTGGGCTCCTAGATCTAAATCCCCCTCCACCCTAGTCCAGGAGCCTTAACCCTAATCCCCCTTACCCCTGCCAGGTTAAAACCAGCAGGGGGTCTCGCTGGAAAACCCAGAAGGGGGGGGGGAAATGGACTCTTCCCCTACTCTTCCCCTGCCCAGCACCTGTGCCAAATCCATCACCCAAGCCCCAAATCCCTCACATGGCCCAGGAATTTAGCCAGCCTGCAAAAACTCCGGTCCCCTAGGAAAAACCCAGCCAGGGGCAAAACACCCAGCACGGAGTCTGCCAGTGGTGGGAAAGCAAGATCTGCCCCCAGCAGTCTGCTGGCAGGAAAATGCAGATCCCTCTCTACCTTCTACACCCCCTACTAGCTTCAATCTCTCCCTTTGGAGAGATTTTTCCTTTTAAAATGCAATACTAAAACCCCAAACATTAAAAAACAACAACAACAACAACAAAAAACACTTTCCTTGCATATCAGCCTGACAGCTTTCATTGGCTTTGGTAGTGTATTTCAGCTTTCATCCATTTCACTGCTCTCCCTCCCTTCTCCTTACAGAGCTGCAGTACTACCTTGGCCACTAGAGGCCAGCACTGAGCACAAAGTGTTCTCCCCACTCCCTCTTGCAGTGGTACTTGGCCAGCTCCCCTAGAACCAATAATAATACATTAAATAATAATAATAATAATAAAAATTTTCCCCTAAAACCAAATAAATAATTAAAAACAAACAAATAAATACATAAATGATAACAATTGAATACAAAAAAATTAGAATTAAAGCAAACTGAATAAATAAAGGCTAGCTAATTAAATAAGCAAATAGAAGCCTCCCAACATGTTTGCTTCTATAAAGGAAAATCTTTTGGCTTTTGCCAAATTGGATTGCCTCCTCCTTCTGATGCTCTTGTTTTCTTAATTTTCAATATGATGATGAAAAAGGCTGCAAATAGGAAAATGCCAGCCCAGATACAAGCAGCAGTACAAATCCAGTTGGACAATCTCAAATACTCAATGCATGATGTACTGAAAAAGGAGGATCCAATTCAAAGATCTGATTCAAAATTTCAGGAGTATGCAATTCAAAAATCTGATTCCAAATTTAGGGAGACTGTTCCTAAAATACTCAGAGAGGGAAGTCCTATTTCTCCTATTTCTCCCGAAATAGAGGAGACAGATATAGTGAAACTCCTCTCTTGTCTTGTGCATCTCCTGGCCAATCCTCCCTCTGCTCCTCCTTCTCCTGACACTCCTGTTCTTTCTCCCAACCAACAACCAACCCCAGTCCAGACCATACTGGTTCCTACCAATACTCCTGAGATAAGCACACAAACACCTCAAAAGCCTCATACTGCCATGGTAAGCACCAAAACAACTAAAAAGAAACCAAAACCACGCTATGATTCTGATTCTAATTCTGATTCCTGTGATGTCCTTTTCCCTTTAAGGGAAGTGCCTAATTAGATAGATATGTGGATGTGATAAATTTAACACACCATACTCCATTCACTCCTCAAGATAACAAATAATTTTTAAAATGTGTTCTAAATTATAACGAAGAACCCATAGCTGTAATGAAAAGGATGGAAGACATATTTTTCCAATACAATCCTTCCTATAAAGATGTGGAAAAATTACTCAAGATCTTCCTGACAGAAAGAGAAAGAAACAAAATCATCTCTTATGTAAATAAGGCCATGGATGAAATGCAGCACACTGGCCATGTGAGGATCCATGTTGGGATCATAACAATCCAGAGGAATATTTGCAATTAAATTATGCTAGGGCTGCAATATTAAAAGCAATGAAAGAATGTACAGAATGTACAGACAACTGGACCAAATTTGATTGCCTAACACAAAATGATGATGAAACTCCCTCTCAGTTTATGGACAGGCTTATTGAATTGGGAGCTAGATATTTGGACTTGGATTTATCAACAGAGCAAGGAATACAACAAATAAGGTGACAATTTGCAAACAATTCTAGCAGAGTGGTCCAGGATTACTTTAAGATGCATTGTCCCAAATGGCCAGAAATGGATCTGGATGAATTAAGGAAAATAGTGTATGTCACTAAATAAAGGACATGAAGAGACAAAAGTACAAACTAATGATCTATTAGATACCATAAAAAAAGAACTGAAATCATTATGAAATAAAATAGAAAGACAGGAAATAGGGCATGATGATAATACACCAATACCACTTGACCCTCTCCAAGAGTCTAATTATCAATCTCTGACCTGCCACTTCTGTAACAAGAAGGGCCACTTAATGATGAATTGCAGGAATTTGTTACAGACAATTAGGAATAATAATAACAACTACAACAATTTCAGGAATAGGAATAACAATAATAATAACTATAGAAACAATACTTATTTCAGGAACAATAACTATTGGAACAATAACAATAGGAATTGCGATTTCAGGACTGATAACCAGGCAGATAACTCACAACAAATGACACCATAGCAGTACCTTCAAAGTGGAGCTCGCTCACACACTACTCAAAGTGCTACTGCCCCTCCATGTGGGGCAGAGCCCATTAAGCCCTTAAAACTCTATTGGTTTTGTTGTTTTGTTGCTATTAACCCTTTTCAGTTTTTTCTCCCTCAAATAACAAAGAAGAAGAAGCAGAATTTTACAATATAGTCCTTGTCTACCCCCTTATCTTTATTGTGCCATCTGGTGTTTGACATGTTCCTTTGTATTCATAATTTGGAAAACTTGTATTTTGTGTATTTGGAAGATTTGAACATATATTACTTATATTAGGAAACCTGTATTGAACTGAATTGTTATTCATTTTGTGCTTTTTGTGAAATTTTTGTATTCTTGAAATGTATTATTGTATTCTTGTAATGTATTTTGTATTCTTGTAATGTATTATTGCTTTTATACTCCATTGTTTTACCTCATTTGCACTCCCACTGTGGATTATGGCTAGGCTAAGAGGAAATGCATCTAAATTCTTAGGTAAGAACCTTTATATTCTACCCCTTCTTAAGTGACATGAATTGCAACATACATATACCTATATTTTTTCCTCTCATTGTCACTAACTATAGGAGATATATAGGATATATATATATATATATTTATATAGATAGATATTTTGAAATTTTAGCATATTTTTATAATTGCATGTGCAATTTATGTATTTGAAGCACATGTTATCTAAATTGAAAGAGTTTTTGATTATTAGATTAGTGTAGATTTAGTATATCCATTAGTTCTAACTATAAGTGCCTGCCCAAAAAGCCTTAGACTACTGAAACTGCCATTGTTATTTAACTAATATGGGACTTTGAACATACATCTGATTTGAAGAAATGGGATCAACAAAGGAGCAGAGATTTCATCAATATAGTGCCAAAGAAGCACATACCTAATCTGCATGATGCCAAAAGAGCACACAGGTCAAAAAGAGAAACCAATCCTACTAGGATTGCTGAGACTTCTCTGCCAATAAAAAGGACTTGAATCTAGTGTGAGAATCGAGGTTGCAATGTTTAACATATGTTAAGATGTAGGACTCCTCGAATCATATTCCTTGTGAAATTTATATGTCAAATACCTAACAATTGGCTGTTCTGGCTCCATATTATATCCCTGAGAAGAAAAATAAAAGAAGAAAAGAAGACACGACATAATATCAGACCAATATCAGAACAATAAATACAAATATAGTCCTTTTTCTAAAATTCTTAATATGATGGTTGACTATGGTCCTTGGCTGCTAAGTGGGTAAGTGCATGATGTCAGACATGGATTACTTTAATTAGACATTATTCAAAGACCTAGTATGACTTGTTTTTTCTTATTTAGAATTTTTCCATATAAAATTTAGGTTGGATGTCTAGAATTTTCATCCAATAGTTATTTGGCTTCTTTTTGTGCTAATCTTTCTGATGAATTTGATTTGCAGTGATTCATATGCCTACTGCCTCAGTCTTATATCCCTCTGTGATTCGAATGTTTCTTTCTATCCTCCTCAGGGGGAAATATGTTTTTATTTCATATGGAGACTCTAAGTTCTTTTAGGAAAAAAAGTTTACTGCCTCCTGGAATCCAAATGGAGATGCCTATGGAGACCACATGGAGAATGCATGCTGATCCAGGAGCCTAAGAGAGCAACTGGATGTGCAAAAATTTTGAACTTTGAGGGGTTTTAAAATTCATTTGTCTGTTTTAAAAATTCATTTGTTTTGTTAAATTCAACTGTTTCATTTAAATGAATTTGTTTTATGAATGTATCTATTTTGTGGTAAAAAAGGGGACTGCCCCCTTTTGTAAAAGAATTTCCATTTGATTTATTTATATTGTAAAAATTGTTACCTTTCTTCCCTTGTATTGATGTATTGGTCTTCCAAAGGATCACAGCTGGGAATGTGTCATTTGGAATTAATGTAAAGCCCTTGAAGACTACATCTCCCAGGGATCCCTGCTACAACTTCCCCTGACACCTCCCACTTCCTTTGTGGAAGGTATCAGAGAAAGTATAAAAGGGAAAGTTTGGCACCTTTTCTCTCTCAACCATGGAAGCAGAGCTCTCTATGCTAGAAGAAGCTCTCTCTACCCTGGAGCTCTCTCTACCCTGAGCTCTCTCAACCCTAGAATGCTCTTCTCTCCCCAACTGGAGGCTGAACCCTGCAGATCTCTCTCTTGGCACCTTTTTTTCCTTTCTTACTACCTCCTAGTTTTCCCTAGACCTTCCCTTTCCTAATCTAAATAAAACCTAGCTATTCAAAACCCTAAAGTTGCACTTTGATCTTTTATTTGAGATTTGAGCCCCTGAAGGGCTCTGATCAATTTCCCCATACCTTCCTACCTTCATCCCTTCACTTTCACCACATATACCATTTTTTGCATGAATGATTTGTATTGATATTATTTCATTGTCTCTGGTATCTTTTAGCAAAATGCAATTTCTTTGCTTATCTCTTTTAAATATATTTATTTTTGATTTTGCTTTGTTTGAGATCATGTTCTCTACCCCTGTTTTTATTTACATTAGCTGAAGCATAATAGATTCTGCTCTTGTACCTTACCTTTACTTTGTATATGTTTCAATGTTTCAAGTTTGTTTCTTGTATAATACATATTGCAGAATTCTATTTTTAATACTCTGCAATATATTTTCATTTAGAATTATGATTACTGTGTATTTCCCTCTTATTTTCCCCAGCTTCTCCTTCTCTCTCTTTTCTTTCACCCTGTACATCCTCAAAAATATGTTCCTTCTTACAATGCCTCCTCCAATCCACTCTCCCTTCTTTCATCTCTTTTATCTAATCAACTGGGTATGTATGGTATTCCCTCTTTCAACCAATTCAGAAGACAGTAAACTTTAAGAATTTACTTCCTACATCTCCACTACAAAAGCACTTTTCTGACTTTTATATGATATAATTCAATCCATTAAACCATCCCCTCCTTTCACTCACTGTATCCCTCTTTCTCACCTAATAATGTCTTGTGTCCTCTTTTTTTTTTTTGGTAGGGGACATTGTTTCTTTCTGAGTGTTTGTAATATTTTCTCCTTGACTGTTAAGCCTTGAACTTGAGTATAATATTCCTAGGAGTTTAACCTTGATATCTTTTAAGAGGTTATTAGTGGACTCTTTCTATTTTACATTCAGGTTCTGGGATATCAGGGCAGGTTTCCTTGACAATTTTTTGAATTATAATGTCTAAATTCTTTTTTTTCCCGTGGCTTTCAGGTAGTTAAATAATCTTTAAATATTTCCCCTCCGCCTATTTTTGAGGTCAATATTTATTCCAAAGACTTTTTTCACAATTTCTTCTTTTTTTATTATTTGATTTTGTTTTATTGTTTCTTGGTGTTTCATGGAGTCATTATCTTCCACTTGTCCAGTTCTAATTTTTAAGTAATAATTTTCTTCAATGAGCCTTTCTAACTTCTTTTCCTCTAGGCTAATTCTACTTATTAAAAAGTTATTTTCTTTAGTGATTTTCTGTACATATTTTTCCATTTGGCCAATATTACTTATTGAAGAATTTTGTCCTTTAGTGAATTTTTAAGCCTTTTCCTGGTCAAAATATGCTTTTTTGAAGTTCTCTTTGGTGTATTTTTTGTGCCTCTTTTCCCATTTGGCCAAATCTGCTTTTAAGAGGTTATTTTTCTAAAATAGTTTTTGTTTCTTCTTTACTAAATTATTGATACTTTTTCATGATTTTTTACATCACTCATTTCATTTCCCAATTTTTCTTTATATCTCTCAATTTGATTTTTAAATTCCTTTTTAGCTCTTTTAAGTTTAAAAAATTACTTTTTTAAGGTTTTCCTTTTTGAAATTACATTTAAGGACAATCAACATAATTTTAAAAAATGATTTCCAAATTATCGTACCTTTCTCTCCCCTCGCCCTGAGTCAGTAATCATTTTAATGTAGGTTATACATACATAGACACTTATGTAAAATATTCATATGTTAGTTATATGATAAAAAATTGGATAAAATATGGAAAGAAAATTAAACTTTGGTCTGCATTCAGAAGCAGTTCTTTCCCTAGAAGTCAATAGCATTTTTCATGATAAATCCTTTGGAATTGTCTTATATCAGTGTATTGTTAAGAATAGTTATGTCATTTACAATTAATCAGCGTACACTATTGCTGTTACTGTGTACAATATTTTCCTTATCCTGCTTACTTCACTTTCAATCAATTCAGGGAAGACTACCTAGCTTTTATACCATTTCTTATATATAGTATTATATCATGACAATATATAAAACTTTTTCAGACATTCACCAAATGATAGACTTCCCTATAATTTCCAATTCCTTTCCACCACAAAAAGAATGACTATAAATATTTTTGTACTTATATGTCCTTTTCCTTTTTGTTTCTTATTTCTTTGGGATACATACCTTTTAGTAGGATTGTTGGTTAAAATGGCATGTACACATTTCCACCCCTTTGGGTATTTGCTCATTTTTGGCATTTGCAATTATAATTTGTTTTCCAGAATAGTTGGATCAGTTCACATCTCTTTTGACAGTGAACTAGTGTGCCAATTTTCACATATCCTCCACAACATTTGTCAATTTCCTTTATCTACCATATTAACCAATCTGATAAGCATAGGGTCTTTTTGAAATCTTCTTTTCTTTGGCAGGGGCTGGGGACTGACAGCATTTCTTTTTTCTTTGAGAATTTAATGGTAGCTGCTTTGATTTCCTTGTCTTCTATATATCTGTTCTTTGATTTCCCCTATATTATAGTAAGTTTCATTTTTTTCTGTTTTTTTTTTTGCTCATTTTTCTAGCCTATGTTTTAACATTTTTAACTTCATGATAGTGATATGATGTACTTTTGAGCCAAAGGCAGTTGGTGACAGTTACTGACATCTGAGAGACCAGGGAGAATTCTGGGAAGTTCTCCAGAGGAAGGAGGGGGAGGCAGCGAGGTCTTCCGACAGAGGACTGAGAGAGGGAGGAGGAGGACAATCCAGCTTGGATCCAGGCCTCCGGGCTTCCTAAGGATCTTTCTTTTGGAAATTGAAACCCTGATTCCCTGGTCAAAGGCATTCCATTGCTCCTCACCCATCAAGATATCAACAATTGAGTCAGCTAAGTTTTTGGACTCCATTTTCGGAGCAATCTCTTAGTCTCCTTCTCCCATTACCCAACTTTGCTGAGAGATCCCCTTTCACTCAAAACTTACAATTATAGAAAAAGGATAGAAACAGAAAACTAGAAATAGAGACAGAAAGAGAAGGGGTGAGGGAAGAAACTTGGGAGTGGGGACCCCAAATGTTCCCTCCTGAGTGAGAGACCCCATAGAAATAGAGAAGAGGGCACCTCAAAATTCCCTCTTCCATTTATTCCTTTCCCCAATCCCTGAATAATAAAAGCCATTCATTAGTCAAATAGCATTCCAGAGTGCCAGAGAGAGACAACAAAGGAGAGGGGAACCACAGCTTGATCTGGCTGCCTCCATCTAGAAGCCAGACCACCCACTGTGAAGTTAATTGACCTTGGGGTAGGCTTGTAAGAACCCCGCCCTCATTCAGAATTGGGTTGGGGTACCACATACATCATCTTATAGAGAAGCCTCGCCCTCAAATCCTGGGGGGTGGCACAACCATTCAGGTCACACAGTTTTGGGGTGACACCCCCTTAAAGTCTCCCAGTGTATATTTGGTCCCAGGGGAGTGCTGGAAGAGAGACTCACCTATATAGACTCTGTCTCTCAATCTCCTTTCTATCAAACATTGGTTACTGACTCTCTTAATTCTTATACACCTTAGAAATGTGAGTTGCCATGGCTACATGTATTTCACTGCAATACATGTTACCTGGACAGATGCATTCTCAATAACTATTCTTATTTTTTTTAGCCTATGTTTAATACTGTGTTGGAGAATATCTGTTTGCTCATATTTTCCTTGTCATTAATATCTCCCTTTGAATAATTTTTCTCTTCTACTTGATTTAATAAAAGTATCACCAGTGAGAGCTATAGACTAGTCTTTTTCACTGGATATTAATGCTAAGTTGCTTTAAAGATATAGTAACTTAAAAAGCATCCAAATTTCTGATGTCATTAGGGTGGAGAAGGTAGAATTCAACACATGTTTTATTACTTAACAAAACCTTTTCTATGTTTTTATTGAATTACAAAAGTCATTAGATTAGTTTGCATATTTTGTTTTAAATAAATGCAAAGATTAATTGGAGAAAACTTTAATATTTTGAATAATATTTTTGGTATCATCAAAAAGCACTAAAGCAATGAGATTCTAAATTATAATAGCATAGAATCTGATGCCTGCTAGTGGCATGATTATTATCAGAAACATGATTTATCATCAGTGTCTTCAAACTCAAACTTTTTCCATTTAAAGAAGACATTGAAAAATATTTTTATGCATCATTATTTAACATTTTCTTCTCTGAATCTGCTAATTCAATACCTAAAAATTTTGTCATGTCTGAAAAACTAGGGATGTAACCTAGAATTTATATTTATTACAGAATTAGAGAGCCTTTCTGGATGATTTTGAAGTAGCTACCTAAAGAAATCCTTATACTCAGTTTCCTTATTCCTAATTCTCCAAGAGAAAAATGATGGAAACCTCAGGATAGATTGCAATATAAAGAAACTCAAAGAAAGAGTTGTATCAAAGAGTAAGAAGAACTCATAAGAAAATGGGTTATGGGTTTTAGTATGTGATTCATTGGGGGTTTCACTATAAGCCAGTAATAATAACTTTTGTATATTCAAGTGCACATATGTACATATTCATGTTTATATATAGCAATAAGTATTTGTATATTCAAATCAATTTAGTAAGCATCAGTAAAACTCACCAATGTCATGAGAACTAATTTGAAGAAAACTACTAAGACTTGATTTCATTTCTCATGAAACTGATGGCCTAATAGCAAGAAACAACACAAATAACTGTCGGTCATGATAGGCATGTAAAGAAAATGTGGGAAATGCTTAGTGTTCTATAGCTGAAGAACTGAAGGCATCTGATGAAAAGTTATTTTTAAAAAGCAAGTGCTCACACAAGAAAACTAATCCATTGACATTTGATAAAAATAGATTTTTATAGGCAAATTTATATTAAAAGAAAAAGAAATATCTAAGTCTTCCACCAAAAGTGTAGCCAAGGTGGACAAGAGGCATAGATATTTATATGCATAGATATTTAGCACCTTTACTGAGACAATTACCAAGTACCAAATTCTCTTGAAATCTGTCATCTTCATAGGTAGTAGATGAGTATTAATAGTTGTAGAAGATGAAATGGCATTCATATTATTATTGTTAAGAAACATTCTTAGGTTTAGCATTTATCTAACAACATCCTTTTCTACATAGATTTTTTTGTATCAACCTTTTAACTGCAATTCTGATTACTTTCTTTGCTAAACATTTTCTAGAGGGAGACCTTTCTAAACCTTTTTATTATTTCCTTCATTCTGGTACGATGATATCAGTTCCTAAAGTGATATCTTCAGGCTATTCTGTTTTGTGACTTCCCATAATTTATAATTTTCTTGTTAACCCCTTCTAGCCATTTCCTCTGGGCTATATTTGACCACTACCATTCTACCTGCTATATTAATTCATATAGTTACAATTTAATGGTTTAAAACATTTTCAGTTAAGTCCATTTTCAGTTAGGGTTATTACTGTCAATGGTTTAAAATTCCCTGGCAAAATCATACAAATTGGGATGAATACAACAGGATTCACAATGTGTATCTTTGGTTGGGGGGGATGTTTCTTAGGTTATATAAATTCTAGACCATTTAACAATTCAAAAACAACCACAAAAATATTCAGCACCTAATATATGCAAAGCACTGTGCTATAGGATTGTGATGACAAAAAATGAAGCAATATCTACCTTCATGGAGCTTCTATTCCATCAGAGCAACATAACATGCAATCAGATAAGTAAATAAAATGTATACAGAAAGTAATTTAAGAGGAAGAAAACAGCAACAATTTGAGTAGTAGAAGAAATATGAAGTTTAGGAAATTTTACATGGGCTACACTTTGAAAAAATCTTGGAATCCTATAACTTAAAGAGTGGAGTCTAGTAGACAAGGTAGTTTTTCTCTTAAAATTACTTATCCTTAGTTTCCTCTTCTTTAAATGAGGGAAATAATATAATACATGAGAAGTACTTTTATAGCCTTAAAGTG
Organism: Gracilinanus agilis; assembly: GCF_016433145.1. Lineage (NCBI taxonomy): Eukaryota > Metazoa > Chordata > Mammalia > Didelphimorphia > Didelphidae > Gracilinanus > Gracilinanus agilis. The sequence continues at coordinate 232,268,885 of NC_058132.1, read as the reverse complement.
CCAGATAAATGCCAATTGTCAGAGTTCATCTCATTCTTTTAAACTTTTCCCATGAAGTTCAGATAGAAATCACCCTAGTACAAGTAGATGTTCCATTTTTATTATTTCATATTTAATATTCCAAAGATGATTGCACAGGAGCTTAAGATAAATGCTTTTAAAAATTGAATAAAAGTATTGAGATGTAACCTCATCATCTCCAGGCTCACTAAAAGAATCTTCAGGGTAAATCTAGCAGTAGACAAGGATGACAGAGATGATATATTACTCATTCTCTTCCAAATTGGTTTTTATATCTTTTAATAATGTTGTTATTGTTGATGCTACTGCTGTTTCTGTTTCAGTTTAGGTCTGTTATTATTTTTTCTGACCTCAGTTTCCAAATCAATAAAAGAAGGACAATATGGTCTCTGAGATCAGTTTTGGACAGGAGAGGAGACAAAACTAATTATATGTAGGGGCTCTCTACCTCCAAATGAAGACTACCCATTTTGTAGCTTAAAGCTTTAAAGAGGTGCAGGGAACCTGACTGTATTTTATGATGAATATATGACAAAGGCAAAATTTGAAGTTCAGTCTTTTGAACTCTCTCATAGTTCATCTTCATAACTACTGGTACTTACATTTATTTTTATTTTAATACAAAGTAGATAGGTGGTAAATAAATACTGGTAGACCTAATAGATTTTCAGTTATGAAGATTAGACAGGGTGACCTTTAAGGCTCCCACCAGTTATACAGTTTTATGATTCTACCTACTTAATTTCCCCATGATTCAGGTGATTGATTACATTTGTACTCAAAGATTTATTCTTCCCCTTCCCCTTCCCCTTCCCCTTCTTCTTCTTCTTCTTCTTCTTCTTCTTCTTCTTCTTCTTCTTCTTCTTCTTCTTCT
>NC_058132.1:232178620-232267696 GCF_016433145.1 Gracilinanus agilis | reverse complement strand
CTCCTCCTCCTCCTCCTTTTCCTCCTCCTCCTCCTCCTTCTTCTTCTCCTCCTCCTTCTTCTCAATAAGTCAATACAGGATGGTGAGATACAAGCATCCACATGCAAAATTTCAAAGAAAAATGGGATTTGGTCACAAGAGCTTGAATAACTCAAAAAGGAATTCAAAAATCAAATAAGACAGGTGGAAGGAAAATGGGGGAAAGAAAGGCAAGTAATGCAAAAAGAAAATAATAGTTTAAAAAGCAAAATTGGTCAACTGGAAAAACGTCAAAAAAATCCAGTGAAGAAAAGAGTTCCATGAAAAGTAAAATGGACCAAAATGAAAAGGAGGTTCAAAAGGTCATGGAAGAAATTCTTTCTTTAAAAATTAGAATTGGAAAAGGAGAAGGTAATAACTTCATGAGACATTAGGAAACAATAAAAGAAAGTCAAACAAATGAAAAAAAGAAGAAAATATGAAATATCTCATTGGAAAAAATAACTGACCTGGAAAATAGACCCAGGAGAGACCATTTAAGAATTATTGGGCTACCTAAAAGTCATCATTAAAAAAAAACCCTAGACATCATATTGTAAGAAATTATCAAAGAAAACTGTCCTAATATTCTTGAATGAGTGGGTAAAACAGAAATTGAAAGGACCCACAAATCACCTCCTGCAATATATCCTCAGTTGACAACTCCTAAAAATATTATAGCCAAGTTGAAGAGCTTCCAGGTCAAGGAGGAAATTCTACAAGTAGCAAGAAAGTAATAATTCAAATATCATGAAGCCCCAGTCTGGATTACACAGGATCTGGCATCTTCCACATGGAAGGACCTGAAGGCAAAGAATATGATAGTCTGGAAGGCAAGGGAACTGAGTTTACAACCAAGAATTACCTACCCATAAAAACTAGCTATATTTTTTAGGGAAAATTTTGGTCATTTTATAAAATAGAAGATTATTAAGCATTCCTGAAGAAAAACACCAGACTTAAGCAGAAAATTTGATGTCCAAACACAAAATTTAAAAAAAAGGATAAAAGGGTAAATAAGAAAGAGAAGAAATTTAAGGGCCTCAGTAAGGTCAAATTGTTTATATTCCTATATGGAAAGATGCAATCTATAACTCTTAAAAATCATTAGCATTGTTATAATAGTTGGAAGAAGTGTACATAGATAGTGGATGTGGTAGTAAGCTCTTAGGGAGGATATAAAAGAATAAAAGGATGAAAAAGAGAATTGCACTAAGTGAAATGGGAAGAGAGAAGTAAAATGGGGTAAATTATATCACATAAAAAGGTTTTGGGGGAAAACTTTTACATTGGAAGGTAGGATGAGGGTGATAACGAACTTTACTTTCATTTCAATTGGCACAAAGAGGGAAGAACTGCCCAATTTATTGGGTATAGAATCATATCTTACCCTATAGAGAAGTAGAAGGAGAATAAGAAAGTGGGTAGTGGAGCTGGAAGTAATATAATGGAGGGAGAATTTGAGGGAAGGTAATTAAAAAATTCTTTAGAGAAATAGGAGAGGAAATAAGAAGAGGGGTTGTGGTAATAAGAACGATGTAAGGGAGGGGGCAGTGATGGAGTAATTAAAAGGAAATCACTAGTTTGGAGAGAAAGAGTGAAAGAAGAAAGGAGAGGATTAAAAGAGGAAAATGAGATGCAGGGGAATACATAGATGGTAATCATAAGTTAATGTGAATGGGATGAACTCACCCATAAAACAGAAGCACACAGCAGAGGAGATTGAAAACTAGACTTCTACCATACATTGTTTACAAGAAACACCTCTTGGGCAGGTAGACACAGAGGGACTGAAGAAAAATCTATTGGGCTTCAACTGAGAAAAAAAAACAGATCAATGATTTGGGTATGCAACTAAAAAAAGTAGAAAAAGAACAAATTAAAAATTCTCAATTAAAGACTAAATTGGAAATCCTTAAAATCAAGAGAGAAATTAACAAAATTGAAAGTAAAAGAACTTTTGAGCTAATAAATAAGACTAGGAGTTGGTTCTATGAAAAAATAAAACCATTTAATTTGATTTTAAGAAAGGAAAGAAGGGAATCAAATTACCAGTTTCAAAAATAAAAAAAAGGTGATTTCGCCTCCAATGAAACAGAAATTAAAGCAATCATTAGAAGCTATTTTGCTCAATTATATGATGATAAATCTGATAATCTAGGTGAAATGGATGAATATTTACAAAAATTCTAATTGTCCAGATTAACAGAAGAAAAAATAGAATACTTAAATAATTCCATCTCAGAAAAGAAATGGAATAAGCCATCAACAAAATCCCTAAGAAAAATCCTCAGAGCTAGATGGATTCACAAGTGAATTGTAGAAAAATTTTAAAGATGGATTAATGTTCATATTATACAAACTATTTGACAAGATAAGGAAAGAAGTCCTACCAAAATATTTTTATGACACATATTTGGTGTTGGAAGACTAAAAATGGGGAAAGAAAATTATAGACCCATTTCCTTAATGAATATTGATGCAAAAATCTTAAATAAAATAGTAACAAAAATACTACAGCAATATATCATAAGGACTATTCTCTATGATCAGGTGGGATTTATACTAGGAATGTAAGGCTGGTTTAATATTAGGAAAACTATCAGTATAATTGACTATATCAATAATCAAATTAACAGAAATCACATGATTGTCTCAATAGATGCAGAAAAAGCCATTGACAAATACAACACCCATTCCTGCTAAAAAACACTAGAAAGCATGGGAATAAAAGAACATTTCCTTAAAACAATAAGTAGTATTTATTTAAAGCTATTAGTAATTATCCTCTGCCATGGAAATAACTTAGAAGCCTTCTCAAACTCCAATTACAGGTTTTGAGCTAATTGCCTTTTTTATTTCTTTGCTTGGCTAAGTTCTGAGAAATGTCTGCCAGATTCCAAATTGTCCTTATTTAGGAGTGTGCTGGTAAATATTTAACAACCAGACCTTGATCAGGGGAGAGGTAAGTATAATAAATTTTTAAGTTTAAATTGCCTTATTATTACTATTTTTCCTATCAGCTTTTTAAATCTATACAATTCCCAAAACAACAAATCAAGCGATAATTTGTAGGGGGCTGCCAATTTCCCAGGTGCAAATACTAACTATTGGCTCTATAAGCTGGTTTGAGCTGCCTTCAACTTTCTTTTACCCTTACTTTTATCCTTTTGAGATAATTGCATATCTGTGCTTTTCATTATTTATCCCTTCTTTTTTCTCATCCCTGCTGCCACATATTTTTTAGTTTTATTGATAAGCAAAAAGGATATCTGCAAATCTTACAGTTAATATACAAATCTGAAGAAATATATCAAAAGCATATTAAGGATACACCCCAGTTGCAAACCTGGTAGTTCTTAAAGTTTTTAGGCCAGCTCTCTGATTTAGGTTCTCTATTATTAAATTGCCTTTGCAAACCTCACTAGGCCTGGAGCACATAACTATACTTCTCCAGAAGAGAAATCTGTTTTCCAGAACCCAATGCCTCATACCTTAAAAATAAAGGACAACCTTTATCTTGAAGTTACATAAGTGAATCAATCTATCATAGAACCCAATTGAAGAGTATTAGGCAATTATGTCACTATGGTTACTGCAGGTAACAATCCAGTTATCCCTGTATACAATCAAAGTAGACCTAATTGAGGGAAAACAAAACATACCAAAAATTTGGAATGTTGGGTTTTTATCAGATCTAAAAGGAGTAAAGGCAAGAGTGGAAGGAAGGGAAAGGATATGGATGATAGGATATCAGAGGATGACTGCTGAGAATTATACTGACATGTAATCTGAAAAGAAAAATTAAAAACTATATTTTAAAAATTAAAAACAATAAATGGATTGCTTGGGCATATTTCTGTCTGTGGAAGTTAAGAAACATATCTTTTATACTCTTTATTCTGACAAATCCTAAAATGGAAAAGTGTATCAAGCCCAGTTTATATGTCAAAGATGGCTTTCGGGTCATTAAATCTTTAAAAAAGGTACGAAACATCAAGCTTTAAACTACTAACAATAACCTCAGAATGTCTACATGTTCAAGCTGAGTAATTGTATTGCCAAGACATCTCTAATTTCATAATTCATATGGTAAAATAACCAGTTAGTCAAGAATTTTTAAAAATATCTAATGTTATTCCTTTTGATAATCTTTAATATAACATGGTTAAGACACAGAAGATTAAATATTTAGAGTAAAACATAAAGAATTGACCTGGCAAAATTCAAAAACAGTACAGATATTATTGCTGCTGTGAAGAGCCAATAGATATCATGTGTGATATACTTCTGAGTATAAACTCATGAGTGAAAAATCAAATTTTATTTTCTAATAACTAAAATGCTATGTAATACATGCTATATTCATTGTACTTAATTAACTAAAATAACCATATTCTATAAAGGAAGAATTTTCAGTGACTTAGTCATCATGGGTAACTTTCTCCACATTGACAACATTCAACTTGTCCATCTCTTAAGGGAAAAGTCTTTAGTGTGACAGAAGTGCAATAATTCACTTGGGGTGACACAGTAGAGAGTGTCAAGGATAAGATTTGCACTCTTATCTTATTGCCTCCTATATGCTATCCACAACACCAATCTGCTTCTCAAGTTTTTGTAGTATTCAGAATGCCTTTGTTATCATTTAAAGGCCCACCAGGTTTGAGGAGGCTTCCAAAGCAACTTATGGTATTTTAGGTGTCCCAAATCACAAATCAGTCCCTATTCTTAAAGACCACACTGTTCTTCAGGAGAAAAGATAGATTAAAGAAGCAGAAACTGTAGGCCCTAAGGACTTAATTAATGACTCAAACATTTACTCTGATTAACCTTAGCAGATGAAATAGCTGAATAGATTCACTACTCCCTTTTATCCCTACTACCAGTGGCATTGAGATGAAACATCAAGATATTCTCCTGCTGACAACTTCCTTCACACCTATTTTGAAAGCAAATATCCTATTAACAGTTAGTGAAAGTAAAGCAGGGGAAGTTTGATGTGATTCCTATAAAGCTCACAAAATGCTGAGAATGATATGATGCCCCAATTAGATTTTCTAAGTACTGTATAGAAGATGCCACACTGCCATAGAAACAGCCCTCTCCATTCACAACAGAACCAAAAACAATGCATTCTGGAGATATTCCTTTGGTATTTCTTTTTACCTTCTTGCCAGTAAATTGTTATTTTCCCTTTAAGTCTCCATAGTAATTTATTGAATGAAAGCAATTCCTTTAACAATCCCCATGAAAGGCAACAGAAAAATAGAGGAAAGTAGGATATGGGAAACAAGAAAATCTTTTTTAGGTAGATGGAAAAATGATATTTTATTCCACTCAGGAATTCTAGATTATACTTAGTACAAAAATAGTTCTTTTACATATGACACTCAGAAATAGCTTAACTTTCAGTAAACAATGAGCTTATTTGCCTCTCTACAAGGCCATTAAGAACTAAAACTATCATCAACAAATCAAACTGCAAGGTTTACTGCTCTATGCCCTACTGCCTCCCAGCACTGCAATTTACTACCTGAGATCATTGGAGGGAGAAACTTACTTTGTCCACCCCTGACAACATTATGCACTCCTAATAAACTATGCTAGATTCTGGTTGGGGAATGTCTCACAATTTGAGATACTGTTGGGTGAAAGAGGTGGGGAAAAAAGGGAAATAACAGCTCATTAGTTTCCATAATATTTTATAGTATAGAAACATTCAGGAGGTTCCTTTCATTGCAAGACAAAAGCATATCAGATATTCAGATAGTCATCTAACCATAGACTCACTCTCTTAAAACTCCTTCTTCTATAGATGTATCAACTTTTAAAATTCATTTTTCTATGGTTTCTTCCAATTTTGGTTCATTTCCTTAGCAGAACAACTCCGAAATGAAATATACTCTTTGGTATTAGCCACATAATCATATAATTGTATCATCCAGTTTGCTTTTTTAAAATTGAAATTTCAGAAGTCTTTAACAGTGTGTCTCTATATTTTATTAGGACCATTTAATAAATGCAATAGATTCATAATTCTTTGACACATTTTAAGATTACCAGCAAAGATTTTGGTATTTGAGCATTAATAACTATTCTGTAACTTAGTTGTTATTCAATGCATGTAAATATTATATTTGGTTAATTCTTAAATACGGTATGTCTTTCCTTAAGCATTCTGGGTCATATTTCTCAGTTTAAGATATAACCACTTAAATGGCAAAACTAAATAGTAACTAGACCCTGCTTTTCTATAAAGTCATGGTATAAAGAAAATAAAACCAGATTGAGAATCTGAGGAAATAGGTTTATATTACAACTCTTATATTGCCTTTGCTTGTGGCCTTCAGTAAGTTACTAAGCATCTCTAGGCATTGGTTTCCTCGTCTATTAAAAAAAAGGAATTGGGGGTAAATGATCTCTAATATCCCCAAAAATTCATGCAATTTTATATGTTTTTCATCTCAAAATGTACTTTAAACATTAATTTACTCAAATCATTGGGCATAAAAGGGAAACAAGGTCAGTGATTTATGAATCTCACCTAAGTTATTTCTGCATATCCTTCATAGTATATCTGAGATTACAATTTGCCTGCAACCATCAATATATGCACTTTTGGTTACTTAATAAAAGTATTTTATTAATCATGATTAAGACACATTCCATTCCATTCATCAAGCATTTAAATGCCTACTATAAGCCAAGCACCATACTTGGTATATGTAAAAATAAAAATCCTTGCTCTCTGGCAGTTTTCATAACATGAAAAGAAGAATATAGACATATACATTTATAGAAATTATATTGCTTTGTAGAATCACTAGAAAAGTCACTAAAATACTCATTTTTAGGACTGAAATAAACAAAATCTATGAAATATTGGCTCTTATTTCTAATCTAATAAACTTTTTTTGCAATTGGGATATATTACTTTGCAATATTTATAGCTTTCTAGGCCAGATTAAATCTCTAAAGGTCTTTAATAAGACATCTGGTATTTTCTCATGGTCATATGGAAGTTTTAAAGATAAGATTCATCTAAGTCCCTTTAGCTACCATTTTTTCAAAAATTATATATGGAATTTTGATTGATAGGTCACAATCATTTTAAAAAATTTTTCAGCTTTCTTCAGAACCCCAATTCAGGGAGTATTATCCCATTTATTAAAGATGTATACTGCTGCAGAAGCTATTTTGACACATTTTTGACAGTTACTAAACTGGTAGATCAGGGGAATGCCATAGATAACAATAACTCAGATTTAATAAAAGGTTTAAAGTTTGCAAAGCATTTACCTACATTATCTTTTGAGTATTTTATAGCGAGCTTTTGAAATAAATGCTGTTACCATTCTCGTTTTACATAGAAAAAAGTGCGGCTTAGAGAGTTTATGTGGATAACACATGATCACATTTAATACTACATAACATTATATCAAAACCTGGATCTCCCAGGCTCAAGACATAGCACTCTAAATGCTATGCTAGAATGCTGCTCATAGATATGGTGAGTTCAGCACATTTGTCAAAATCTCTTGATATCTGTGAGTATGATCAAAATACATAGAATATGTGATGATACAAAAGGGAAGAAGACTGTTGATTGGTGAATTGATCACAGCCTAGCATAGTACCACACAAATCTGTTATTGGTCTTATCGTACTTCCGTAGTTTTTATTAATGACTTACATATCAGAATAAATGGAATGTGTATCACATTTGCAGTTGACATAAATCTACAATACATAACAAACATATTGGATAAGAGAAATGGGATCCCAAAAGATACTGGCAAGATAGAACAATGCAACAAACCTAGACTGGTGAATTTAATAGAGACATGTATAAATTTTGGCTTCCACAAATGAAAAATAGAAACTTACAATGGAAAAGGAAAGATTAGACTATATTAGACTATATGTCACATGACAAGACTTCAACAGGGTCAACAGTGTGGCAAAAGTATTTTTAAAAAATGGAATGGGAAGAAGGAAAATATCCATCCAGAAAAAGGAATTTTGACCTGATTAGGTCATAGGTTACATTACTATACTACCTTCTAACACCACATTTTAGAAAGAACATTGAAAATTTTGAAGAAAATGGGAGGTGGGGTGAATAGGGTGTTGTTAAAAGACAGAAATGTACCATGAAATGATCAATTGAAGGAAATCAGGATGTTCAGGCTCCAAAGGAGAGTATTCAAATGTTGGGTATGTAAAAAGTCTTGGGAAATGTACTTACATGGTTATATTTAAGTATTTGAAAGATTGTCAAGTGGAAGAGATATAGTTGTTTGTTTGTGGCCACAAAGGCCAGGACAAGTTGCAAAAGATAAAAGGCAAAAACAAATTTAAATTCAAAACACTGTGGTGGGGGGAGTTGGTGGGGCTGGTTAAGAATAAGAACTATTCAAAAATAAAATGGGCTGCCTCAGGAAATGGTAAGCTTCCCATTAATGGAGGTCTTCCAATGGTCATTGGGTAGAGAAGATGTAATGAAAAAAATTTTTTTTGCTCAGGTATGAATTAGACTATATGATTTTTGAGGTCCCTTCTAACTCTTTATGATTCCATTTTTATCTTATTTATGATCTATAGGGGGCCAGCCTCTATATGGTTTTGGGGTCCTGAGTGGCGTTGGTGGCATAGGATTGTTAAGGCAGGAGAAAGAAAATGAGAACAACTAGACTAGTGGTTAGCCCATGCTGTTCTGAACTCTGTGGGCTTTGGAGTTTATTATATACTGATTTCAAACAAAGAATACAAAGAAAGAGTCACAGCTGTGAAGGGGTAACAAATCATACATAACCCATTAAAGTCTAAAGAGTAAAGGTATAAAGACAATAGCCAAATTCCAACCATCAATTAGTAGGGGATAATTCTGGGAGCGGAAATATTTTATGGAGATGCTCACTAACTGAGTCCTACACCTGGTCAAATAAAGTCCAGACTAAAGGCTCCAATCTAATCTAAGTATGCAATCTTATCTAAGTAATGTTTGTTAGGATTCAGGCTTCTTAATTATCAAGGAGAGGAATCATTAACTCAGTAGATGCTGGTCTGCTAATTCAATAAGAATTTTAAGAAAGGTGGGGATCTAAAATTGAGTCAAAAGAGAAGCCTCAGATTTTTACCTTAGATGACCCATTCTGTCTGCGTCCTGACATACAGTGAAGAAAAATCATACACACAGTTTTACTTGCCGATGATTTTGTAATGGGATCCAGATAAAATATCTGTTACAGACTCTGTTTCTCTAAATGACTCCTAATAGCCTCTTGGAGGGATCAAGTTGATTTTGGATTAACCTACCTGCTGGTACCAGAGCTTTTCAGGGCTCAGGTGACCAGAACCAAATGCAAAGACCACCTCAGCCTGGATTGATCACATAGGGAATCCAGATAACAGGTCCTAAATTTGACCCTATTTCTCCAATGGCTTTCTACATCCAATGGCTCTTGACAATGATCCAATAAATGTATAATTCTATCATAAATACATTCATCTTCCCTTGAAATTTCTAAACTGAATAATGCTTGATGCCTCATTTGATTAAATATCAGATATGAAAAAGTTTTGAGCTGAAAATTATCTTTGAAAAAATTAGCTTCCTAGACTCACAGGAAACCACTTAAAATCAATTATGTCTGTACAATGTGTACCCCAAAGAATGGAACAACAGTTTTACAGATCAAAATTTCTTGTCTAGTGATTAATACTTCATTTTCATCAGCAATTTAAGTGAAAACATTCATTTGAACAACTTGTACTGAAGAGTGACTAATATGTTCCATAAAATTTGCCTAGACCCATGTCCTTCAGAGATATATTGCTTAATGACAGATTTATAAAACATAAAAAATAGCCTATCTTCATCCTTTTTAATTGTTTGCAATTTCCTTGACTAAAAATTTTATATGAAAGCTAAGAAAATGTTCTAGTTACCTCAATTAATCTATGTTTATATGTAGAAATGACACACACAACACCACACACACTCATACACAACAATAACTTAAGAAGTAAATAGTTCTTTCTATTCATTTTTAAGCTACATAAAGAAGTTTCATTTTTCTCTATGTACATTTTCTTGTATTTTTAGAACGATATATAAATTATGGCAGCTCTTAAGATTGGTTTTCCCAGATCTACAACCTCAAAACCTTTGACTCTTCTGTCTCTTACTTTCCACATTCAATCATTTATCAAGTTTTGTTCTTTCTACTTCAACAGTATTGTTTATATCTGCCCCCTCATCTGTAATTACAGAGCTTACACAGTAGAATTCAGAACCTCATCTCCTTTTGCCTGGACTATTAAAATAACTTTTTCCCATGCCTCCAATTATTCACAGCCACCAAAATGATATTATTAAAACACACTCTTAACCATGTCCCTCCTTTCATGAAAGGGCTACTGTGGTAACCTATTATCCATGAGGTAAAATGAAAACTCCTCTGCCTGGCACTTGAAGCTCTTGATAATTAGACTTAAATTGTCTTTCCATGTTTATTATATATGGAATACATAGTCTTCCCCTAGTAGATTATAAGCTTTTTAAAGATAGTGACTGTATTTATTTTTCTTATGTATATTCCCTGTGCTTAGCACAGTGCTCAACACATAGAAGGAATTTACTAAATGTTTACTGAATATGTATATCTATGTGTGTGTATAGATACAGATGGATGTAGTTTTATTTCAACTATGCATATGTAATATATTGTGTGAAGCAAGCATGATGTGCTTCCCAGTAAATGGTATGCTCCATGAGATGAGGGACTGAGTGATTTTTGTTTTTTATTGCAGAGTACAGTGTCTGGCACATAATAGGTTCTATATAAAAGCTGAATGAAGTAAATGAGGATACTCTTCTAAAATTGTAAAAAAAAAGGTTAATTTAAGTTAAAATACTTTCTGATATAGTGAAAGAATTTGACATATTATCGCCCATTTGAATCTTTGTTATGCAAGAATATAGTCATGTCTTGACTTTGAATATTGCCATTTTTTCTCAAGTTGGTGAAAGACATTCATATTTTATATTTCTTTCAGCATTTGTGATTACAAAAATGGGGGAAATACTCAAAAAGATTCAAGTGGCAATTACATAACCATCAAAACATTAAGGTACTAAAGGAATTGAACTGAAGTTCTCCCTATTCTGAGGGATATAAAATAAATACATAACATATACTAAGTCATACCTATATGAGAGAACACCTTCAAATGGATGAGCAGGAAATGCCCTGTGTAGGAAATGTCCCATGAGCTATACTTTGAAGGAAGCTATGTGTCCTGTATGGTGAATCTAAGTGTGTAAGGGAAATTATTGAAGGGGATTCTGTTTATGAGGATAGAATGGAAACTCTGCTGCCCCCTGTAACCAGCAGGAAAAGCTAGCAATTGAGGCAGGGGATCACGAAGCAGGAGGCAGGCAAGTCTTATCCCCTGGGTTGTCCCCTGGGCTGTCCCCTAGGTGGTCCAGGCAAAATAGAAAGCCACAGTTGGCTCCCAAGAGATGACATGAGAGAATCAGTGGACAGAGCAAAAAATGTTATAAACCGAGGCAAGAGTGAATTTCAGTATCTTCTCTTCCATGTTTGATGCTGGATGGATTTCCATGTGAGCTTGGCTAAGGGGCCCATATGGTGGCTACAGAATAGCAAGCAAAATGGAGCAGCAAGAAACGTAGTCTTTCTCTTCTTTTCCATCCTTTTCCTTTCCTTCCTTTTGATTAAATAAAATTCTTACATTTATGGCCAGTTTCATTATTTTTCCCCTATTACATTAGGCATGGAAGACAAGCCTGTGCTAAAACACCATGTTAGAAAATGAATGTTAGAGGGAACAGGAAATGTACAAGTTTGACTAGAACATAGGACATGCGAGGGTATCATTTTCTGCAGCCCCCATAAACTCAAAACAACAACAAAAACAAAACAGGCCAAACTTAAAATAATATTCACTATAGGAAGTAAGTACTAAAGACAGTATATCATTTATTGATTCTAAATGTAGAATTTTTTTTAATTTTTCCTGAATAATGGAAAATAAGTGATTGCCAGAAATAGACTCCTTAAAGAAAAACAAAACAACCTTGTTTTGAATATCATTCTTTGCTATTGTGGGATACCATTGAAAATATCATGAATCATTTTCCATCGATTTATAATTTCATGGTAATTTCATTGCCTGGTGAGTCATCACTTCTTCATTTTGCCTAAAATTGTCTACTTTTTATTGATAAATGATAACAATTTTATTTAAGCATTTTGCCCTTTTGTAGAAAAATGTCATCAGAGAACATAACAATTATTCTTTAGATAGAATTCCAACAAAATAATTTTGGAATATTTCCTTCATCTTCAAGTAACCTTTCAAAAATGCCTAGGGAAAGCTGTATTTAGAAAATTGGCTTTTAATTAAGATTAATTGCTTGATGACTCACTGAACAGATAAGGAAACTCATAAAACTTTACTCAAAACCAGTGTTGATTTCACAGAACTTACTTTACTAGATACTTTTTAATTTTAAATTTTAGCAAATTTGTGCCTGAGATTCACTTTCTCAGGCTACATCCTTATTAGGAATAACCAAGACATTTTTGGAATAAGTTACATATAGATTCACATTTGTGTCTCAAATATATGCATGTCATATATTGTTATACATATATTATCTTACTTTAAGGTTCATTTGATTAAAATAGAATGAAAGTAAAATTTAAAGACAAATATAATGACTTTTTTACTTTACTATTAACAAAAAGGGATGGAATTTTAAAAAATTAAGGAATATTAACAAAATTCAATTTTATTAAATTTAGAACAATTGATATTCTTACATTAAAATTTCATTGTATTTTTAAAATGACAAATAAAGAGTACGACTAATAAGAATATATTCCATTGTTTTAATGCTGGAGAATATAAGGAACAAAAAAATCTATGTGAGAAGACTTATGATGGTAGATACAGGGTACTGGCAATCATGAAAGATATGAAAGAGAATAGTACAATTATAATCCTAAATAGGCAAACTATTTGGTAAATAAGGATAGCTTTAGAAATGAATTTGTAGAAAAATAAGGCAATGCTATATAAGAATGAAATTAATAGAGATTATGTAACTCACAAAAGCTTATCTCTCTACCTGTATACACTTGATAACATTCCCTGACTTCAGGATTTTTCTATCAATTGTTAATTTTTAAAAAAAAATAAATCTTTGATACCATATTATCTAGTAACTCCATAGTACTATCTACAACCATGATTGAGTTTTCCCAGCATCTTAATACAGATTTTTCTTGATTCCTCAGCTCCATCCAACTGAAGTCCAATCTTTCTCTTCTTCCTTGCCAAACTTCTCAAAAACATAACAAGTTCTGCATTTTAATAAACTAACAAAATGGCATTTGACTAAAATTAGTTTCCCAAAGGTCAGCAATGATTTCCTCATTTTCAAATCCAAAAGGTGTTATACTCACTCTCCTTATCTTACTTTACCACAATGTATCTTTTGACATTATTACCCCATCCTTTCATTTTATATCCATATTTATGTTTTTTTTTCTTTATAAATATGACTTATCCCTTGTTTTGGTCTTCCTTGTCTAATAGATCCCTCTAACTCCTTTTCTGGTTTCATTGCTATAGTAAATTTTCAATGCAATTGAATTGAATAAAGATTTATTAAGCATTTATTATGTTACAGTAGCCATGCTAAGAACAAGGGATACAAATAAGAAAAATAAATAATAAAATAATTTGAAAATATTAAATGTTCATTTGAGGGGTGAAGTCAACAAAATTATGATTTTAATTCTACCTAAATGAATCTACTTATTCAAAACCATCTCAATTCAATTACCAAAAAATAATTTTCTTGAATTAGGAAAATTTTAAAAATTCATTTGGAAGGACAAAAGGTTAAGAATATAAAAGGAATCTATGAAAAATATGGGGAAAGGAGGTATTGCAGTACTATATTTTAAACTATTTTAGAGAGCGGTAATTATAAAAACCTTCTGATACAGGCTAAGAAATACAAAAGTAGATCAGTGTAACAGAATAAATACAAAACAATTATAAAAGATTGTAATAACTTTGTGTTTGACAAAAGTAAAGATCTAAGTTTTAGGGACAAGAATTCACTATTTAGTAAAAATTATTGGGAAAACTGAAAAGCAGTCCAAAAAAAACTAGATATAAACCAATATCTTACACTATTTACTTAGATAAGATCAAAATGGATACATAACCTGGGCATTAAGGGAGACATTTTTAAGCAAATTAGAATAAGGAACATATTATATATCATATGTGTAAATAGGAGAAGAATTTATGTATAAACAACTTTAGAAAGTATTGTGAGATGTAAAATCAATAATTTTTGAGTATATAATATTAAAAAGTTTTATAAAAATAAAACTAATGTAGTCAAGATTAAAAGGAAAGCAGTAAATTAAGAGGAAATTATAGACAGTTTCTTGGTTAGAGGTCTTGTATCTCAAATATGTAGAGAACTTTATCAAATTTATAAGAATATTTGTATGCATTCCCAAATGATAAATGGTCCAAAGACATGAACAGACAATTTTTGGTTAAAGAAATCAAAACTCCACATAACTGTAAGAAAAAAGTTAAAAAATAAAGAAGGAAAGAAAGACAGGGTCTGCCCTAAAAGACTTCTTTGCAATCTAATGGGGAAAGCAATACATTAAAAAAAATGACTGAAGGGTAGATATCAAGGTATATCAATCTTGGAGTTTAAAAAAGGCAGAAATATAGAAGTGGAGAGTGATATAAAACATCCAGATCTACCCATCTATAAAGGAAAATGTTGGGAGAAGTTTAATGCTTCACCCTTCATCCTTTAAATCATCTATCCAGTGGTTCCCAAACTTTTTTGGCCTACCACCCCCTTTCCAGAAAAAAAAATATTACTTAGTGCCCCCTGGAAATTATGAAACTATTTATTGAACTCGGAATAGAATGTAATACAAAAAAAGTGTGGCCATCACCACCCCGCTGGATCCCTACAGCACCCACCAGGGGTGGTAGCGCCCACTCTGGGAATCGCTGATCTATACCAAAAAACCCAAAAGGGCAGAGGGAGTATCTTAATCTTTTTTTAATTCTTTCAAATTCCTGCTGTAGTACTATATCTATCTATCTATCTATCTATCTATCTATCTATCTATCTATCTATCTATCTATCTATCTATCCATCTATCTACCTATCTATCTACCTATCTATCTATCTATCTACATATACTCAATTAATATTTGTTTAATAAAATTAAATGGAATTTTAAAAACAAGTTGAATTTTAATCCAAAGAAGTTAACAACTCAAAAATAATATTTTCAAGGAAATGGTCCATATTTCCAGGGTTCCATGAGATCTGGTTGATTTTCAGAAATGATAAAGTCTTATCCTACATCCATTAAAATAAAATCTCATTGGCTTAGAAAATTGACTTAAAATAATAATTAATTTGTTCTTTTTTCCAGAAATATTATTTTCTCTCTTAAATATGTCCAACTCATTCTCTTACCAATATAGCAATTTTTAAAGAGTCTCCTAAATCATCAACATTCCCCCAAAATAATAATTTTGCCCAACTTCCCACATTATATCAAACTTATTCTGAACAACACTTTATTTTCTCATTCTGACTTGTAATCTTGCAGTAATAGCTATGTAGGGTGTGTGGTATAATGGAGAAAAATACTAGAGATGTAGTCAGAGAAACTTAAAGTAGAAGCTGTAAATTAATGGACTTTAAGAGAGGGAAAGTACTTAAATTATGAAAAATTTAGTATCATATTATCATAGATTTAGAGCTGATAGGGACCAAGAGATTCATCTAATCCACACCTTATTTTTCAGATAAAGAAATTGAGGCCAGATGAGATTAATGAACTTGCTTAAAGTTACACAGAGATTAAAACAGTAAATAAATATTAAGACATAGGGGCAAGATTTAATCCTGAATTCCCTGAATCCCAAGTCATTGCTCTTTCCATAAGCAGCTAGTAGTGCATTGGATAAAATATTAGGCCTTGGAGTCAAGGAGGTCTGAGTTTGAATTTGGTTTCATACTTTTTTTAACTGTATGTTCCTGGGCAAGTCACTCACTCTCTTTTTACACCAGTTTTCTCAATTATAATATGGAGATAAAATAAAACTTACATCATAGCGTAATTGTGGGAATTGATTGAGATCCTATTTGTAAAAAATGCTTAACATAATCTCTGAGGTATAATTTCTTCATGTGAAAAATAATGTATAAAAATCATTTCATTACTCAATTCATATGATGTTTTCATGTTGTAGGATCAAACAAGATCTGCAAGTGTTTTGTAAAGTACAAGTACAAAGTATAATTTTCTCCTTTTTCCAATATATCTTCCATATGGCTGCCAAGATGATACTCCCTATGGCACAAGGATGGCAATGTCACTTCCATACTCAACCCCAATGGTTCCCTAATAAATCTATGATTTAATATAAAAGCCTTCACGCTTCATTCTAACCTAACTTTCCACCTTGTTTTACATTACTCCTTTTTATGTGTTTTCCCAGCTTTATTGTTTAACTGATCCATTGACTAGAAACTATATTTCTTGACCATTACCAAATTATTTTGATTACTAATGATTTGTAGCAGTTTTTAAGATATGGTACTGCAATGCCCTCTTCTTTCCTACATTTTTCCAATATTTCCCTTGTTATTCTTGATCATTAATTCCTCCATATAAATAAAAATGATATAAATTGATAAAGGATATAAATATGATGTATAAAGTGTTGTTGTTAAGTCATTTTTCAATCATTCCTGACTCTTTGTGAGTCCATTTGGAGTTTTCTTGGCAAAGATGATAGAGTGATTTTCCATTTCCTTCCTCAGCTGATCTTATAGATGAGGAAATTGAGGCAAGCAAGATTAAATGATTTGTCCATTGTCACATAGCTACTAAGTGTCTGAGTCCAGCTTTGAACTTAGGTCTTCCTCAGTCACTGAACCACCTTGTTGCCTGATAAAAAGTGATATAAATATAAATTAAGAGATTTCATTGTATTATTTCCTATATGCACAATCCTCTCTCAATTGTTACAAAATTAAAATATTAGTATTTTTCACTCATTTTGATGTCTTTAATTCTTTAATAGTGTTTTGTAGATTCATTCATCAACCACTAATTCTTTAGAATTCAGTTATTTTTAATCTCCAAATGATTTTTATTCCTCTCTTGAGTACCTTTTAAACAGTGTCTGACATGTATTAGGTGCTAACAAGTGGTTTTCCCCTATTCTCCTTCTTCTTTATTGAATATAATTGTTAAGGTATGGAGGTAGTAAGAATTTATCAAATATTTCTGCATTTTTTAATTTGTTCATTGAATTTTTTGTTCCAATTTTTGAACCATTTTTTTAATGGTACTCTGAAGTTCTAATGTATATTCCTTTCTTTTTCCATCCAGTAATCACTCAAGATCTGTCATATTCAATTTTTCTCGAATTCTATTCATCTAATATGTTTTTCTTTTTCCCTCTTTGAAAGATTTCTCTAGTTCCAAAAAATATACACTGAAATCTCAAACTATTATTATTTTTCTATCCATTTCTAACTACAACTGGTTTAATATTACTTTAAGTATTTGAATTTTATTCCATTCAGTAGAGATAGATACATAATTGGATAGTCCTATCTGTTTGCATATAGATAATCTAAAAGTAGATAGATATGAATTTATGTATTGGCATTAATTCATTGTCTACTTTGCCTTTAAATACAGTAAAATTTTACTGTTATTTATTTTAATTAACCTTTTTGCTGTTGCCTTATATGAAGTCATAATTGCTCCACTGTTTGTATTTTTAGTTCAGTTTAAATAAAATAACTTTTCCTCCAACCTTTTAATTTAACTGAGTTCATGTTTCTGATGTGTTTCTTATATAAACCATTTTGTTCTACTATTCTTTCTGCTGTTCTGTTCTCTGTTATGGGTATGTTTATTCATTCATATACACAATTATGATGAAAACAACAAATCAAGTTGCTATTATTAAGTGGCTCCTATGTGCCACAGCCTATTTTCAAGTCTTGGAATACAAATGCAAGAAGAAATAAAGACTCTCCCCACCCTCAAAGAACTTATATTCTAATGGAGGAAGATAAGAAAACTGGGGAGGAGATGAAGATACCCAGTATTGAGGCATGATAGAGAAAATCTGGAGAGTTAAGAATGTAACTTGGAGAGAAATGAAGTAATGTTCATTACGTGTATCAGACTCTTTTATCTCCTTATATTTATTTTCACTTTTTGTCCTTTGCCACCTTTTTTACCAAGAAGATTATGCTGACATGGTTGTGCTCAGCATTAGTGATCTGTTGTTGAAGCAATCTGATCTTTTTTTCTGCCCTTTTCTTCACTGTCAGATATCAATGATATGTCCTTACATTTTCTTTCCTTTTACAACTGTTTCCACTCTTTCTAAAGTGTTATACACACACACACACACATATATGTATATGTATATATATATGTCATGATTTATCTTTTCTTCTGACTACTATGACCTGTTCTTGCCTACTTCCCCTCTTCCGTTTTCTTTGTTTACTTCAATACTTTTGTATACCAAATTGAATAGTGATGTAACAGGAAGTTACTTGTGCTACCTTCCTTTGACCAGTTTGGAAGAGTGATACATACTTTCCCTGACCTTTACCTCCTTTTCTGTATAATCTACTTGTACATCCAGACTACGAGAGCTATTAAATTCTCTTTTATTTATTATCTATTCCTTTTATATTTCTCAAAGCATAACAAAACCTCTCCCAGGTCCTTTGCCTTATTAAATTCCCTTTATGATCCTTGATGACTTTAGAAGTTGCCAGTGATACTTATTTCTTCACCATGTATTAAAATGTAAACATTTTGTCTTCATATTGTCTTTCCTTATTGCTTGCTCTTACCTTTTTATAATTCTACTTCAATTATGTATTTTTATTTTAAAATTTCTCCTCAGCTCTGGTCTTTTCATCAGGAATACTATATAAATCCACTCTATCACTGAAGATTCATTTCCTACTGTAGCTTTATATTCAATTTTACTTGGAATTTTATTCTTGGTTGCAAGCCTCTATCTTGTCTTAAGAAATGCTATATTCCAAGCTATCAGCTTTTGTATAGTATTAGTAACCACAAGATAAAACTAATCCTTCCAGATCTTCAGTATTTTGCTCTCTTTCTAAACATTGGCAGTATTTTTAATGCCTGAGAACTTCTACATTTTGGCAACCTTGCTCCACGGAGTTTTCACTTCAGGGACAAATTACTGGTCAAGTGTTTCTAGTTTTGATTAGTTTTTATTTTATTTTTATTCCAAAAGATCTGGACAAGTTATCAGTCATGTTTTTTGGGGAAAAAATTATCAAGGCACTTTTTTCTCATGGCTTTCAAGATATTCCATGAACTCTTGCTCATATCTTCTTCATTTATCATAGTTGGTTTTGATATGAGATAGCATGTGCTTTTGCCTATTTATTGTCTTTTTACTTTGTTTTTAGGTGGTTTTTTTTGTTGTTGTCCCATATGGGCATTAGCATTTGATTGGTTCATTCTAGTTTTCATAGCATTGCTTACATGGGTAAAGTTTTGTACTTCTGGTACTAAGCTGCAAATCCTCCTTCCAAGTTGTTTCTCCTAAACTCTCATTTCTTTCTCAGTTCTTTTTTTTACTGATAGTTTCTTTTTCAGTTATAATATTTTTTAAACTTTTCTTTTAAAAACTCATTTCATTTTCCCCAGAAATCCTAGTTGATATTTTACCTATGCTTTTTTTTCTTTGAGAATTTGACTATTTGGGAATGATTTTCCTTTCCTTTCTTTGTGGTCCTGGACCTGAGATAGCCCTTTATGGTAGGAGTTTTTGTTTTATTTTATTTTATTTTGTTGTTTTATTCTGTGTTTTATGATCAGATTCTAGACATCTGGAGGAAATATTGGGACCCTGTAGGGTCCTATTTTTTATTATCTTTGGGTCATGCTGCTGCCTTCTCCAGCTCCTGAGTGCTATTTTCTTCAAGGAACATAGATGTAGCTTAGGGTAGATAGCTGTAAACTTTCAGAGCATCTTAAGTAATCTGAACCTAGGATATAATTTTTACATTAACCTCATACACTGGACATTCCAGGCTCTAAATCTTATCTCTACACTGGCCAAAACAACTTTAGGTTAACTTGGTTAGAATGCCATTAGATAGTTAGGGAGTGAGTCCCTTAGAATACAGCTTTTAAAATGCTACTTTCAGAAACAACTTCAGGCTTACCCTTGATCTAAACTTAATGTTTTCTCATTGCTTGCAGGCACCAGAGTGGGTATATTGGTAAAATCTGGCAATTGGGAAAATGAATAACAAAATTTCCAGCTCTCCTCTATTCTCTTCACTGGACCTATGACTAGCTCTTCCCCTGATACATGGCACTGCAACATCATACTCCAAGTCTCTTATTGAGCCTAGCTAATTGGACCTCTTTAGAGGCCTCTGGAAGTCTCCCTATGCTGACTTGGCCTGGAAGAATGACCTTCTGCGAATTCTCTTTATTTTCCCCTATTATTACTGAGCCTGATGCTCTCCCTTGAATTTTGTTTGCAGTGGTAGTGAAAGAAAGTTGGCCTTCCTTCTAATCTGTCATCTTTGCTGGTCTCCTGCCCATTCTTTTTCTTTTTTACTGAATATTTTTTTATCTGTGCTTTTGATGGCCTAGAAAAGCCTATGTTGCATGATTGTAGATTATTTATAAGAAAGTAACTTGGATAAGCCCTTTATAAACCATTTCTAGTCCAGTTTTGTGGTAAATAAATGAACTCTGAATATTTCCTGAGCAATAAATAGAAGAGCCAATTAAAATGAAATAAAGGTTTATGAAGCTAATGCTTCTCTAACATCTGAACTCCAGCAGAGTGAATCTGTGACATATTTTACAAGTTTAAAAGCTGTAGAGCCCACTGAGCTCTGCTGTCTCTAGCAATAAACAAATGTGTGGGATGCCTGTTATTTGTCTTACTACAGTAAGTCTTCAGCTGGATGGGGTTAGCAGTACAAGACCACAGGATGTCAAGGAATCAGATGCATCTCCCATAATTTATGATTAAGTTGAAGTGACTCACTAGTGGGAAGAAATGCAAATGAGGAGAAAATAAAGAAGCTTTCAAGAAATCATCATTTTGTAGCTGTACTGCAACCCCACCTCACCCCCCCCCACTTACACTCAAAATGTCAGGCACAGCAAAGAGTATGAATGAATGAGCCAAATCTAACTCTTGGACAGTCATCCCTGGGTTAGATGTGGGAATCTAAGCAACTAAAATGCAAAAAAAAAAATGTACAATAAATTAGGCCAAAATAGAGTAAAAAAGCAGCTCCTAACAGAGTATAGAACAATTAAACAGAGGAAAAAAAGATAAAGAGGTTATTAGCATAAAAAAAACAAACATAAAACAACCATTCTTTTTTTTGACAATTCTCTGTTTGAGACCCCATACATAAGAAAAAATTCTAATAATTATCAACTGTTATATTCCAAAAGTAAGATAATGAAGTTCAACATAAAGATTCAAGACTGGGGAACTTTGTTAAAGTAAAATGTAGAAGTACAATTGCAAAATCTTTATTGTTGTATACCTGCCAGTATACTGAATCATCTTCCATGTTCTTTCCCCCAAATGTTAGTTCTCCAAAATTTTGTCTCTGGCCCTCTTCCTTTCTCTATCTCTATACTATTTCTCAGAGACTTTATCAATTCCTCTGGTTTTCAATTGTCTGCTCTAATCAAATGACTTCCAAATCTGTATCCAACCAATGGTCCTCTCCTGAATTCCATAATGATAACACTAATTTAGTATTGGACATTTTGAACTAATTATTCCATTGACATCTGACATTCAAACTGTAAAATACATAATTCATCTTTTTCCTTTAAGCTCAACCAATTTCCAAACACTACAATGTCCTTATAACATAATACCTTTGTTATTTTGGACTCCCACTGCACAAATTCAATCCAATAAAAATTCTTCTACCTCAATAGCATCTGTGGTATCTTCTCTATCCACAGATGGCCACCATCATATTAGGTTCTGTAATCATCTCTCACCTAGATTTTTGCAATAATTTCCTAATTAGTTCCTCTTCCTCGAGAGTCTCTTCTGTAATCTATCCTTCATATGTCTGCCAACATGATATTCTGAAAGCAGAGATTTTTGTATATCATTTCCCTTATCAATAAATTTCAGTAACTGCTTCTTATCTCTCAGGGCTAAAACAAACTCTTGTGTTTGGCATTTACATGTCTCACAATATGGCTTATCTGGATTTTTCCTCCTTTCCTTAACTAACAGCATCCTTCTCTCCATTTACCTTTCAGTGTGTGTGTGTGTGTGTGTGTGTGTGTGTGTGTGTGTGTGTGTGTATGAGTGTTTATGCTGTTTCCTCTAATAGAATATATTCTACATATAAGGGACTTCTCATTACTTTAGGGATGTATTTATTTCACAAAAGTTTAGATATTAGAGAATTTCAGTGTCTCAGAGTTGGAAGGTGATTTGGAGATCATCTTAGACAACTGATGCCTAAGTTGGAATCTCCCATACAAAACTGGGAGTCAATGAGCAGAATAAATAGGTCTGGATTTGGAATCAAAGGCCTTTTTTGGCATTCTGCCTCTGGTATTTAACACATATGTGGTCTTAGACAAATCACCCATCTAGAGGCTAGGTATTTCATCTATAAAATATCTTGGACTGGGTCTCTTTCACAGGTAGATAAAAAGACCTATCATCTTTTTAGTGGGGTATTCAATCTTTACTAGAAAATCTCCAATGACATGAAAACTAATACTTCCTAAGGCAATTCATTTCAGAATTTTAACAAGTATTTTTTCTCATATTGAATTATGAATCTGACTCTACAAATCTTACCACCTACTCCCAATTCTATCATGTAGGGCCCACTAGAACGAGTGTAATTTCTTTTCCATGCAACAATGCTTTAAATCATCAAAGAGAGCTATCATGTGCTAACCCTATGAGCTTTCTCTTCCTCAGTCTCAGGATACCTAGCTCTGATAGTAGTCTTTCTGTTTAGCTATCCTTGGTAAAATCATAATTAAAACACATCTTATTAGATCTAGATGATTAGGATTTGTAGTAATGAGAATAGGTATACTTTAACCCTTTTCCACTTGTGTATTAGCCTAAAAAATTGGTCATTAAAGTGGTCCCAGTGAGTTACAAGTTACTAATAAGTTTGGACTGAAAAGGTCATTTCATGTTGTTTACTGGACATACCTATTATCAGATCATGGGCCCAAAATGATGGAACATCCAGAGGTTGTTCTGTTTTCATCAGGTATTAATTTAATTTCCTTTGTCTTAAAGAGAGAGATAGTAACACCATAATCAGAAATTTTAATGCTACTCTTTGATTTGAACAAAATTAATTGAAAGATTAAAAAAAGGGAAAATATAGAAGTAAACCAATAGCTAGTGAAACTAGAGCTAAACAACTTATAGAATCTTCTGAATGAAATTAAAAGTTATAACACACCCACATATATACACATATTCATACATGTGTACAATATATGTTTGACTATACATATGTGTATGTGTATATTTGTGTACTTACATATATACACTTGACAGTAAACAAATTAAAAAATCAAATGAGAGTTCAAATATGGCTTCAGGAGTTTACTCACTGTGTGACCCTGGGCAAGTGTCTTAGACTCTGTTGGCCTTAGTTTCCCCAACTGTAAAATATGGTCAATAACAGCACCTGACTTGCAGGATTGTTATGAGTATCTATGGATAGACTTTAGGTTGTCCATGAATGTGAATAGAAAATGTATATCTGTATTTCCGTGTAGTTAGTTCACTTCCTTTTTTTTTTCCAAACCCTTACTTTCTATCTTAGCATCAGTTCTAAGACAGAAGAGTGACAAGGACTAACCAATCAGAGTTAAGTGACTTGCCCAGGGTTACACAGCTAAAAAGTGTTTGAGGTCAGATTTGAACCAATGTCCTTGACTCCAAGCCTAGTGTTCTATTCATTATGCTATGATACCTAGCTGCCACTATTGGTTTCCTTTCTGATGCTATATATTTTATTTTATTTATTTAGAAATATTACTTGAAGAATTTTTCCATAGGCATCACTAGACTGCTAAACACATACTTGACTGCACTCCTATGTCATTTTAATGTCAAAAACTTAATAAATAGATTTTTAACACAACATTCAACAAGATAATTTAAAATAATTTTGAGTAATAAATAATACTGAAGTGTATTAGCAGAGAACTTTTCTTTCTTTTCCTTAAAAGTTCAGTACAAAGCATCTTTGTTCATGAAAAATGCATATAAATGTAGATTTAAAGTACTACAGAAAGAAAATGTAGAATAATGAAGATGATATTGATTATTTATATCATAAACTTGAGATATCCAATACTTGCATCTTATAAAGCAGAAAATCAAGCTTGTGAGGTGTAATATATAAATATAAAATAGGTCCACCATGTTATTCATAACTTTAGAGAAATGCTAGATTCATAAATCTTTATCTCATTTAATTTGTCCATCTATTATTACTTGGGAATATTACAGATCTCTTCTTATGTTCAGTTATTTACCATAAAACCAAATTCAGGATTGTGTACAATCTATTAAATCTATTAATGATGTTTTCACTTCTATTAGATTCATAAGTTTATTTTAAATTCACAAACACAAAATATTCAGTAACAACACATGAATCAGAGCTGTTTACTACAAGAAAAATATATAGCCCATCAATTTTGGGATACCTTCTATAATCTTCAAAAAAATTTACTTGACTCATAGGCCCTCCTCCCTTTTTCTTCTACTTTTCCTATATTCCCACTATTTTTTAAACCCTTTAACTTCTGTGTATTGGCTCCTAGGTGGAAAAGTGGTAAGGGTGGGCAATGGGGGTCAAGTGACTTGCCCAGGGTCACACAGCTGGGAAGTGTCTGAGGTCGGATTTGAACCTAGGACCTTCTGTCTCTAGGTCTGACTCTCAATCCACTGAGCTACCCAGCTGCCCCCTATTCCCACTATTATAACATATTAATCACTTAAAAAGCATAGTCTGAGATTCTTGAGCATTGAAATTTTCCTATAATTATCAAGGAAGTATATTTGGGGAGTTAAGGTTATGTAAATATTGAAATGTTTTAAAGTGATTATACTTTGTGTCAAATGAATGATGTAAAAAGCTATTCAGCCTACTCAAAGGAATCTTGTATTTTTGATTTGTGGAATAAACATATGTCTAAGATTTTGTATTTGGATAGATTCTTCTGACCCCAGGGGTTCTGATAAAACAGCAAAAGAGGAAATCTTCAATAGTTATTTATTATAGTTAGAAATGAGAATGGAGGACTAGAATCAAGACACACTAAAATCAAGTAAAAATAACTAAGATAAGAACAAATTTATAAGAAAATTATCATATAATTGATTCAATTCAGTTCAACTCATCAACTCAGTTGCATTCCAAGTCATTCTAATCCAAGCCAATCCAATTCATTAATCACTGGTGAGGTTCTTTTTACAGGCCCCAAACAAAGTAATAGAAATTCAAAGAAATATGAAACTGTTCCATGCACTTAAGAAACTTGTACTTGATTTTAGGAAAACAATTACATATATACATATATGCATATATAATTTATGTATGTGATGTATGTACACATCTATGTGTATGTATAATTTTGAAGAATAAAGCAATAACACCTTGGGAAATAAGGAAAAGCCTCTTGTATGAAGATGGTACTTGAGTAGCTAAGAAGGAACTTATAGACTAATAGTATAAGAACAAAAAGTAAATTCTTTTTTTCTCCCTACCCAAACAAAATAAGTATAATTATATACTATAAGTAATTGGGAAATGACTGTAGTTTTGCTTTATGAAAGATTTCTGAACTAACAATAAGGTAAAGAAGGAAGTTTACCACTAAGTTTTCTGGTATCTTCAATCAGGACAGCAGGAGCAGAACAAATTAGCATGTTAGAACTCAGCAACCTGATGTTCTACATCTTTTATAATTGTTGAAATAGAAAGGGAACAAGACAATTAATATTTAATTCTCAAGTTTCAGTGGAAAATTGCAAAACTGCTAATCTATTTTAAAATAAAATCCATCTCCAAATAAGCCTTGGCTTCACACATTCTGCCTTCTCATTAATTACCAGTCATTATGATTGGCATTGTTATGTAGTTAAAGGCTCAAAGGGGGGAAAATCACATCAGTTTCTTGATTACAAAGAAACATTCTATGAACAGCTTGGTATGAAGTAGACTAATTATCCCAGTAGACTATGGCTCAAAATAATGGAGAAATATTTTATGATTAGGTTGTTCCACTCACAATTATTTCTAACATGGGTAAATAAGTTTCTCCAAGTTGCATACTTTGAGGTTCAACTTAAATTTCTAGAGAGGGGTTCTTCTCCAGGCTGCATGTTCAGGAATTCCAAGCACTCTGTTTCTTTCTTGTTAAAGGAGAAAATATCAGAGCAGAAACACGGTATATTTTAAAAGGGCCATGAACTGACAGTCAGATGGCCTAGGTTTTTATCTTAGCTTTCTAACTCACTAGATGTTTAGCTCTTAGAAAGTTATTTAATCCTCTATACCTTAACTTGCTGGTATATAAACTGATAAAATGTTGTTTAAGATCCTTTCCAGGAAAAGCTGCCACTGGTGTGGTGATTACTGTCCCAGGGGCAGTGCCTCATTGTGTTCCACCATGCCAGCATGAATTCTACTGCCTCATCTTGCTGAGGTCCATCCTTCCCAGAGCCCCAGCACCATCTTGCTTCTTTCCTGAGACCCATTTTACCCCAAACTTCCTCAGGGACATAAATATGAGCCATCAGGGGATGTTCTATCACTTTTATTGAGATGGTTATATCCAAAGCTCGATTCCTTTCATTTGCCCACAGAAAGGAGACCCAGGAACAAGGAATACAAATTACCAAATATAAATTTAGGATTGATATAAAGAATAACTTCTTAATATTGGGGGGAAATGTTGATTTGGCATGGGCTGCCTTGGTAACTAAATTCCCTCTTTCAGTATATCTTCAAACAAAGGGATAGCAGATCAAAATTTACCAGGTATATTACTGTGGATATTTCTTTTAAGATATAGATTAGATTAGATTAGATTAGATTAGATTAGATTAGATTAGATTGCCACAGAGGTTTCTTCAAATTCTGAAATTCTATGACTGATTCATTGGTTTGTGAGGTCAGTTTCATTGGCTGCATAGCAAAACCGTGCATTTAAAATTACCTAATCAATGTTACTCTCTTTTCTGAACTCATGTCTAGGGATGAAGGACTTACTCATTCATTCATAGCAAGCTACATTATATGGAAAAAAAGGACCTGAGACCCACTCATCCTTTAAGCCATGTTATTCCTCAAATAGCCTTCTGATTTCTTATTTTGTCTTCTTTAATTTGCCCTTTTTAGTTCTAGATGCAGGAAGTGGAAACTTCAACCATGACTTGAGTCATGGGGATTTTGGAACCTAGGATTTCAGGTCAGATGTAGTAGCTTTCCCATCAGGGAGTTCTTGAGAAATAATGATCTAGGATACTAAATTAGTGTCCCTTTTTGAATTTTATCCTGGTGGAAGTAATTCTGTGTGTGGTATGAGACTAATACCTTTTCCCTCTCTAGAGACCAATGTATTTTAGTAGGCAATTATGTTTTCAAGGTATTTGGGACTATATTTTTGGAGTAAATATTCCTTGTTTAAATTAAT
Organism: Gracilinanus agilis; assembly: GCF_016433145.1. Classification (NCBI taxonomy): domain Eukaryota; kingdom Metazoa; phylum Chordata; class Mammalia; order Didelphimorphia; family Didelphidae; genus Gracilinanus; species Gracilinanus agilis. Next base: position 232,239,788 of record NC_058132.1, on the reverse strand, counting down.
CTGATGATGAGTGGTTAAATCAGGAGTCAGCAAACTTTTTGGCCGTGAGAGCCACATTTTTTAAAATGTAATTTCATGAGAGCCGTACAGTGCTCACAGTGCGCACTCCTGTAACAGTGCCTGAAAAAAAAATTTACTTTATGGCTCCTGCAGAAAGAGCCATATCTGGCCCTCAAAAGAGCCAGATATGGCTCGAGAGCCATGCTTTGCTGACCCCTGGGTTAAATGGAACTGGAGGGTTAATTACTGAGCCTCTAAACACGAGGAGAACAAAATAGGTGGAGGTTCTAGCCAATGGAAAAATAAAAGAATTCTCTTCCTCCACCTCAAAACTCCACTCAGGTCCTAGAGAAATGTAACCTGGCCTCAAAAGATGGGGAGAGAAAATTCTATGTTAACCTTATTTTGGGTAGAATAATTGGGTGTGAAGTAGGTCACACTTGAGTATTTGGAGCATCTTAATAACTACATTCCTTTCATTCATTTATTTCACATTAGTATCAGCTTGTAGGAATATCTACAGGCAAATGCAATAGAAGTAAATAACACTCAGTGTAAGCTACAATGAATTTTTAGGATTTTTCTCAAATATTCTTTCTAATCTGCCTCTGACACACATTATATGTGTCAGTTGGCAAGGCAGTTTAGACCTGGAACTCAATTTCCTCAACTTCAAAAGAAAAGGTTGGAGTAGATGGATTTTGAGGTACTTTTTAGTTCAAGGTTTTTGTATTTCTATGTGTTTTTATGTCTTTTATGTGATCCTTTGTTTTTCTGCCAATTAAAATGAAATTATAGCTATATCATTAACTTCCTTAAAACTTTTAATGACATTTAAAAAGGCATTATTTCTTCTTTTAGGTACAAATATATCTAATTGAGGTGTTGAAATGGTTTTACGTAAATGTTACATTAAAATTATCATAGGAATTTAAATTTAGTGGTAATCTCTTAACTGGCAAGACTTCCCTAATGTGTAAATGGAATTAGCTCATCCTCATTCATTGTTAGACTCTAGCCATCACCAATAATGTCACCCCACCCAACTTAGTGGGGAGGGAAGTTACCCACACGTGACAATAAGTAACAAATCAAGAACAAGAGACTGCCCTTTGGGCAGTCCAAAACAGTGTTGAGGTTGCCATTTGTCCACTTGAAATTGAAGATGCATGCAGGAAGTGATGAAAGATGGTAAATATGATGGTAACTTCCTGTGGAGTAGTTGGGGTTTTGAACTAGGTGTAGAAGGATCTCTGGCAGGACCTCAGACTGCTTCCCTCTGAATTGTCACGTGGGTAAGTTAGGCTGACTTCCTTTCTCCTCCCTTGGCGTTTCTGGAGGTTCTACCCTCAAGGAGGCCTCTCTTGCCTCTTTAATTGTAAAAGGTCTTGTGGCTAGAAGCCTTGTTTAATTAACCTCTGTGCCCCTCTGCTGGGCCTCTAAATTCCTACCTGGTTCGGGCCTCTGGTCTGGGCCAGAGTTTCTCTCTCTCAATTTCCCTACCTTCAACCTTCCTAATTGTAAATAATACTTCCATAAAAGTCATCCTGACTTGGGTCTATTTTAATTTGGAATCAAGTCAATCTGATTCCTGGCAACCATAGTTAAATATCTAGTTTCCCCTCTTACACTAGTATATGTTCACTACTGAGTAGCATAAACCTGAATAGAATGTCATTTATTATAAAGTGTTAAATTAAACATAATAAAATCATTTGATGTGCTTAAAGAAACAACAGCACTTTTCTTCCATCAGTCAGATATTTGGCCTTCCTCATAATGGATTCTCCATCAAAATACTAGATTCTTCTTCCTCTGACTGCCCATAATTATCCATATGATTACATCAATTTAATCTCCAGTTTGCTAAAATATTCTATCCTCACAGCAATCCAGGGAGATGGGTACTATTATTAACGACATGTTACAGATGAAGACATTAAGGCAAACAGGTTGAATAAGTCTTGCTCAGAATCTCACAGGTAGAGAGATTCACAGCCAGACTGAGGCAAGGTTTCAACTCAGCTCTTCCTGACTTCCACATTTCTATCCACCACACCTCCCTACTTCCACATATACTTTGTTAATGAAAAGAGTGAAATTTAATTTTTTGACAATAAACATAAACACCATGAAGATTTATGAGTGTAGCAAATCATTACAGGAGATTTTCTAATCTTTACTATATTTCTGTTTTAAATTTTCTGGAGTTTAACCAGACACAAATGTTCTATATCAAGAATAAGTCAAATGAAACCAAACCTTTTGACAGATTTGTTAAAATTGTGGGTCTTAAACCTTAAGATGAACCTAAGAAGATCAAGTAGAAATAAAGATAAAATCTTAAAATTACTGCATCTGTTTCAGAAGTATTAAGAAGGAAGAGAAGTATCAAAACAGAAGTTCATCTAGAAAAGAACTGGGGGTTTCAATGGAGAGCAATCCTAATATTAGTCAACTGTAACATAGAAACTGATAGCACTAAAATAATCATAAGCTGCTTTAAAAGAATAGATATCACAGGAACTAAGAAATTAGAATTTCTATGTACATGCCACTATTCAGTCACATTGAAAATATTTTGTTCACACCTTGGCATTACAATTTTGAATGGAGTAGGTGAAGGCACTCCAGAAGCTTGTTCTTCATGAGCATCAGTTGAAGGAGCTCAAGATATTTAGTCCAGAGAAGAGAAGAGTAAAGATAGTATGAGAGTGATCTTGAACATATCCCTTCTCTCATATGACACTGCTGCCATGCTAGTATGGGCCATTATCACCTGCCTCGATTATTTCAATAGGCTGCTGGTGAGGTCCCTTCCCACCCTAATATATCAGATATACAGTAATTAAAGTGATTTCCCTAAAAAAAAGTAGATATAAACATGCCAGCTCCCTACTCAATAAAGGTTAGTGGTTTCCCACTTGTTCTAGGAACAAACACAAAATGTTCTATTTGCCATTCAAAATCCTTCTTTACCTAACCCTCTCCGATTTCTCCAGTCTTATATCTGACTCAACAACAAGTAATCTTTGATAGACCATCTCTGGCCTCCCGACAGTTCCTTGAATGAGATACTTCATCTCTTGGCTTCCATAATTTTCTCTGTCACCCATGGTTAGAAACATTTCCCTCCTCCACTCTGCCTACTGACCTTTATGACTTCCTTTACACCTGAACTATAATTCTTCCTTGTATAGGAAGATCTCCCCAACCCTTCTTATTTCTACTGCTTTCCTACTTTTAATTATTTTCTAACTTGTATATTGCTTGCTTTGTATATATTTGTTTGCATGTTGTCTCTTTCATTAGACCGTAAGTTCCTTGAGATCACAAGCTGTCTTTTATATCTTTTTTTCAATTCCTGGAGTTTAGCACAGTCCATGACATATGGTAAGTGTTTAATAAGCATTTGATTGATTGATTCACTTTGTATAAGAGGGATTAGAGTGACATCATAATTGGCCCAGAGGACAGAATCAGGAGCAAAAGTTGAAAGCTTTAGATTTGTATCAGGCTTGTCCTACAACAGAAATGTCCTACAGGGCAGGGGTGCAATAGGTTTTTTCTTCTATAGAATTCTTTAAGCACATACACATATACAGAGATACATATGCATTCATTATACATAGATGTAAGTATACATATGTATTTACACATATATATGTGCGCAAAAACCAGGACTTATGGGTATTTTCAAAACATAAAGGTTTTTCACTAACACAATTAGAAAATTATAATGCTAAATTAATGGCATTTCTAAACACAAATAAAAGTCACTCATGTAGTTTCGTTCTCAAGAATTATTAAATATCTTTTTAAAAGTCATTGAAGACAGGAACAATATTTTAAAATTCTTTGCAAGATTTTCTGCTTGTCATTGACTATACCATTCAGTTCATAGCAATTGTTTTTCTTCTCTTTGTGACCTAAGTCAATTTGTAAATGTTTCTTTTATTTCAGCTTTGATTTGGAGTTTATACATGTTAAATAAATACATGCACTTAATTTAATGAATAATAGATGGGAAAGAAGTCAAATTAATTTTTCAAGCATGGTCAAAACAAGAAATATTTTCAAGAGCAAATATAAATAACTAGCATTCATTCCTTTTAATAATATTTGTTTCTTGGTTTCTGTTTAAAACTTCTGTAAAAAAAGGATATGAAATATTCCCAAATTCCCTCCATGAAACAAACAATAAAGCAAACTACAAAGACTCAGTACAAATGTAACATTCGTGATTATAGTTTCCCAATAATATTATTTTAAATTATAACATTCATGTGATTTAATAAAAAGGCATAGTTTGTTTTATTCTTATGTCACTTCACAGGAACGTTAATCTCCTGTCTTCTTTCCATTGCTTCAAGAGACTGTACTAAGTATTTCTAAGAATATATTGTCACTAAAACAACTATCTCTTGAGTTCTTTGGTTTAATGAAACCTAAATATGTGATCATATTTGTATTATGGTCTAAAGTTTAGGAAGCACTTTCTTTATAATAGGCCTGTGACATGGGCAGTATGCAGTTATCACCTCTGTTATACTGAGGAGGGCATGGAAGGTCAGAGAGGTAAAATGATTTTATTAATATCATACATCTAGGAAATGATGGAAGAAAAATGGAAACTATTGATGTATGCACTCAGAGTCATTTTCTCTAAGACACCTGACCTTTTTTAAATTAACATATTCCTATGTAAATTGGATATTGACCTGAAAGGGAAGGAAAAAAATCATCAAGTGACCTAAACTATAAAATATTTGTAGCTGGTCTATGAGAGATATGAGCATGTATTAGAGAAATTACCATCTTCTTTTAATGGTTTTTATCCTTTTTTTCAGTCCGTATATAGTCTTAATGGTCATAAGAACTTTCACAATATGAAAAATAACAAATCATTAAGGATAAAACAAAACTTGAGTGAAAAAAGACAACATAAATTTAAGGGATTTTATCAAAATGACTATGGAAAATCTATCATTCTCTGGAATGTATTATTTACTTTTTTTATAAAGTAAGATATACATATTGATTTTTTGTAAATCAGCCAATTGACATTTACCTCCCTGAATTCATCATTCTCCAGAAAATAAACTGAATATTGAATAAAGGAATCCTGGAAAGGTAGCTGAAGTAACAATTATACCTGAGCCCAACATCCTTCCACTATCTTAGAAAGAAATGTGGTAAATATGTAACCTATAGATAAATATCAAATAAGCAGAAGAAATATAAAATCATAAACCAGCTAGGTGCCTCAGTGGATAGAGATCTAGACCTAGAGATTTTAAGTCCTGGGTTCAAGTGTGGCCTCAGCCACTTCCTGGCTGTGTGACCCTGAGCAATTCACTTAACCCCCATTGCCTAGCCCTTACCACTCTTCTGCCATGGAAGAGATATTTAGTATCGATTCTAAGACAAAAAAATAAGAGTTTTTATTTTTAAAACATAATTCATGTTAAGTTGTTCAATGGGCTTGTAGCACTAGTCACCAGTTCCTAAATATAAATGGAGCACAGTTAATGGAAGCTTGAGATAATGACAGTAGAGTAGATATACCCTAAATTCCTCAAAATAACCTAGAACCTTGAGAATGAAATATAACCAGAATAACTCTGGAGACTAAGTCATTACATACTTCCTACAACATCAAGGATTAGGCTCACATTCTTTAAAATATATCTTGCCTCTTTTTGTATCCCCCTGAACTTAGTCACTTAAATCTGCAACCTCGTTATCATCCTCAACTCCTCATTTTCTATATATGTCCATTTTTTCCCCAAGATATTTCAATTTCACCTCTGTAACATCTCACAAATATGCTCACCCTTTTTCTGGTTATACTACCACCACTCTTGTTCAATGCCTCAGCAATACATGATTGCTTTATTGCAACAGTCTGCTAGTGAATCCCCTGCTTAAGTCACTCTAATTCATGCTTCATTCAGCCCTCCTAAGTGATTCCCCTAAAGTTTAGATTTCACCATTCCTCTATTAAATAAATTCCAGTAACCTCCTATGGCTTTCATAGTGAAATTCAAATTCCTCTATTTGCTAGTGTGTCAATACCCTTGATAACCTTGTACTTTCCTACCTTTCCAGTCTTCTTAAACTTTACTTCCTGTCTTGTCTTTAATTCAGGGACATCTGCCTTCTAATGATTCCTGGCAAGTGATGCTCCATCCATTGGCTCGAGGCATTTTCTCTGGAGGTCCCCCATATCTATAATGGTTTCCTCCCTCAACCCTGCCTACTGGTTTACTTGGTTTCTTTCAAGTCTCAATTAAAATCTCATCATCTACAGGAAAAATTTCCCCAACCCTTCTTAATTCTAGTGCCATTTTCTTTTATTTCCCACTTTTCTGTATTTAGCTTGCTTGTACATATTTATTTGCTGTATTACACCATTCATTTGTGAGATCCTTTAAAACAGGGACTATTTTTTGTCTCTTTTGTGTCCCCCAGCACTTTGCACAAAGTTGCCTAATAAATATTTATTGACTGGAACAAAATATATGAATTCATTTTCATTTGCTTGGTTACCCTCTTGGATCCCTTCTTAATTTTATTATTCTAATCCTGTAGAAGAATATGTAAAGAAAAGGTAAAGTTTTATTTTCTTTTGATATCAACTTATGAACTGTACTTAACCTTTTCAAAACCCAAAGCTCTTATTATACTTTTGAAGAATTATATTCCCAATGACTAAAAATGACTATGTGTGTGTGAATGTTTGTATTCCTACAGCTTAAAACAAACTTATTTATTGCATCTTGACAATTCATACATAAATGTTCTCCTCTATGTGCCTTTTACACCCCAACTCCCATTTGTCATTCTCTGGCTCTTGAAGAACTAGTTTCCATAACCTCACAGAAGCCTGGATTATACAAAGGCAGCACGTGAGACAAATTTAACAGCTTTCTTTACACATTTCCAAACTCCTAGTCAGGATTTTATAAACTCATTATTTTTCAGTGAAATAAACAAATCACAGATGGAAAACAAATAAAATGATCCTGCTCAAGGAGCTCACAAATTCAAGCATAAAACAGCTGTGGATAGGTTTCATTAAATCCTTAAAATACTTTTTCAAATTGATTTGTAAACTGTTAATCATTTTGCTTTAGTGGAATAATTTGAATAAACTCCATATTCACAAGTTAATTATTAATGAAATATATGAGGTGATAAATGCATTGTTACGATGTTACTGATTATGTTACTGTAATAGTAACATTTTGAATTTTTTTATATTAATCAATACGGTTACCTGGGTTACACAAAGCTAATTAAATTTTCATTGCACTTCAGTAAAAATAAGATTAACTATAAATATTTAAACAAAGTGAAATTTGCACACAAGAACAAAAGGACACTCTTAATGATTTATTTATTATTGCTTTCAACTCTTTTCCAGGTGAAAAATGTTGTGAGACTCCCTCCCAATGAATTCTAGATAACGAAAGGAAAAAGTCACAGCACCAATTCTCCAAGACAAGTTGCAAGCTGTTGTCACATAAACAAGATAAAAACAAGAGCACCATGTAATAATATGGATGAAAATGTCTCCATTTATTATGATCAAGCAAGAGTGACATGAATTCCTTGCCTAAGTTTTCCAAAGTTCTAAGCTGTGAGAGAATACATGTGCATAAAGAGCTCCTCTACTCTCTGATGACCAGTGACAAATGTCCCCCTTTCCCATACTACTTGTGTTAATTCCCACATATACATGTGTATGTATATAATATGTATGTGTGCATAAACAACATATGTATGTATACATATATGTGTGTGAGTGTGCACATGTGTGCATTTATGTTGAAAGGGATGTGGAGAAATTGAGATACTAATACACTATTGGTAGGTTGTGAACTGATACAAGAAATCCAGAGAGAAATCTAGAAGCATGCCCAAAGGGCCATAAAACTGTGCATACACTTTGACCCAGTATTACCACTTCTAGATCTATATCCCAAAGAGATGATAGAGAAAAAAGACCTGCTTCTAAGAAAAATATTTATATTAACTCTTTTTGTGGTCAGAAAGATCTGGAAAATGAAGATATGTCCATCAATTGGAGGATGACTAAATACATTGTAGTATATGATTGAAAATAAATACTATTTTGACACAAGAAATGACAAATAAAACGATCACCAAAAAACCTAGAAAGACTATGAAATTGTATAATTTTTGTAAAATCCAAGACAAAATTTTTTGAGAAAAATTGCAAGAAAAGAAGCTGACTACCTCCTCAAATCAAGAAAAGGAACTGTTTGGAGGAAGTGCCATAAAGAAACCTACACTCCAGAATGAACTTTGGAATGTAATTGATTGAACTGAAGAAGGTTGAACACATTTATTCTGAATGTAAACTCTTATGCCAAAGGATACTACCTCCAATTGTTTTTTTTGCCAATGGGCCTGGCAAGCACTGATTTGACTCTCTCTCTTTTATTTCCCTCTTATCTCCAACTATTGCAATTTCCTCTTAGAAAGTGGAATATTGTATATACCTTTAGCTAGAAGATCTTTAGAAGTATAAGTTGGTTATGTTAAATGATTCATTGGGGAGATTAGTCTCCTAATGAATCACAGGGGGGATTGTAAAGAGTAAATCAATTTCTCTTTGTCCTTCAATCAGCAACTCTTAAGTTAATCAATCAAAAACTTAAGTACCCTCTACTTAGTACCTTACTAGTCACTAAGTATAAGAGTTCACAAGCCACTTGCTAGAGTGGGTGACAACTCCAAAGGCAAATGCTCACCCCCCTACCCCGGGCAGTAATAGGCAAATTGGAAAGACTGTGATTGATTCCTGTAAAGTGTGGAAGACGCTGGAAGTAACATGGAAAAGTGACTATAAAAAGTCCGGAATTTCCTGTCCAGGGGACTTCTCCTTTGAAGTTCTTCTTTGGAGTCTCTGCTCTTTGGAACTTCTCCTTTGGAATTCTTCTTTGGAGGACAGCTCCTTGGGCCTTTGGGACTTCAACTTTGACTTGGAGCTTTGGACCTTCCCAATGGAATTTTCAGCTTCAGGACTTCAACTTTTGGCTTTGAAACTTCTTGGAGTGGGGGACTTCATGTTGGGTTCACAGCTGCCTCAGTGAGCTTAGCTCACAAGGGTTTTTCTACATTGGGACCTTGTCTGAATTCTGCTCAGATAGCTAGTGAGTGACTAGGATTCCCATGTGGAAATTAGAACTCTATAGGAGAACTAGCTTTATTTCATCAGCTAAGCATTTAGGGTAGGCAGTCTCTTTACCTCTTTCCCTTCCACATTTCCCTTTTTACTAATATTCAAATTAAACAAAATTGTTAAAAGCTGCTAATATTTTTCCTGACTTAAGGGATAATTGGCAACCACTTTTTATAACTCTCTTATTTATTCAAAATCCCAATTTAACCATTATAAAATGATACAAAGTGAAGTGAGTAGAACCAAGATAATATTGTATACAGTAACAATAATGTACAATGATCGACTGTGAAAGAATTAACTATTAACAATAAGATAAGGATTCAGGACAACTCCAATGGAATCATGATGAAAAAGGGTACCCCATGCCATAGTAGGAAATGATGGAGTCTGAATTCATGTTGAAACATACCATTCTTCAATTTATTTCCTTCATAAATTTTTCTTTAATGTAAGCAATATGTGTCTTGTGTCACAACAGAATGAACATGGACATATGTATTGTATAATAATACATGTATAGTATAGAACAGTGATGGTGAACCTATGGCATGGTTGCCAAAGATGGCACACAGAGTGCTCTCTGTGGGTATGTATGCTCACCCATCCCTAGAGTCCATTACTAGAAAGGCTCCCCTCCCCCTCTCCACTGTGTCTGATGACATTTTTTCACATCTCCTCACTCTTCTGCTCGGCATCCCAATGGCAGTGCACAGGGGGTAAGGTGGGCAGCTCACAGGTGGCAGAGCTGGAGGGGATCAGAGTCCTGGAGCTATTCCCCTCCCTGTCTCTGTACTTGCTGAGGACATTCTTCACTTCACCTGCCCCTCCTCCCAATTGCCCAATGGGAGTTCTTTCTCTCTACCATGTGTGGGGTAAGAGAGGGCAGAGCACACCTGGCACTTGGGGGGGACAGGACACATCATGCAGTCTCTAAGAGGTTTGCCATCACCAATCTAAAGAATGTTGCCTTCTTTCATAAGGGGTGTGATTAGGAGGGAAGGAAGGAACATGGACTGCAAAATGTCAGAAAATTAGGATTAAAATTATATTGACATGAATTAGAAGAAAAATTAAGAAATTATTTATTTTTAAATGAAAGAAAGTTACTATAACAAGGGGATTTCTTTTCATTCCAAGGGTGAACAACTACTGGAAAAGCTTACCAAAGGAAGTTATGAAGATTTAACTTTGGAAATTTTTTAATAAAATGATAAATAGGCAATATGAAAAGTGGAAACAAAACAGAATTTGTTTTCCAAAGACTTGGTCTATCTTTTATTTAGAATATAAATTATGTCTAGATTGTTTAATGTCACTGGTTCTCAGTTTCCTCATCATAAAATTGGCATAATTATTTGTCCTAATTCATTAAATTTTGAAGAAAGAATTTTATGTCATAAATCACTCAGATCTATAAGCAAATATATAAATGACTAGATTATGTAATTTTTGTTGGGCTAGAACAGTGGTTCCCAAACTTTTTTGGCCTACTGCCCCCTTTCCAGAAAAAATATTACTTAGCACCCCATAGAAATTATGAAACTATTTATTGAACTCAGAATAGAATGTAATATAAAAAAAGTATAGTCATCACCACCCCCCTGGATTGCTGCAGCACCCACCAGCTAGAATCTCGGCTAGAATCAAGAATTAAAAATAACTTTAGATTTCTTTAGACTTTAAGTCTCCCTTAATCAAATATATTTTTAGTAGTGCCATCCCTCTGCTACACCTACATCCTAAACTCTGCTGAGAAAATGAGAACGCCTTACCATATTTGTTATTTGTGTTATTTGCCTAGGAATGGAAGATATACCCATGAAGGTGACAGGAGTGGCTATGATAAAAGTTATATATTAGGATTAGTTAAACATAACAAAAGAATGCCCAGTTAATCAGCCAATACACATTTATTAAGCATGTACCATGCCCTAGGTATTATGCTAAGCACTAGGGATACAAATTTAAGTTTAAAAAGACAACTTTGTCTTCAAAAATCTAAAGTCTAATGGGAGAAGACAACTCACAAAAGCTCTCTGAAAAGGAAAGGAAAGGGAGCATAGGTACCCAGAGCAAGGACATGATAGAGAAGGCCAAAAATAGCATAGCTACTGGGAAATGAAGAGAATGTTGTGTGCCCAAACTCAAAATGAGCATTCTAAGTACTTATTAATAACAAAATAATTAACCTAGTGATGATGAATGTTAGATGTTTTTGTTCATTTGTTTAAAGCACTGGAAATATCAAAGCTTTCCTCCCCAGAAACAGAACATGCAGGTTACTTAACAAATGAAAGATGAATGGCAATCACATTGCAAACAATGTACTCCCTGTTTCATTTCCTCCCCTTCGTTCTCCTAGTTTACATCCATTTTCTGGATTTCTTGGTCATTGTGTGCATTTAAAGTCAACATATAGTAGGTATACACTCCCTCTACCTGTATTGGAAAGAATGTGAGAGGTGGGGTAATACAGAAGGTAGAGTAAACAGGAAAATAATAGTAAAGCTAGGTTTTACAATATGTTTTCACCTACAGTTTGATGGGGAAGATTTTATATGCTTGCCAATTCTGTCTTAGGAAGTACTGGTTGTGAAATGTAAATGAATCATGAAAACCCCCCAGATAGAGAGAAAATTCTCTAACAAAAGGCTGACAGTTGTCATTCCAGCAGTACCTTATGGTAGATAGCAGTCTCCAATATTGTTCCAGAATTGTTTTGGGCCTTTATGCTACAAACAAAGGGGTATAAGGAAATCTGTAGGGTACAATAAGCCTTGGGTGTTTTTGATAACATTTTATCAACTAGATGTATTTTTTAAACAGAATTTTTAAAAAAATTTAAAATGAGTGTCAATTGCACACACCTAAAGATACCTAGGAGGTAGCTACATGGCTCAGTAGATAGAATACTTGGTCTGGAGTCAGGAAGACCTGAATTAAAATTAAGCCTCAGTCACTTACTAGCTGTGGGACCAATAGTCTCCCAGGGCTTAGAAGAATAGTAAAGTGCACAGAAGGAAACAGCAAATGACTAGAATCTTTGCCACTAAAACTCAGTGGATAATATTGGTGCAAACAGTCCATGAAATCATGACAACATAGAGAATTAATGACTAAACAAGAGATATATAGGTGATACAGTGGATAGAACTCTGACAGCCAATCAAACCTGAGTTCAGAAGTAGCCTTAGACATCTTCTAGTTGTGTGATGGTGGGCAAGTTATTTAGCCTCTGTTTTTTCCATTTTCTCAACTATAAAATGAGGATAGTAATAGTTTCTATTTTTCAAACTTGTGAGGAGTAAATATTTTTAAAGTACCTAGCATTTACTAACCTAGTGCTTAATAATTAGTTGTTTCTTCCCTCCACCACATAAGTCAGAGAATAGAGATAAGATCTGACATTTTCTTATTTTTCTTCAATACTTGAGCCACTTGAACTAGTATTCATTTTTAAAAGAGGCAAGGGGGGGGGAAGTATTTTGTTTAAACAAGAAACATTTATTGGCATCATTTATGGTAGAAAAAAAAGTTCTACCAAAACGTACATGACCCTTAAATTGTTAAATAAAACATTCTCAGGGTGCACACATTTCCCAACACAGGTTTCTGCCCTCTTCCCTTAAGCCAATGCTAGTTTCCTTTCCATTTTCCTCCTAACACTCCCTTTACTCCCCTCATGAATGACTACTAAGTAAAGCAGAAAAAAGCCACTTGGGTTATTGAATTTTCAACTTCACTCCATAGTAAGCATTTCAATTACATTTGACATTTAGTTCTCTCCTTTCTCCCAATAAAATTTTCCCGAATCCAATATTTACAATATTACAACACATGGGAATGGTGTCTACTAATAGCTTTCTACTTATCATCTAGTTATCAATTTCATAGTCTTCCCAGAGGTCTGGGTTTCTGAAGGGGTATTGTTCATATTGCCACCTCTGTAGCTGTGATCTAGAAGCTACTTTTCATGACTGAGGAGAAGCACTCCAACTCCTGCTCTTTGGGCATGCCCTTTTTTTTCAGAAAGAACTTTTAAAAAATTTCCCTGTAGAGATGGAGCCAAGACAACAAAGTAGGGGTAGCAACCCAGCCATAGTCTCCCCAAATTTCCCTAACATCTTTAAAATAATGCCCCAAATAGAATTCTGGAATGGCAGAGCTAGGAGAAAAAAAAACATTGAGGCAAGGCCTTTTTCCAGCCTATATCAATTTAGGAAGTCAATAGAAAAGATCTGTGACACTGGAAGTGGGACAGATGGAGTCTACTCAACAAGAGCTTTAATTGAAGGCAGCTGTGTCAGTGGCAACAAGCAACTTTGGAAATTCCCAGGGCTGAAGTTTTAAGGAGGTTGGACAAATAGTGAGAAAAAGATTACAAGGAACCTTTTGCGGGCACTAAGTGCATGACTTGGAGTTTTTTGGGAACTCTATTGCCAATATAGCTTCTGATCACATTTCTGGCACAGAGCAGTGTTCCTTCTCTCTCACATGGGACTGCTCAAAGTTCTAGGATTAGAGGAATACTAACCCTTGCAACTGCAGAGGAACACGCACAGGGAAAAAAACAGATATCAGACAAGGAGAGAAGTAACCAAAATTTGGTCACTTTGCAAGGACCAACAACTTGCAGATATATTCAGAATTAGTACTAAAATCAAAAGCACATAGACACACACACACATACACACACACACACACACACACACACACCCCACACACATAAATTGAAGCTTATCAATTGTAAAAGAATTAGATAATCTGATCAATTCAATGATTCAAGGTCACTCCAAAGGACTCGTAATGAAAAAAAGAACTGATAAACTTTGAGTTCAAATTGTAGTATAATTTTCTCATTTATTTATCTTGCTTATTTTAAAATATGATTAATATTAAAATAATTTTTGCTTAATTTCACATGTAAAATTGATATCATAGAGCTTGCTTTCTCAGGGGTTATAAGAGAGGTTGAGATGGAGAAAGAGAATTTTGAACCTAAATTTAAAAAGAAAAAATGTTCAGAAACAATAAATAATATAATAAAAATATTTCATAAAAAAGATAGTCAAAGAATGCACCAATCACCTCCTGAAAAAATCTCAAAATGAAAACGCTCAGAAATATTTTGGCCAAATTCCAGAGCTTCTAAGTAAAGGAAAAAAAAATATTGCAGGCATCTATAAAGACACAATTCAGATATCATGGACTATAATAAGGATCACACAATATTTAGCAGCTTCCATGTTAAAGGAGCGGAAAGATTAGCATACGATGCTCCCTATAGGAAAAGGAGTTAACATTACAGCCAATAATAACCTTACAAAACAAAACTTCAAGGGAAAAATCAATATTCAGTGAAATAGAAGACTTTTGAGCATTCTTAATGATAAAACCAGAGTTGCAAAGAAAACTTATCATTTAAATACAAGACTCAAGAAATGCATTAAAAAGTAAACATGAAAGAATGATCATAAGGGATTGAATGAAGTTAAATTGTTTATTTAGCTTCATAGGAAGATGTACATGTATCTCCAAGGAATGTTATAATTATTAGGTCATTTAGAAGGATACTACATAGATGGAATGTACATATATAAGTTGATTATGTTGGAATGATATCCAAAAAAGAATGTAGAGGAAAAAGAGAAGTATACAAAAGGAATAAGGAAGGGGGCGTCAACTGGGGCTAATTTTCTCACTTTAAGGAGTGTGCCAGAAAGTTTTTATAATGAAAGGGGAGGGCGAAACTGGGTAGCTCAGTGGATTGAGAGTCAGGCCTAGAGACGGGAGGTCCTGGGTTCAAATCTGGCCTCAGACACTTCCTAGCTGTGTGACCCTGGGCAAGTCACTTGACCCCCATTGCCCACCCTTACCACATTTCCACCAAGAAGCCAATACACAGAAGTTAAGGGTTTAAAAAAAATAAAAAAATAATAATGAAAGGGGAAATGGTTGTGGTTATTGTTCATTGTTTGAACCTCACTCTCATCAAAATTCGTTCCAAATAAGAAAAAGTTAGGAAGATATGTGTGTGTGTCTGTGTGTGTGTGTGTATGTGTGTGTGTGTGTGTGTGTATGTGTAGAGAGAAGGATAAAGAGGAAAATTGGGTTAAGGGAAATATACAGTTAATGATTATAACAGTGAATTTGGATGAGTTAACCCAAAAAATGGAAGCACATCGCATAATGAATTGGAAACAAAAATCCAAAAATATGCTATGTACAAGAGATGCACATGGGAAAAAGATACACTGAGTTGAAATGATGCTCTAGATCAGAATCTATTGCTTCAACTGAAGTGAAGAGGACAGGGATGGCTATCATAATCTCAAACAAAGCAAAAACAAACAACTTACATAGTTAAAGAAAATAAATTCCCTGTATGGATATTAATATATGTTTCATTTTCTTCCCTAAATCCCTCTCCTCTCTCTCAGGAATTGATAGCATGCTTCACTATTAGTTCTCTGAAACAGTAAAAAATCACTGTATTGAACAGAGTACTTACAGCTTTCAAAATTTGTCTCTTCAATCTCATGAATCATTCTGGTTCTGCTGACTTCACTGTCATTATTATTATTGTTATTGTTATTGTTATTGTTATTGTTATTGTTATTATTATTATTATTATTATTATTATTATTATTATTATTATTCCTATTGACTCCCAGAGGAGCATAGGGCCTCAACCATCTCACGCCAACGGACTCTGTTCTGGGCAACTTCCCCCAACTGGGCCCATGTCACTCCGATGGTCCCTGTCTCGTTCTCGGCAAATCTCTGCCATCTGATGTCCAACATGTGACGCAGGCACCGTCAAAGACCTGGAGTTTGTTGGCTTCTGCCAGCATGCGTCATGGACTCTGTTGAAGAGCAATCTTCCAGACTAGGCGATCGTTGGTTTTGTTGGTTTAATGAGGTTGCAGTTTCTTTAGCAAGTGAGATTTTTACGGGGTGAGGTTGCTAGCCTCGCGCCCAACCCTCCTCCTTTTTCAGCCGGGCTTGGGACCGACCTTGGCGGAGTTGACTTCACTGTCTGCCAGTTCATAAAAGTCTTTCCATGACCCTTTGAATTAAATTATTTCCTCTTTTATTACAATATAATAATAATATTTTCATGAACCACAATTTGTCCACTTTCTCCCTAGTACATGGTTGTCCTCATAGTCTCCAGGTTTTATTTTTTTCCTCATCATAAAAAGAGGTGCTATAAATAGTTTTGTACATATTGGAATTTTTCTGATTAATGTGATCTGATTAATGTAGATATAGGCCTAAAGTATACACCTTTGTGTATACTTTGTATCTGTTTTCCAACAGCTCCTTCAACATCTGACATTTTCTCTCCTCCTCCCACCACAATCTAATGGATATGAGGAGGAATCTCAGAATGACTTTAATTTGAAGTTTTATAATTTTTGGTATTTTCGAGTATTTTATATGAATGAAAATAAACTGAATCTTTTCTCTTAAGAACTATCTTATTATATCCTTAGACCATTTATCAATTGAAACATAGTTCTGGTTCTTATTCATTTAAAATGATATCTTAGAAATTAGAGCTTTATGAAAGAAATCATATACAATTTTTCTAATTATTTCTTTTTTTCATCTTAGGTTAAATAAATTTGTGATACAGAGATATAGATATATTTATATTTATGTTTCCATAATGGAAACAGAGCTTTTTTATTTTCTGTAATCTCTATACCTTGTTTGATCCTGAACTTTTTTAAATCCATAAATCTAATAGATTGTTTTTCTACTTCTGTCTAATATGTTTATAATTTGTATTTAAATAATTAGTTTACAGATCAATTTGGAAGCTATTTTACTTTATAATATGTTGTGTCTATATGGGAGAGTAATAATATTCATATTATTCTTATATATGTCGTCATTAGGTATCTTATTACGTATTTTAACTGTCTCTTCCTACTCAATTTTATTGGTATTATATAGAAACTATAATTATCTGTGTACATTTATTATGTATTGTAATTTTGTTTGTCATTGTTTCAATTAATTTTGGTGATTGGTTCATATAGGACTCATAATATCATCTACAAAAAAAGAGATAATTTTGTTTTTTTTTCCTTCCTTCTTTTTTTCCCTTGTTTCTTGTCTTTTTTATATATGAACCATATCAAGGATTCGGTACAAATAAAGTGGTGAAAATATACATCCTTATTTCATCTCCAATTTTTTGAGGATAATATTTTATCCTTATTACATATAATGCTAACTCTTTTTTCAAATGTATGCTATTTATTATAGTAACAAAAGGTTTATTCATTTGCATGTTCCCTAGTGGCATTTTTTCCCCGGAAATTGAGATTTTATCTTGTCACTCTTCTACTTCTATTGATGTAGAATTTTAGGAAACTGTAATCAACATGCTTGACAAGGTTTTTAGTTTTCTTAATATAAAATCAAAGCTGCATTCCTGCTATTAATCCAACTTGGTCAAATGTATAATCTTTGTGATACTGTTTTAGCAATTTTGTTAATAATCAAATATTTTAGATCAATATTCATTAGGAATATTGCTCTTTTTTGTCTTGATGCCCTTTAGTTTATGTATCAACACCATATCTCTTTGAAGGAATTTTGTAGCATTTTTTATTTTTCTATTTTAAAAATCATTAAGTAGTGTTTTTCTATAAATTCATGATAGCATTTATTTGTAACTCCATCTTATCTTGATCTTTCATAATATACTTTATATATTCTTAAATTGCTATGAATTTTCTTTTCATTTTTGATATGGTCATTTGTTTTATCTTTCTTCATTTTAATTAAATTGGTTGATTGCTTTTTTAGATTTTCCCAAAAATCAAGCATTTTTATTAACTGATCACATTTTTGAAATTTTGTTAATCTCTTTTTTTATTTCTCTTTTTTTTTAAACTTCTGTTAATTCTGTGAGTTCCCTTCCATTCATAGAAGAGTCATAGTTAAGGCCTTTTCTTAGGGGAAAGAGGTAAGAAGAAAAGAACTTTTTATTTATAATTATCTCGAGAAATTAATGTCTCTTTCTTCCTTAACCATTTAAGGCATACCCAACTCCCTTCCTAACATTATTTTTTCCTCTAAAAGTAATGCCTGCCAGTTGTTGCTTTCCTATTCCCCAGATTTTTTGGCCTAGGCTCCCCTCTTAACTTGAAAGTCTTTCACTTTCATTCAGGTCCATCAGATGCTATAGATCTTAATATTGCTTATCCAAGGGTTTGATTTCTATGGTAATCAGACCATTCTTTGGTGTTGAAATAGAGTCAGTCAAACACTTACAGGCCTTGGATTAAGTAAATTGGGCTCTTTCTTTCCCCTCTATTATTCTACTTCCAATTCCATTATAAAAACAAATTGAACATTTTCAAAGGGATTTGCTACAGATAATATGGGAATAATATGGAAGACATGGCAAAATTTCAAATATACAGTTTTATATAAACTTTCAGTAAATTGCAACATGCTACAAGTAATATAAGAACCTAAGCCTTTTCTTAGTCTCTCTTACAAACTGGCTAAATCCTCACTTGTCTTAAATTTTTCCCAGACTCAATGCTATATGGTAATTTCTGTTGCAATTACAGCTCATTATTTTTAATTAGTAGGAAAATAGGTATTTTAGCCCAATAGAAGAGAGCCCTCAGTTCCCTAATCCTCAACATCAAAAGTGGAATCCTAAAGCCTAATAGCAATGCCTTATTCTATCCATCCCACTCAGTCAATGACAGTAAGGCTTATGAGCCTCAGGTCTACAGGGAACTTACATAAATCTCTTTATCCTGTATGTGTTCTATTAAAGACTTGGAGGAAAGTCCCATAATTATTTTTCCTACTTCTCAGACAAAAGAAATGTATTTTATCATGACTACCTTTGACCTTCCTATATTTAGATTATAGTTTGATCACAATAAATTCCATGCTCAAGAAATGATGAATTTGTGGATTCTACACTTGGCTCTTCCATTTTTTCTTTCTTTTTCTCCAGGCTGATGGTGATGCCTCATACTTGGTTACCTCTCCTGAAGGAATTCACAAAGATCATTTATTTAAAATGTTTTAATACTGTCTTTTAAATCTCCAGTTAGTTAATAAACATTTATTAAGCACCAACTATGTGATAAAAACTGAGAATGCAAAGAAAGACAAAGGTCAGACTCTACTTATTAAGTCCTCCATTGCAAAATGGGGAAAAAAAACAAAAACAAATATATTAATAACATGGTTACATCTGGCAATGCATACATCTATCAGCAAGTAATAGAGGGATGCCTATTTGTCATATATTTGTGTTAATGATATATTTATCTTGGGTATCACATTTTTATCAAATGTATTTGACATATTTCTCCATTCTACCTTTCCTCTTATAAAGTTGTCTTCATTGATTTTATTGCTTTTTAAGTTTTTTATAGTCACAATTATTTCCTTAAACGTTTATCTCTTCTTTTCATTGTTTATTCAGGATTCCCCTCCTCCCCATACATGTGAGAGATAAGTGATCTTATTCTCTCCTAAATTTTAATATGTTTTTCTCCAATGATTTATCACTTAGAACTTTTAACAATATTTTTTCTGAATATACCTTTTCCTTCTTTTGCCCACCATATCATCCTTTGTAACCAAGATTAAAAAGAAGGAAGAAAAAACTTGTTTGGCTAAACCAACACATTGCTCATGCTTGACAATAGATATGATTTTTCATATCCACAGTCCCCCCCACTTCAATTATGATGAGAGTAAAGGTTATTTTCTCAACTCTTCTAAGATTAAGTGTTAGTGATTATCATTAATCTTATTCCATTCCATTTTATTGTTCTTTCCAAATGAATGGAGAGGGAGGATAAATATTTGTATAGCATTTAATGTGTGCCAGGCACTATGTGAAGGGCTTTTTAAAAAATAAATATCATCTCACAACAATCCTGGAAGAGAGGTATTATAATTTCCAATTTATACTTTAGGAAACTGAAGCAACCAAAGTTAAGTGACCTTCCCAAGATCACAAATTTAATTTTTTGAGGCTATATATGAAATTATATTTTCTTGATTCCAGGTCCAGCTCTCTACCCACTGTGCCACTTAGCTTCCTCATTTGTTGTGAATATCACGTTCCTTTTTTCATTTATTTTAATTTACATCAGCTCATTTAAGACTTTGTTTCACTGAACTGTTCTTTATAGAAGAATAGTACTTACATGAACACAATTTGTTTAGTAGTCTTTAATTGATGGGCATCTATATTTTCATAGTTCTTTGCTATCAAAAAAGTATGTTGCTGGGAGCAACTGGTTAGCTCAGTGGATTGAAAGCCATGCCTAGAGATGGGAGGTCCTAGGTTCAAATCTGGCCTCAGATACTTCCCAGCTGTGTGACCCTGGGCAAGTCACTTGACCCCCATTGCCCACCCTTACCACTCTTCTGCCTTGGAGCCAATACACAATATTAACTCTAAGAGAGAAGGCAAGGGTTTAAAATATATATATATGCATATATATATATGCTGCTATGATGATCTTTATATATATTTAAATTTTCTTTCTTCCTAACTTAATATCTTAAAGACGTGTTTGAATAAATTTTCTATACTGGATTTTTAAAAAAAGAATGAAATACAAATAAAACCAGAAGAGACATATAGAAATTATAACATATTTCTTGCTTCCTCCATAATCAGAGTTGTTTATTTTATAAATATAGATAAATTTATAAATTCACACTTATATAATATATACATATGTATATATGACATGATTCCATCTATAAAGTTCATAAGAAATGGCCACTGAAGAAATTTTCAAACAATGTAGATAATTCTCACTTGCTTTACAATTTAGAGCCTTAAGCATATTTCCTGGAGCACTGAGAAGTTAAATGATTTGTCAGGGGTCACACAATCTGTTTATGTTAGAAGGGAAGCTTAAGGGCGGCTCTTTCTTACTAATGTCTGGTTTCTGTGTATTACACCATGACTAACTCTCATCCATAACAGAAATATTTATTTTCCCTCATGCTTTGTCACTGTAGAAATGTCTTCAGAACTTAAAGAGGTCTTAGGTGTCACCTTGTTTATCCCACCTTCATTTTAAAAGTGAGAAAACTGCTCTTGAAAGGTTAAGTGGCTTGTTCTAATTATGCAAATAATTCCATGTTAGAAAGGTAAATGTATACGTGTGTATGTATTTTATCCTTGTATATATGCATAATTGAGTTCATTTAGATACCACTCATAAGAAGATGTGAATAGATATTTCTGGAATTTCAGCCACCCTTCTTCAAAGCAGACTTTGATTCCTGCCAAAAAGGAGGAAGAGATCAGAGCTAGAAGGCTCACTCATTTTGCTCTTCTTAAAGAGGGAATATCAGTCTAGAATCATACTTTTCTGATGGTCTAAATATTACCAATCAATGGAAAATGGATTTTAAAGTATGTTACTCTAGTGATATACATATCACATTGGTTTCTTTCCAAAGTCTTTCTCTCCCTTCAGGCACCTCTAGAGTCTGGAACTGCATGTGTTCTCTCTTTCATCTGAAAAAAGAAAATGAATTCTCCTCTTTCAATCCAACACTATCCCTCATGGAGGCACTGAACATCATGTAGCCATTCTTTTTTACCAGCAAAGAAAGTCTTAAGTAAACATGCAGACCTGAATCCCATATTACAGTGCAATAACCAACATTTCCTAATTCCCCTAAATGACCCTCCTATATATGTCACCCTTTATCTGAATCTCAAAATGGATGACACAGCTGAATTGAGAAATAGCCATAGATATTATATTGCCAAAATGGAAAAGTCTAACTTTAGGTTTCTTTTTTCCCCCTGAAAATATCTCACAAGTCAAAATGAAGAGAGATGAAAATATGGAGAAATATTTCAGCTATATCTATTCCCATACCATTAGCCACATTGCAGAATTGTTGTTTCATCAGCTTAGTTCAGTTGTCTTTGAAATATTAGATTTGGTAAACCACATTAGTGTTTAAATAACATTTTTTTTACCTTTTTTAAAAAAAAGTTATACTATAGCGATTAGCTCTTAGGGAAATGGCAAAAAGCAGATGCTCATCTCTTCACCTTAAGGAGAAAATTGGGTAATGAAATCTTGATCATCCACCATCTGCTTGTTAATGACTATCAACAGCAGGCTCATTTATCTTTGTGTACTTGATCAGAAGGGCTAATGGGTCCTGGACAATTTTAAGCCATCCAATAAAATGCCTTTTGGCTCACCTGCAAAGTAAAAACAAAGTAAAACTAAACTAAAACAAAATACCAGACAATAGAAAACAGAAGGAGTTATAGATTTTTAAATGGTCTTTTATTTTGTTCAACTATCTAAAGTGGAAGAACTAAGTGAAATAGAGAATATAATGGTCAATTTGCTGCAGACAATGGTCTCCATCATATAACAACTCTGTGCAGTATTCTAGCTCCAAGGAATGTAGGGCACTTAATGTAGAGAGCATATTATATCTCATCCATAAAGAAAAGAGTGTTTTTAAAGGGCAGATCTAGGGCCAGGAAAGGGAAAAATGCATTAAAATTCTTTCAGAGTTCCTGGTTAGTGGATAAGCATTGGGTATCTATTACCAGTATTGTCAGCCTAACAATATAATGTTTATAAATATTTGATTCTTGGCAAAAGGTACACCAGGACATGTAACTTTAAGCAAATGTTTAGTAAATTCAATGTAAATATCAGTAGTAGAAAAATAAGCTTATAATCCAACTCTCATCTTTGCCTAACCAAAACATAATAACTCTGCAATTAAATTAATTTGGTTTGACAGAAAAGAGAATAAAAAAAAGTTATCCAAGTAATTTTTTTCTCTTTGTAGTTTGTGCATAATTGGCTCAAGTTAATATGTATATAGGGGAAATACAATTAACAACTCACAAGTGTTGTGTCTATTTACAATTATGCTCTGAAAGGTAATTGTAAATCTGAATTTAATAAATTTTATTTTGAACATGAGGCCCAGAGTATTAAAAAAATCAAATTATCACAACACTGATTAACTTTTAAAAATAACAAATAATAATTGGATTTTAAAAAGAAAGTAGATATTATAAAAGTGATCATTGTTTTTCTTTGTAGATTTTGTTAGCTAACCCTCTTTCTTCTGAAAATTGTAGTGGAGTAGCTTCACTCTAACATCTTTTATTTTGCCTCATTTTTTATTTCCTCAAACACAGCAAGGATTATAATAAGGATGATAATGTAAAAATTATTATTAACATTATAATAGCTGCCATTTGTATAATATTTTAAGGTTTCCAAAGTGCTTTACAAATATTGTCTTAT
This sequence comes from Gracilinanus agilis, assembly GCF_016433145.1. Taxonomy (NCBI): domain Eukaryota; kingdom Metazoa; phylum Chordata; class Mammalia; order Didelphimorphia; family Didelphidae; genus Gracilinanus; species Gracilinanus agilis. The sequence continues at coordinate 232,216,247 of NC_058132.1, read as the reverse complement.
TTGATCCTCAAAACAACTCTTCGTGTAGTTGGTGAATAACAAGTGCTATTATCATCTCCATTTTATAGAGAAATCAGAAAGACAAAAATTAAATGATTTTCCCCACTTTTCCCTAGCCGGTAAGAGCCTGAGCCTGTACTTGAATTCAGATATTACTGTTTCAAAGTCCATCACTCTATCCAGTGTGCCACCCAGCTACTCTATTTTTATACTGATCAATAAAGAATAACATAAAGCAATCTAAAAAGCTAGTATAATTCCTAGGAGTCTGAGATTTGGGAAATAGTATAGGAGTGGTTTTAGACTTTTATTGAATCCAAAGATATGTAAAAAAATGATTCTTCATAACCATCCAAAAGGTGACAAATGTGGATCAAAATGTATCCAATCCATTTTATTGGTATACCTACAAATTACTGCATATAAATGCATCTGATAAATGTACTCTACTCACCAATCAATGGAGCAGATCTTGATCTTTTCAAATGCATATAGTAGTAGTACAGATTTGTGCTATCTTTTTGCTCTACCTCTTTCCCATTACATGATATGCTAATGTAATTTTGTTTTATAATAAGTAAATAATAAATATGATAGGTTTTTATGTTCTACATATCTTCAGTCAATTATGTGATTATAAATATGTGATCTTGTATAAAAAATTATTTGTTCCTGCTTGTTCATATCTCATATATTCATCAATAAGCTCAAAGCATTCATTGATCATTTTCATGTGTCTTATTAAGACAAATGAAAAGAAAGAGTAGACTTGTTTGCAACATAACTCCAAATCCCTCTCTTTTTAAATCAGCAAATTTTATGGCAGATATATTCATATACTCAAATGTAGTTGTGATTTCACAAATCTGTATACTCTTTCCAACAATTCATATGCAAATCCAGCCATGTCTGTCCATCCTGTGCAATCTTTTTCAATACCCTTCTTAAGTTCACTGCAGAGTGTCTACCCAAAACATTGGTAGTTTTTCTCAAACTCTATTGAAATTGAAAGGTTGTAATTGGAGCACACAGGCTGCCAGCTGGCTGTTCCTCACCACTTAACTAGTTCCATGAACATAACGTTACATTTCTTGGCTCCAGACATTTCCTCTGGATATCTCTCAAACCTGTAATATTCTCTTCCTTTTGCTCCAACTACTGACCTCCCTGGCTTCCTTTCAGTCTCAGCTAAAATTCCACCATTGGCTGGAAGTCTTTTCCAATACCTCGTTATTCTAGTACCCTCCCACTATTAATTATTTTCTATTCATCCTCTATATAGCTTACTTTATAAATATATTCATTTGCATGTTGTCTCCTTCATTCCATTGTAAATTCCTTGATGGCAGGGAATGGCATTTGCCTTTTTTTCTATCCTCAGTAATTAGCATAATCCCTGATACATAGTAAGTACTTAAATGTTATCTAATGGTTCATTATTTATCATACAGTTATGTCATTAATACAACCATTTTTTTCTATCTCTCCCATATAAGAGAGTTGTAATGTGTTTTATATGACTCACACTAACCATATATTACTATAATATAATAATGTAATCACTATAATTTTCATATATTACTATAATACAGCACAAAAAGGCTTTGTTATGATTCAATTCTAGGGCTAATCCAATGTCCATTTTTATATCTATCCAAGACATATTTTTATCTTTATATATATACATATATATATATTTGTGTGTCTATTTCCATGTCTCCATCTCTATCTCCATCTATATAATTTATATCTACTCCCTCTAATTCTATTTCTAGCTCTAATTCTTTATATATCTCTATCTGTATCATTGTCCTTCTCTGTATCTGACATTTCAGCTAGATAAATGGATGTAGATGAAGTTACATATAAACATATGGATATATACACCCAGATTATTTCATGAGAGGCATATAAGCATATAATTTACATATATCTGTATCCATATAAGTTGTGGATATACACAGCAGTGTGTATTTGCATGTATGCATATGTTTGTACAATAGACATCCTTTATTCCCTTTTGAACTCTCATTATAATTTCACAACAGATTATTTAGGGTTCCAAGTATTGAAAAATAGCAGCTCTGCAATTTTCTAGCATTATATGCAAATGATACACTATTTTATCCATTTTGGAACGTCTGGAGAATTTCACATTCTATATATTAGCAATTCATTTTTAATATGGTTGTGGTAGTGGATCTTTTACCACAGTGGTAAACACTTTTCACAATGTAGATTTCTAATTAATAAATAAGGTTATATCTATTATAAAATCTTTCAATAGTTTTTAACATAGGCATACCTTGGAAAAACTGCAGGTTCAATTCCAGAACATGTTAATGAAGTTCTAATGAAAGCTTTATAAAGCATAAGACACTGGACATGGTGAATACTAAAAAATTCTAACTCCTAAGGAAATATTTCATATTTTATCACATAAAAAATAATTCATTACTGATTGAGAAATCCTAGTTAATTATCTATGCATAGACAAAACATTAATTTGAGAAAAAGACAGATGTAGGAAGATAGAAGAATAACACATAGAAAAACAATATTGCAATTTAAAAACAATTCATATTAGACTTCTTTAAAGAAGTTATATGAAAAATGGACACAGGAAAGCATACCAATACCAGTTATAGAAATTTCAATGGGAAGTTTAACTAATACAAATCAGTTCTTATAACAAGAAGACCAAAATAACCCAAACCATTGTGGTTAGTACGTACTTTTCAAGCAAAGAGAGAAATGAAAATAAAGGATGACAGTTTAAAATGCAAATTGATTTGTGGGTTATTAATGAAAGGATGAAAAAAAATTTGAACAAAAGGGTGTTCTAGGCCATGGAGACAGCTAAAGTTGCTTTATCTGTGCTGCATAGTTTCTATTTTGAAAAGGCTTGAGAGGTCTTAGGAATCTTTATTCTTCCAATTTTTTTTTTTTTGCTCAATTGACCTGGCAGTAATTTAGTTGGGATTTTCACAAATCTTTAATTAAAGTAGTTATAACATGAATTTGCCAAGCATAGGAGTACTCTGAGCCACTTTAAGATCCAGCATCAAAGAATCCTCTATCAAATGAGAGGGAATCATAAAAAGAGTGATAGGAAAAATAAGAAGGGGTGGGGAAGAATATAATTGCCTAAAATTTTAGGAAGAAAACTTAAAGACATTGAACATAGACAAACCAAGAAGAAATATAAATCAGATCTAGTAAGCAAATTCAGGAATCTACAAATAAGTATTGCAAAATAAAGGAAAATTTTTCAACTCTTGATGAGATAGAGAAGCTTATGGAATTTGAGGAGAATAGAACCACAACACACTGTTATTGAGTGGTTTAAAAGAGAAATGAGAATTATGAGAACAAAATTTAAATACTGCACAGCAAAAATAAAGAACAGAATAAAAAACTGGAAACTGTAATGGCAAAATTCACCAAAGAAATGAAAGAAAAATATATTTGTAATGTAACTACACAGAGATGAAGGACAACCTAAAAAAGAACCTTTAGAGAATGAATAAGGAGTACAGAGTGGGGAAGGAGATTGAAAAAAAGAGTGTTAAAGGAAGGAGGTTTTAACTTTGGAAGTGAGCTGGAGATGCCACAGATGATTTATTAATTAAAAAGTTGCTGATTGTTAGACAAAGAAAATTTGATTCACTCTTCACAACTCCTCAGAGAAACTAGCAGCTAGAAGAGTGGAGAAGCGTGGACACAGGGAAGAGATATTCAGGCAAGTTTAGAAAAAAATTCAACAAGAGATGATCCTTTATTGGTAGTGGGCTGCATAATCAGTGAAATGGTGACTGAGGAGTTCTACCATGGAACAGCAGCTTCCCTAACACCTCTAATAATTAGCATTGTTCTGGGAGTGAGGCACAATGGAAAATAGGAAATGATAGAGCAAATTCCACATGGCCTGGGTAAAAAATTCTGAGAGAGTAAATCAATAATGGATACACTGGAAACTTTAATTGCATGAAGAACACAGAGAAAAGGAAGAGAATACATAATTCTGAATTTGAGAAAAAGGATCTAGAATAGACAGAAAATATTGCTAATGAAGAGAGTAAGAAACATCATTTTAGGAAAGAGGTATAAAAGGAAATTTAAAATAGCATATGATGAACTGAAGGGAAGTAGAGGAATGGGAAATCTACTTGACAAAATGAGAGGAAAAAAAGCATAAGGAAGAAATTGTAACCAGATAAAATCAAGGGAGAAAAGGAACTAATGAACAATACCCAAAATTGTAAAGGTTAGCAAAAGAGAGAAGGGAGGAAAAGTAAGGATAAGATCTAGTAGACACATGACTATCCACCTAAAACAGATTAAAGTGAAGTGACTAACAGAAAATAACACTGTGCTTACAGTGCAGAAGAGTGAAAAAATCATAAGTTGGGAAAAATATATTTTAGAAATAGCTGGAGGACAATATAATCCTAACTCTATAAATTTTAATGTGAATGTTGTAAGCAGCCCAATAAAGTGAAAAAGAGGGACAGATTGGATAACAAAACAAAACATGCAAGCTGCTGCTTATAAAAAACACATTTAAAAAATAAAGACATAACATACAACTGAAGGGGATGAAAAATAATTTACTACATATCAAGTGAATTTTAAAAAAAAGCAAAAGTCGCCATCATGCTATGAGACAAAGCAAAAACATACATTAAGAACATAAAAGGGGATAAACAAGGAAAACATATTATGTTAAGAGGTGCCATAAAAAAACTAAATTCAGTAATGAACTTATATGTTCCAAATGCTTTATGAAAAAAAACCATTATCTGAACTCTAAGAAGACATAGACAATAATAGAAAAGTTAAAGGATACTTCATTATCTCTCCATTAGTTTTAGACAAATCTAACATAAAGACAAAAGAAAAATATAGAACTGAACTCATTTTGGAGAAACTAGAATTCTTTGGAGTCTTATAAATAGTACCTCAAAAGAATATAGATTTCTCAGAATCACATGAATTTTTAGAAAAATGAACATGTACTGAGGCACAATGATATTTCAAACAAATGTAAAAAGGCAGAAATAATTAATACATCCTTTACAGAACATAATGCAATTTTTAAAAATTGGTTCATGGACCACAAACAAAATATGTTTACCAAAATGGAGACCTAAGGAGCAAATCTTAAATAATGAGTAGATTAAAAAAAACAAAATAATACAAAAGGTATTAACTATAAAAATGATAATAATGAAACCATGTATGAAAATTTTTAATCTAACTAAAGCAATCATTAGGGATAAAATTATATACTTGTAATCATACATTTAATATTTTTAAAAGGATTATGAACTAAATATGCATTTAATAAACTATAATATAAAAATGAACACATCTAAAATAAACATATAAGAGCATATGTTTAAAAAACAAAGAATGATAAATAAAAGTAAAAACTGGTTCTTTTAAATGATTAATAAAATTGAAAAAGCCTTAGCTAATTAAAAAGAAGAGACAAGAAAGTCAAATGAATAAAATAGCAAATGAGCAAGGTGAAATCATACACACATAAAAGAAATTTAAAAAGTAATCAGAACATATGCATATTAGCACAGTTTTATGCTAACAAAACTGAGAACACAAAAGAAACAGAAGAATACTCCCCAAAATATAAAATACCCAAGATACGAGAAGAGCCAATAGAAATCAGAAAAGGAAAGAGATCTAAGTTTAAAGTAACTTTAAATAAATTATTATTACCTAGTTTTTTGAGTCCTATACCTAATACAGAAGAGCAATTTCACCATGGAAAAATCATGGCATCTCCATTTCTTCAACTGTAAAATGGAAATACTAATTTTGTACTCCCCACTTCAAAGTTTCTTCTGGAGAAATGGTTTTAAAATCTTAACAATCTTATATGAAGTTGAATTATTATTATTATTCCTAGTGTCACCCTTTGTGGGGTTTTCCGATGGTTTTTTGCTTTTTTTTTTTTTCTCACCAGCATTAGGTATTTTATTCCTATGCTTTTGGCAAAAGCAAATTAGAGCCTATTCCAAGTACAATTTAAACTCCACTCATTTACAGAGCTGGAAAAAGGGATACAGTTATTTCTGAGCAGGTGAGACAAGAGTTATCAAAACCACTGATCCAGGGTCAAGACCTGGAGGGCCAGTTCATGGATAGAATGCTGGGTCTAGAGTCAGGAAGACTCTCCTTCCTGAATTCAAATCTGGCCTCAGACACTAACTAGTTGTCACATTTTTTTGCTTCAGTTTCCTTAGTTACAAAATAAACTGGAGAAGGAAATCACAAACCACTCCAGTACTCTTGCCAAGAAAATCACAAATGGGGTAATGAAGAGTTGGGCATGACAAAAAAATAAAAAGGCAACAACAACAAGGTGTGAAGAAACAAGTCAAGGAGCTAGATTGACCAGAAGTTAGTGATGTTTTCTGAATTAAAAAGAGAGTCAAAAGTAAAAGAATCACAATGAAAGCCAAGAGGGAACTAATGATACCTACATCCAAGGGTTCATATATTAAGATGCCAGGAAAGAAATGAGGATTGCAGGGAGAGTCATATTTTTGTCATAATGGTTTGACTCTAGGGTAGATAAATTTTATTAATCCACCTTGTACAGTGATTTCCTATCTTCATCTTGTATAAAAAGAAAAATAAAACTTGGCAAAAATCTTCTGAGCAAAAATGACTTTATTATGATAGTTGCAGGTCAAGAAAGTCAGGGTCTCCAGACACACTCAGCATGGTCTGAGATCCTGAGCATTATAGTTTACAGATATTCATAACATCGGGGAAGAGCATAGGCAATGATCAAATAAGCAGTCTAGGAGCCACTCTTCTCAGTTGAGGGCTGCTTTGAGGCCTTTTTACCTTTTTAAGCCACTACAGTGTAAGAGGCTAGTTTCTACCCCATGGAATAATGCTGAATGCACATGTTCTGCATCAAAAAATTATGACAGAATACAGAGAATTTATCCTGTTTTTTTACTAACATTCAAATTTTTATTTATGATTGTTTCTTGGTTATTCTTGGTGATTATTATTTTGTGTACACAGTTATTTAGTCAACTCATAACTGGGATACTGCTGGCTATTAAATCAGCAATTACAATTTAACATAAGAATTAACAAAAATGGTTAGAAGCTAATTAATTAAACTCCTTAATTTCCTTTTTTTCTGAATAGCTCCCACTTCCAAAAATAATCTCATTAACTTCCTTCGAGTTTATATAGCAGAGAGAAGTGGAGCCAAGATGGCAGAGAAAAGGCAGGGTCTCAGGTGAGCTTTCCAGATTCTCCTCAAAACAATTTTAAAATAATTCCTCTAAATGAATTCTGGAACAGCTAAACCAACAAATGGATGAAGTGAAACAATTTTCCTGACTTAAACAATTTAAAAGGTTGGCAGAACATTTGGTTTTATTTCACACTGGAGTACGAATGCAGTGCAATCTAGCACAGTCTGAGCTAGGGCAAGCTCCATCTAAGCAAATCAGCAATTCAAAGCATTCGAATCAGCAATAGTGGCTTCCAGAGCTCTCAGTCCAAAGATGGCAAGGGTATTACACAACTGGTCGTAAAGAGATTGCAGGTGTTCCTTTGCTGGCATTTAGTGCAGGACTTTGTAGTATTGACCACATGAAGTCCTGAGTTGTAGTCTCAGGGCTAGGAAGATCACTAGCTCTTTTTTTGATCTTTGTTTTTAGGTTGTCCAGGAATTCTTAGATTATCTCTCTTGGATTTATGTGCTTTTCTTTGCCAGTTTCCTGGAATGTCTGATCATGACTTTCAGGTAGTTTAACAATTCTTAAATTATCTTTCCTTGATATGTTTTAATAGATTTATGTTTTTCCAATGAGATATTTCACTTTTTTCTTCTTTTTATTTTGATTTATTATTGTTTAATTTTGTCATTAGCTTCCTCTTACCCAATTTTAGTTTTTTTAAGGAATTATTTTCTTCAGTGAGATTTTTTAACTCCTTTTGCAATGGGACAATTCTACATTTTTAAGTTCTTTCTTTTTCAATGAATTGTTGTACAGATTTTTATGTGACTAATTCTACTTCTTAAGACTTTTTTTCAAAAAAAATTTTTTTGTATTCTAGAAGCAGAAGTTAATTTAGAAATTAAAAGAATGCACCAAACACTTCCTGAGATCCCCAAAGGATAACTCTAAAAGAATATTGTAGCCAAATTCCAGAACTCCCAGGTCAAGGAAAAAATATGGCAAGCAGCCAAAAAGAGGCAAGTCATATATCATAAAACCACAATCAAGTGTTAGAATCTTCTATATTAAAGGATAAAAGGGCATATCTTTTTAAAAGAGAATTTTCAAATATTCCTGATGAAAAGACCAGTGCTGAATGAAAAATTTGACTCTCAAACACAAGACACAAGAGAAACATAAAAAGGCAAACAGGAAATATCAAAAGACATTTAATAAGATTGAATTGTTTACATGCCTACTTGGGAAAAAGATTCTTTTAACTTTATCATTATCAGGACATTAAAAAAAGTGTAGATCAATAGAGAACAGGACTGAGTATTATGGGATCATATTGAAAAAATTAGAATTAAGTGGTGATGAAGAGGAATGCCCTGGGATAAAGAGGAAGGAAAGATAGAATAAGGCAAGTTCTCACATATAAAAGAGATACATAGATGCTTTTACAGTGGATAGAAAAATGGAAAAGAAAAGAGCACTTGAACCTTACTCTCATTGGAAATGGATCAAATAACATACTGTAAGATTAAAATTAAAATCCAATAACTCTAAGTATTATATTTTATAAGATTTATTAATAATCACTTGAAGTAAAAGAAATGAAAGAACGAAAGTAAAGCTAGCTTTCCCAGCCACAATTAGGGGGAAAGAGAGAGGCAGGGTTACACACAAACTTTAATCTCCAAAACCTAAGGACATAACATTAGAACAAAAGTGGGATGCTGGGATTTAGAGTCCTGGGGAGCATATTCTAATTACACAACCCCCACTGTGATTCCATTAGAAAACGAACATGTAGAAAACTCCCATATTTACATGCCTAGTTTCCCCAATGAATCAGTACACATAACCAACTTAAATCTCTAAAGATCTCTAACTAGAGGTTCATACAAGATTGCAGTTTCTAAGGGGAAATTACAAAAATTTAGAAATAAGAGGGAAATAAAAGAGAAAGAGAACAAAACCAATGATTACTAGGCACATTGGCAAAAAGCCAGTTAGGGGCAGTCCTTGTTGGCATAAGAGTGTATATTCAAAATAAATGCTTTCAACCCCCCACAGTTCAAATTCACTACATCCCAAAGTTCATTCTGGATCTTTGGTGCAGTGTCTGGTTTCTACAGGCATCTTCATGTTTCCTTCTCCAAACAGTTCACTTTCTTGATTTGGGGAGATAGCAAGTTTCTTTTCCTAAAATTATTCTCAAAAGAAGTTAAACTTTACATTATAGGATAATAATACAATCCCCACTGAGAAGGGTGTTGACAGACACACAGATCATCCAGGGCTATATGGCTCAATTATGAGGTATATGAATCAATTGTGGAAAGAAAAACAAAAAACATCAAAAACCCAAATAAATGAGAAAAAAGCAACTTCTTGAGGAAACATAAAATATCAAAGTATCATGTGTAAAAATTCTAAGTAAGAAAAAATAAGACTATAACAGGACCTTGAATCAGGGCCTGATCAAAGTGATTTATGTCTCACAAGCCTGTGGTAGGAATTATGACAATGTAGCACTTAGCCATTGGCAGCCAGGATTACAGAAAATTGCCTTACCATAAAAGAAAGAAAGAGGACTGCATTTTGAAGAAGATGGGAAATAGCATTCTCTGGTCTGATTTTATCTTTGCTCTCTTGGATAGGGGAGCCAAAATGGCTGCAAAACTGAGGTACTTGGTAGAAGTCTGGATCTGGCATGAGGGAATCCTACTTCTGACTTTGTAAACAACGGCTTCTTAGCACCCCAAAATAAGTTCAAGTCCCCTGTCTTGGCACACAATCTCATCAATCTGAAGGGGATTGGTTGGTCTTCTTGACCTTGTGCTCCTTGGCACTGTGTAGTGGCTTTTTTGTGATGCCTTCTCCTTGAATCAGACACAATCATTAATCAAAGTCCCATAATATTTAATAATCAGTGGCAGGTTTCCATAGTCTTAAGCTTTTGGGTATGCATTAACATTAGGGTTAATGGACATTTTAAACATCCTAGTGCAAAATCAAAAAACCATTAATACTGGTAACTTGTGCTTTAAGTACAAAAAATGAGAGAAAAAAACCTCAAATACTCTGTTGCACATACAAGTAAAAACAGTAATGATTTTTAATCAAAAATATATAGTTCACAATCAATGACACACTGTGTTAGCCAGGGAGAGGCACAATACAAAGGTTTCTCACTCAAAAATGAGAACTATTTCCTTCTTAACTTGATCCACAGTGTGAGTGTACATAATTTTCACCAAGTAACAGCTTTTTAAAGCAGTAGTACAACAGCTAATGCACATTCAAAGAATTACCAATATCCCCCAAAATCATAAGAGTACATTTAATCACAATAGCAAACAATCATGCTATCATTATGATTCACATGAGTCTATCGCTACTTCCTATGTGACATTAAAAAAAAAAAACTATGAAGCTCATGGATACTTGTCATGAGTCTCCAGATCTAGCCAATCTTTCAACTTTAGCAAAGATCTTTCTAAAAAAATCTATTACTTCCATCATTCCATCATTCCAAAATGTGGTAGAAGAAATCAGAAAAAAAAAAAAACCCTCTGTATTGCTGATGAAAATCTTTTGGGTGTAAAATGTCACCAAGAATCTAGATCATTCTGGTGGAAGGGTAGAGTAAGCTGAAGAGTTACAAATATAAAAACCCATCTAGGGGTTACAAAGCCCCCTGGGAAAACCTTCCCACCTCCTGGGTAAAATTATAACCAATCACAGGGTAACCAGACCACTTAGGTAACCTCCCTCTTCTGGTATGAGACTGTAACAGCCATAAAAGGCATGCCTTTTTATGTCCCATCCATTGCAATGTGGAGGCAAGGACTACAATAGTGAAAATCACTTCTGATGTCTCAGCCATTACATTTTTATAAATGTAGAGATGGGGACTACAAAAGTGCTATTGCTCTTCACTTCAATGACTAAATGGACCCTTACCTCTTGTTACAAACAAGTCAAAGGTAGGCAAATGATCAGAGGTAGTGGTGCTACTAGATATCTGAAAATAACTTCTGAAGACCCCTTAAAATCAGTTGAGATTTTCAGCTCATTAAATTCTCCAAAGGTTACTTGTACACAGGTTGTAACCAATTTGATGGAATCTATCTATCATCATCTATGTGACAATTAACAAAGGCAAAAAGGAACAAAAGACCATTAAGGCAACATGTGACCTCAATGGATCTGGTAACAAAACCAGCATCCGTAAGGAGAAATCTAAGGGTTTGTCCAAGTTGTTTTTGGACTTTTATAATGATATTTTCTCCAGTTCAGGCATAGGACAGTACAAATAAAGACAGTGCAACAGAATATATAGCTAATAGCCAAAACACAAAAACAGAAAGTGATATAGTGTAAGAGAATAGATTCGATTAGATTGATATATGAACCTAAAAAATAATATTGAATTTTAAAGCAAACAATCAGCAAATGCAATATATATGACAGGATGTGAGCAATGAATCCAAGAGTCCTTTTCTCCAATTCTGATAGCTGTGTTAACAGAGATTTCTTTGCTATTTGGAGGGGAACAAACTGAAACAGTTAACATCAATAAGGCAAATGGAGTGTGAAAAGGCTTAAAATTTACCTCCAGAATTTTTGAGGTTCCTTCCCCTCCCCAGTATCATTATCTGTCTAGATTCCTTTGGTCACACTTCTGGAGTTCCCCAGTGAGAGGGAGATTTCCACACTGAGCATAGTGTAGATGAACTACATATTGGATATTTTGCAGAGATTAGGTAGAATCTCCCTTCTGTATCTTGAGATTACTCAAGCTAATAGCAAGGACAACTACAACTAGGAAAGGAAGCAAGAAAAGACATCCTAAAACTTTGAGTTGTGCAAGCTAGGTAATGCTCAATGGTAGCAGTTTGAGATAGGCAGGAAACTAGGTTATGCTTGCAATTCTACTTCCTGTCTGTAGGTGGCACTACCCTAGCATGTACTGGCTATGAGTAAAGTTAAGAGGTTTGCCCTAGGGTTAAAAACCAATGGCCATGTGACACCCCAGTCCCCACCCCTATAGCCAGGAGCATGGAAGCCCCCCTAGTTTATTTGGGGTGGATAGCATGTAAGAGGCTGCTCCATGCTGTGTTCCCCTGCTGAAAAATGGCTAGCACAGACTTGAGACCCCTGTGGTTGGGGTGGGGGGAGGTAGCCCAAGGAGATTTGGATCTCACCCTTCCAGCAAGAAAAAGGAGGTACTTCCAAACAGCTTTCAGACCTTTGGGCAAACAGTAGCAATAGGGAGGCTGCAGCAGGAGCAAGGGAAACGACAGTAGCAATAGTGCAAATTGCAGTAGCTTGAGGACAGCAGAAACAGAAGGAGGCTTCTAAAGCTAATCTGTCCTTAAAAACTGCTCTACAACTTAGAGCAGAGCTAGGGTCATTTAACTCCAAACTTCTGGTCACCAACAAATGTAAGATTAAAATTAATATCCAATAACTCCAAGTATTATATTTTATAAGATTTATTAATAATCACTTGAAGTAAAAGAAATGAAAGGACGAAAGTAAAAGTCTGAGTAAAGCCAGCTTTCCAAGCTCTGATCAGAGGAAAAGAAAGAAGTAGGGTCACACACAAACTGTATCTCCAAAATGTAAGGATGTAAAAGTGAGAATGAAAGTGAGATACTAGGATTTAGTCCTGAGGAGCAGATTCTAATTATACAATACACATTCAAGTGACTATAGAAATTTTATTTTCTCTATGGGAAAGTAGGAGGGGTAAGAGATAAGAGAAGGAAGAGCTCATAGAAGAGTAAGTAGATTAGTAGAGGTGGTGGTCAGAAATAAAACACTTTTTTGGATAGACAATGTGAAAGGAAAGAGATTAGATAAACAAGGAGAAAAATAAGATAGAGGGAAACATACAGCAATCATAATTACGAAAACAAATTTTACAACAGTTTCTCTGATAAAGGCTTCATTTCTCAAATATATAGAGACCTGAGTCAAATGTGTGAAAACACAAGCAATTCACCAACTGATAAATGGTAAAAGGATAATAGACAGTTTTCAGGGGAAGGAATCAAAACTACAGTCCTGTGGAAAATACTCTAAAATGACTTATAGATTAGAGAAATGCAAATTAAAACCCCAATGTACCACTTCATACTTATCAGATTGGCTAATAATTTTTTTTAAAAAAAAAGAAAATTACAGTTGTTTGAAGGGATATGAGAAAATTGAGACATTAATGCACTGTCGGTGGAATTTTAAACTGATTCAACCATTATGGAGAGTGTTACGTAATTTTTTCTAACCACAGGTACACAAATGAGAGTGGATTTGCCTGGGCTAATGATGGATAAGTTAAGAGGGGGTGATGTTTAGTGGTAGCAGGTTCAGAATTAAACGTCAGGAATCCTGACATATAATGGATCACAAGTTAGCGTGCCTGATATAGCAACTTTTAAGTGTGGTGCTGACACTCAGGCCTATGCAAAAGCAGTTATTTCCTTAATCCAAAACCTTAATACTTATACAAGAATATTCACAAAAGCCTGCTAAAATCATGACTTATGGTAACTATCATGACAATTATGTTTATCTCAAGACACTGATAACATTAAAATCTAATCTTCATATAAGGGGGTAAGGGGATTTTTCTCTCACAAGAGCAATTTGGAATTATGCCAAATGGGTTGTAAAATCATGCATACATTTTGATCTAGCAATATCACTACTATATCTGTATGTAACCCAAAGATGTTTTAATAAAAAGAAAAGGAATTTTTTATATAAAAAAATTTATCACAGCTCCTAGTGTGGGCAAATAATTGAGGAGCTATCAATGGGAAATGACAACAATTTGTGGTATATGAGTATTTGAATATCCAAAGTGTTTGGTAGTTTCATTTTCCTTAGGTATTTTGAGTTGTGATAAATAATATACATAATAAAAAAAGTTCAAAGTAAATCTTATTTTTGCATTACATTAGCTCATCTAGTGTACATTATTTACTAGTAGTACTATTTCGATTGAAAATTCATATCTTTCAAATGTCCTCCATCCTATTTTCTTTTGTCAGAAGAAACTGAGGAATAAATAGTCAATATTATTGAAAGCAACAACTACTGCTCCTAATGGTCAAGACTTTCCATTTAATTTTTATCATTTGTACGTAATTTTTGTCCTCTACATCATCTTGACAAATAATTATCTTCTAATAAATGAATAGATGTCCATGAATATTATTGTCCCACACTTTGTGGATACAAAACTCCAAAATGATATAACCTCTGAACTCAAGGAAATTACATCCCTTTATAGAGACAAAAATAATTAAAAACTGTTAGTTTAACTTTTTGCCACATAACCTTTAAAAGTTTGAGTTTATTTTTCCCAAAATTCTTCATATATATGAAATGAAGGAATGAAAAAGAAGAAAGCACTGGAAGAAGAGGGAAGGGAGAAGTAGAATGGGTAAATTTTCTGACACAAAAAGGCAGCTTTTACAGTGGAGGGGAAGATGTGGGAGATGGAGAGGAGAGCACTGGAACCTTAATTTCATGAGAATTGGCTCAAAGGGGGAAGGATATACACAAATATTTGGGTACTGAAATCCATCTTAGTCTAAGGAAAGTTGGAGGTAAAAGGCACAAGAGAAGGGGAATGAAAGGAGATAGAAAAGGATAAACACAGTGGGGAAATAGGATGAAGAATAATAGACATTAAGCAAAATAGCAAAAAAAAAAAATTACAAGTATCTCTAAAAAGAGCCACATTGTGAAAAGGATATGAAAGGCAATTCTCTGAAAAAGTAATTAAGCTTTCTATAGTCTTACAGAAAATGATCTAAATCACATTAGAGAAATGCAAATTAAAACATCTCTGAGATACCTCTCCAAATCTATAAGATTGGCTGTTAATAACAAAAAAAGTAAAATAACAAAACTTGGAAGGGATATGGGGAATTGAAACACAAATGCACTTTTGGGGCTGTTGTGAACTGATTCAATCATTCTAGAAAATAATTTGAACCAATGCCCAAAGAGCTATAAAACAGTACATACCCTTTGACCCAGCAATAACATTACTAGGTTTGTACCTGAAAGAAATAAAAAACAAAAAGAGGAAGTGCCTATCTGTACAGAAATATTTAGAGCAGCTCTTTTTATGGGACATAAAGAATTGGGGAGTCAGGTAATGTCTGTCAATTAGGTAATGACTAAGAAAGTTATATTATCTGATTATAATGGAATACTGTTGTGCTGTAAGAAATGATGAGCAAGAGAAGCTCAAAAAAGCCTTGAAACAAGCTTGGATGACTGGTAAATGACCATATAACCAGTCTGTGTGTATCCTTGGCAAGACCTGAATGCAGGCATGCCCTCTAGACACTAAAACTGCAAAATGAGAGTAAAATATAATACTTCTTTTTAGTTCCATTTAATGTCTTAAATTAAAAATCTTTTCTCTCCCTTAAAAAAAAAAAAAAGAAAAGAAAAGCCTTGAAAGACTTATACAAGCTGAAGCAGAATGAATTGAACAAAACCAGGAGAACAACGTCCATGGTGCCAGCAATACATTATGACGATCTGTAGAAAACTCAACTATTCTCTGTAATACAATGATCCAAAACAATCCCAAAGGACTCATAATAAAAAGAAATACCATCTGCTTTCAAAGAAAGAAGTAATGAAGTCTAAATCCAGACCAAAGCAAAATATTTTTCATTTTATTTTTGTTCAAGTTTCGTTGCACAAAAGAATTAAAATGGAAAAGTATATTACATGATAGCACATGTAAAATCTATATCAGATTGCTTACCATCTCACCAAGGGGAGCTTAATGGAGGGAAGGAGAGAATTTGACACTCAAAACTATTTTTAAAATATTGGAAACTGTTTTTACACGTAATAGAGGAAAAGTAAAATTATATATGTGTGTACATATATAAATAAAATTAAATGGTGTTTTTCAATTTTCATTCCTTCTGTAATTGTAGATAGCCTTTTTCATCATGAATCCCTTGTACTTGTTTTGGATCCTTACATTGTTGAGAATTGTTAAAACATTCACATTTAATCACCATAAATTATTATTGCTACTGTATACAATGTTCTGTTTCTGCTCACCTCACTTTGCATCACTTCCTATAAGACTTTCCAAGGGTTGGTGTGTATGATTGTTCTGGTTGTTATTTCATGCAGCACAATTGTATTCCATTACAATGATATGCCACAATTTTATTCAGCAGCCTATCCATGGAAGGGCTTCTCTTCTATTTGCAGTTCTTTGCTACCACAAAAAAAGCTACTAAAATATTTTTAATTCAATTAGGCTTTTTTTCTCCTGTATTTGATCTCTTTGGGAAACAAATCTTATAGTAGTAATATTGGGTCAAAGGGTATATACAGTTTGATCGTCCTTTGGGCATGGCTCTGAATTGGTCTCCAGAATGGTTATATTTATAGTTCTGCCAACAGTGTTGGTGTCTGAATTTTCTCACATCCCCTCCAACACTTATCCTCTTCCTTTTTTCTCACGTTAGTAAGTCTGATGGGTATGAGATGGTACCTCAGAGGTGTTTTAATTTCTACTTCTCTAATTAATAGTGATTTGGAACATTTTTTTGCTTAAAGGCAGTTTTAATTTCTTCACCTGAGAACTGTCTATTCATATCTTTTGACCATTTGTCAATTGGAGAATGATGTATATTTTTAGAAATTTAACTCAGTTCTCTAATTGATGAATGAGGTTTTCTGAGAGACCTTTGCTATAATTTTTCCCAGTTTTTTGTTTCCTTTGGAGGCTTTGGTTTTATATAAAGCCTTTTTAATTTAATGTATTCAAAATTATATATTTTATATTTTTAATGTCTTGTTTTGTCATAAATTATTCCCTTATCCATATATTTTGCAGGTAAGCTAATTTGTACTCCTCTAATTTAGTAATTCTTTTTATTTCTAAATTATGTATACATTTGACTATATCTTGGTATATGTCATGAGATGTTGGTCTATGCCTAGTTTCTGATATAGAGTTTTCTATTTTTCCCAGAAGTTTTTGTTGAATAGTGAATTCTTCCAAGAGTTTTAATCTCTTCAAAAGTAATCTTA
Source organism: Gracilinanus agilis (assembly GCF_016433145.1). NCBI lineage: Eukaryota > Metazoa > Chordata > Mammalia > Didelphimorphia > Didelphidae > Gracilinanus > Gracilinanus agilis. The sequence goes on along the minus strand of NC_058132.1, from coordinate 232,198,929 downwards.
ACTTTTGTCTTTCCAATGGATGATGATGACTCTGGAAGAAAGAGTGAGGCAGAGGACTTTGTGCAACTGTCTCTCTTAAATCCAGTTCATGGGCAAGTCAAACGATGTCAGTCACTGATATCATTTGAAAAGACAACAACCACTTTGTCCAGTGGGAAAGATGATTTATTCTAACTGTTCTTATTATGATATCTTATTAAATGACACAATTTTGATATATTTGAAAGCTAATTAAGTTTGATTGGATAATTTATATCAATTGATAATAATTGGAGGAAGCACATTGATAGGGGTTTATAACCGATAGCATTAGAGAAATAAATTCTCCAATCCTACAGGACCTTGGAGGAGAAATAGGAACTAATTTGGGGGTACTCAACTTTTTAGTGTGTGAGTGGGAGTTCAGATAGTAACCCCAAGAAATGGAATACTTATATGGAAAATATGGAATAAATATTTCCAATGCTGAATACAATTTCTGTATTTTATTTTGGTGGTATTTCACACTCTCATTAACCAAAAGCAGAAATCTTTTAATGATCTTTGAATCTTTCTTTTCCTTCTGCTACAATGCTAAGTTGGCAAATCCCATAGATTCTGTTTAGCATCTTTGGCAGGTATCCCTTCATTCCACTCACACTGTTAAAATTCTAGTTGACTCTTTCAAAATCTCTCCCTGAACTATTTTATAGTTTCCTAATTGGTGTCTCTACCTCTTCAATCCATTTTTCATAAAGACTTCAAAATAATGTTCCTAAAGTGCTATTCATTGTCTCTGCTAAAAAAAGCATTCTTAAGCTCCGTATTGCATAGAAGATAAAATACAATTTTCATAGTCTGGCATTTAACACCTTCTATTAACTTATTCTATTCTCTCTTTCTAGGTTCATTTCACCCAAGACTTCTCACACATTCAGAAATCCATTCAATCAGCTGTTCCTTACTGAAGTCAATACCATATCCTTCAGTCCCTTCATGCAAGCATCTGATTTACTTGGATGCATTCTGTTTTCATTATTTTTGAGGTCTTTCTCTTCCTTTATGATCTTGCTTAGATGGTACTTTTTATGGAGGAGAGCTTGGAAGTAAAACCCCAGGTTGTGATGGGTGCCCTTGTCAAGAATGACAAAGTCAAATAATTAACTTAAAAATAAAAGATTTATTAAATTGAATGTAAGTTGAATGGCTGGGAGACAGGGGGTTACATGACCAGAAATGAGGATATGGGATGATATTACTATGTAATAAGAAGTTGTGTGATGTTTGCTGCCTGACCATGGATGTAGTGATGTTTTATGCCTTGAAGACATAAGGGGTGACCTAAATAATTCAAGGGATGATTAAATGTTTTTGACATAACCTGATGCGTATCAGAGTAAAACTGGGAGATATAGCTCTGTGTTCATCACAAAATCTAGGGGGGACTTAAAGGGGAATATTCTCTTAGCAGTCTACTTGTCATGAGTCTCTGATGCTCAGCATGACCTTTTCTTCAGCACTACAAGAATGCAAGGAAGAAAAGGAATTTCCTGCATCCTTTTTGACTTGGAAGATTTCTGGAGGTTGGGGTGTCCAGAGGAAACCCTGGGTCCCATGCCACTTCCTCTATGAATCCTCCCATTATCCTCTCAGCCGAGGGTGATATCATCTTCCTTTAGTCTTCCTACAGCTCTTAGTGGGGAGTCACTCTTTTGGTCCAATTGCATTCTATCATATCATAAGCACACATGTATCCTCTCCTCCATTCAATACTACAGAATTCACATCTCAGAATTACTTGACATTTTGTAATCACAATTTTAGTATTTTTAACTTCTAGCACAATTCCATAAACATATCAGATGCTAAGTGACAATCTGATAAATTGAATTAAATTTAATCTATCTCCTTTGGATTATTTAGATAGCAAAGATAAAAGAGATAATTATCTTTAATGTATTCTCTAAGGTTTAAATTTCTAGCCAACACATTGATTTGTTTCTCTAAATATTTATATTATTGAGGTCAAGAATTCTCTTAAATGTGTTTATATCCCACATAATACCTAATAAGGATTCTCATACTTACTAGGTATTCAATAGATATTTTTGTCTGATTAACTTTAGAGGGAAAAACTACTTTTTGAAGAACAACCATCCTCTGGGGAGTCATGCAATGTGAAGGGGGGTTGAAAGGGCTTCATGAGAAAGTTGATTTATAATGCTTTTGCTTAGGAATATTTCGGCCATTGCAGTGTGAATTTCAATTAAAATTTCAACCTAAATATGCTAGGTTCAATCAATATTTTACAAGGATATGAACTTAATAAACCTTTTATGCTGTAGAAGTAGAATTATTTTTTTTTAAATTTAAGTTCGTTGTATTCACTGGTGATAAAGGGCACTAATGAGAATTCCTTCACATTATGAAATATAAGAAAATTCAGCATCAGCTAAAAAAATAGTCAAGTGCATGTTTTGTTATAATGCACTTAAGAGTAGTGACTTCAGTAACCTTATAAGGGAATTAAAGCTATCTTACAGAGGACAATTGGGCAGCTATGTGGCACAGTGACTAGAACAACAGGCCTGTTAGAAAAATCTGAGTTCAAATCTAACTTCAGACACTTACTAGCTACATGTCACTTAACCCTGTTTGTTTAAGTTTCCTTAACTATAAAATCAGCTGAAGAAGGAAATGGCAAAATCTTTGCCAAGAAAAGCCCAAAAAGGTTTTGAAGGGTCACATACAACTAAAAAGGACAAAACAAGGACAAATGAAAATAGATGATATGACATAATTTACAACTTCCATGCATCTGCAAAGTTTTGGGGAGGTTCTTTTGTGTGAAATGAGTCTTGAAATATATATATAAAATAAACTCCATGCTCCTGGAGACAGAGCTGAAAGCATGAGCTAAAAGATGTTCAGTTTTTGTTATTTCCTTATCAACTAAACTAGTTTTCTTCCTGTGTGATAGATACTGTGCTTTCTGACACTTAAACTGGGAGAAGAATGGAATTTGTTTTTCCATCTTATTAAATTTCATTTATAAAACCATTTTGATCATATTTTCAAGGATAGAGTAGATCTCAAAGCTAAATACTTACAGTTTCAGGGTTAAGGGCTGGGGTTAGGGTTGGAGAGGGGAGGTGGAAAAATGTGAAGTGAAAATTGCATGGAATTTTATAGTCAATTGGGATAGAGTGGGCAGTTTTTCAAGAAGCCATGAAGAACCATCTGATGTTAATTTTTATGTGTGCGTGCAGCTGTGGAGGAAGACATATCCATTTTTGTTGTTATTGTTCCACATAAATGTTCAGAAACCTTAGACCAAAATTAGAGAAATCCAATAAAAGATAACTCAAGGAGGAAAATTCACAGAAAGGAAAATAGCAGTTCAGGCAGAAAGGATGCTTGGGTGTTGGCATAATATTAGGCAATATAGAAACAACTTTTTTCACCAAATCTTACACAATATGAGCTCTCTGCTGAAGGAATTCTTTAAATGCATTGCATTCTTGGAGGTAGAGCCAAGATGGTGGAATAGAGACAGGAAAGCCAGAAACTCTCTAAAAATCTTCTCAAAGAAACCTTAAAATGAATACTGAAATGGAAAAACCAACAAAAGGTTGGAATGAGCCAGTTTTTCTGCAGAAGAGCCAGAAAAGATCTGTTTCACTGGGATGAGATAAGAACAATACCAATGAGCAGTATAATCCAACAGCTATGGTCTTCTACTGCTTTTAAGGTTCTGAAAGCAAGCCAAAGTCAGCAACAAGATCCCAAAAGTCTGTCTAAGTCAATAGCAGAGAATCCTTATGTCTACCACTCAATGCCCCAGTGAAGTCCAATCCCCTGCTCCCTAGCACAAGGCAGGCTGTAATGCAACTAACCAATGTGAGCCTGAGGTGAGGCCTCAAGCACCTAGTGCAACCACATTGTAGCCCACAGTGTGTCTGGTCATGCAAGCTAAAAGCAGGCTTTGGGGAGACAATTAGCCATGGGAGGTTATTCCAGAGCTCTTGATCCATGGGCCTTCATGCCACCTTGGGAGAAATGAAACTTGAAGACACCCAGAACTAGATTATATTAAATCTTAGATTAGGTAGTAGTAAGAAAAAAAAAATTTAAGTGTTCCCACTGCTCTGAAAACAGACCCCACCTCTAAAATAAAAGTAAAAGTTAAGAAAAAGACTGGAAAACTGAGAAAATATTCAAAAATAAAAACCCTACCCACAGAAAATTATTCTGAAGACAAGAAAGAACAAGGCACAAAATCAAAATAGAATAATGAAATCAAAGTAGCTACATGTCAAACTTAAAAAACAAAAACAAAAACAAACAAAAATCGGTCTCAAGCCCTAGAAGATTTCAAAAAGGATTTAAAAAATAAAATAAAAGAAGAAGGGGATGGGGGTGAGGGGAGAGAAGGACAAAATAAGTGAAAGTGATACAAGAGAGAGTTGGAAGTTTAAAAAAGGAGTCACAAAGAAATACAGAAGAAAAATTTCTCTTTAAACATGTTAAAAATCGGAATTGATCAAATGGTAAAAGATAAGCAAGAATCCAATGAAGAAAAGAATTTCTTAAAAAGTAGAATGGGACAAATGAAAAGAGGGGGGGTTCCAAAGTTCCCTAAAGAAAATTCATTAAAAATTGAAAATGGTCAAGTGGAAGTTAATAACTCCACAAGACAACAAAAAACAATAAAACAAAATTATGAGAAATTATGGAAAAATAGAAGAAAATATGAAATGTCATTGGAAAAAAATGATTGGTAAAATAAATCCAGGAGAGGTAATTTGAAAATTATTAGAATACATTAGAGGCATGATTAAAAAAACAGCTTAAGCAATGTATTGCAAACAATTTCAAAATAAATTGTCCTGATATTCTTGAACAAGAGAGTAAAACAATGAAAGAATCCACAAATCACTTCCTGAAAGAGATCCCAGAAGGAAAACTCCCAGGAATCATATAGTCAAATGCCAGAGCTCCCAGAAGTAGAATAAAATATTACAAATAGTAGGAAATAAATAATTCAAATATCATGGAGCCCCAGTCAGGATTACACAGGATTTAGCAGTTTCTAGATTAAAGGATCAGATGTCTTAGAATATGATATTCCTGACAGTAAAGGAAATAGGTTTCAAAGCAAGAATCATCTACCCAGAAAAACTGAGTATATTCTTTTTGGGGAAAATAGTCATGTAATGAAATAGAGGATTTTCAAACATTCCTGATGAAAAGACCATACCAGCATAGATAATTTGATGTTCATATACAATACTCAAGAGAAGCATAAAATTGTAAATAGTAAAGAGAAAACTTATGAGAAAATTCAATGAGGTCAAAATGATGACATTGCTATATGGGAAGAAGATACTTGTAATTCTTAAGACTTTTATCATCTTTAGATCATTTAAAAGAAATATATTCTTGTCTGAACCAGATGCCTGCTTTGTAAAACTGTCAATAACAAACTGAAATGAAATTTTTAAAAAGATCTATGAAGATTTAACCTTTAGAGCTAACTTTTCTAGCCCTCATATTGATATATATCCAATTTTTTGCAACTTATATCAGAAAATGTTCAATATTTTAATTAGAAAGTTTAACATAGAAGTATGTAAAACAATTTGAGCTTTTTTGTCTCAAAAACTTTCACTTCAATTATCTCATTTTCATAATTTTTATTGTGTTATTGTTTATTATTATTTATTTTAATCTTCTCCAATTTTAGATCTCAATCTCCATTCAGTAGGAAGAAATTCTGCTAAGACTCTCAACCTTCTGCAAGAGCCTTAAAAGACAACACTCTTTGTAGACATGTGGCCACTATATCTAGCCTTAATGGAAACGTGAATAAATGCACTCAAAAATATTTCATCCCTCTATTATAATAACAGTCTTGGGACAGGAGTCATAATAATCTAAGCAAATTGTTCTACATTGAATCAACAAGTTATCTATAGTCAAGCAAAATCAGCTACTAAAAATAAACTAGACATTATTCTCACTTATTGTATTGCTCTTAGATCTTCATACCCTTGATTAATCACCTAGAATCACAGAATATATTCTATATAAGTGCTAGTATTACAACAAATAACAGATAAAGACGTCACTTAGAAATAACAAAAGAGAGAACACAAATCATTTTTCTCTAGGAGACTGTACACAATTCTTCTAACTTAAACGAAAAATGCTACTAGCAAAACTTTAAGAAAGACTAGCACAACTTTAAGAAAGAATATCCTGATTTAGATGTTCCCAGAACACTGTTTAATTGCACCACTATGGGATATTGGAAGAATTTTAAATAACTAATGACAGATAACAAGGCCAAATACTTATCTATTTGAAAATTTCCATGAGTATGAAAAGAAATGACAATTTTAGGTTGAACAGCTTTGACTCTATGCACCAAAAGCTTAGATATTTCAGCTTTAAAATAATAATGATTTAACATATTCTTCATATATTTCACTGATCAAATAACCTGATTAAGAGGAATTTGCTATGAGAACAAAAGTCATGGGATAAAATGCATGTAGCATCAACATAGGTCTTTCTTGTCTATTTGAATTCAGGTAAGAATGATAAAAGCTCACCATGAAGCCACAGGTAATTACAGACAGGCTCAGATACATTTAGTTGCCTTATTGTTCACAATGGCTAAGTCAAAAGAATCCCACCAAACCTGTGTTAGGTCATTCTTTCAACTGTCCTAGAGGCAGACCTCCAACTTAAGGAGGACATAGTTGATCTCTTAAAAGAATGTCACAAACTGATACTTGAAATCATAGTTCAGATCAAAAGTACTATGAAAAAGAAAACTTTTTCTTGCAAGCAAAATGCATAGTTTAGGGTCAAAGTCTCAATTAATTGCAACCTAGGCTTTCAGAAAGAATAATAGATTCAAAAATGCAGTTATTATATTCCAAATGGTCTGAAATGATGAAAACTAAAAAAATATTAACCAGTTATTGAAAATTTCAGGAAACATGTATAGAGATAGATAGATAGATAGATAGATAGATAGATAGATAGATAGATAGATAGATAGATAGAGACAGAAAGANAGATAGATAGATAGATAGATAGATAGATAGATAGATAGATAGATAGAGACAGAAAGAGACTGAGTTTTTCAGCCTTTATCTATCTATATTACATATATAATAATAGATAATTCAGCTTATTATTTGCAGTTAGATGGATAGATTTACAATCAGATCACGAATAGTTCCACTGCAGATATTTCTTTATAATTCAGAATCAAAATAGTGCCATAAGAAAAACAAATTCTCAATGACTTCCTCTTCTGATATATGGTGTCCCTAATGGAGAAGAAGATAAGAATTTAACTAATATTACATATTTTAAGTTAATAAGGAGATGAAAACATCTCTTCAATTTTCTTGTTTAAAAATTTTCCAATCAATACAATAACTTTAATAAATTATCATTTCTATAAATAAGTATAAATAACCCAAAAATTTCAGAATAAACTAAACGCTTCAAATTTTGAATGTAGATCCAGAATGAGAATTAAAATTCAGAACAATTCATCAGAATGTAACATCACAGCTTTTCCAAATATATAAAAGCTCTCTGACTTGTTTTGTTGTAGAAGAACTTTGAGGTGTGTCAACTGGATTTTTGGGGACCCTGAGAACTCACCCTAAGGGAAGTCCCAGACTTACTCATTTCAGACTGATCTTAGAGTACTCAATGGTCCCAGTTTAGGTGAAACTAGTAGATCTAATCAAATGTCAGCACCCATTTTGTCCTAGAACTTTCTCTCCCATTGTATCAGAGAGAAGACCAACACCTGGGAAGGAACCATCCTTTTAGTATCCATAGTAGTAGACAACTCCCTGATACCTCAGCCTCTAGCTATATCATCTTTCCCAAGCCTGCTTACAACCTGTCAGATTTGATGTCCTAAATTCCCCAAATGGTATATAAGTACCCAAATTCTATTGTTCTCTGAAGAAATCATCTCCTGTGGTGATTTCTCAAAAAGATACAGTTCCCAGAGTCCCAGGGCCTTTGGCTTTGTGCAATTTTTAGGCTCTTGACTCTGTGTGGCAAAACTTAGTTCGACAATATGGCCTATGTGACTAGAGATAGGATGGTGATGGTGGCCTGTTACTGGGTCTCTGGAACCCTAGATGGTTAATGGAGTTATATCCTATGCATCAAAATCAAAAGGAGGTGAACTGTCCAGTTTAGAGGAAAATTGAATATCTAGAATATAAAATAGATGCTTCTCAGGAGCAAGCTGGGAGGTGCCTATCTGTGCTCATCAAGAATGAAGGGAGAAGCCAAAGGACCTCAAAGTCACCATCCCTAGCACTGCAAGAATTTAAGTAAAAATGAGTCTTTTATGTACTCCCTGACTAGAACACAATCTAGGGTGTTAGAGTGTCTAGGGGAAGCCTGTACCCCCATATCAGTTTCAAATGAGCAATCTCATATACCCTTCTCTCAAGCTAGCTAAAGAATTTTTATTTCAGATTGGAAGGATATATTCCAACTGAAATCAGTTATTGGAGGGGAGGTTAGGAAGAGGAAAAAAGTGTGGGTGGGGAGGAGGGGGCAGAGTGAGGAACCTCTGAACAGGCACAGAAATTCTTGATATCTATATTTATCTGGTAATACACTACAGAAAAATAAAAATATTTTGCCAATTACAGAACATTAAACAAAAATACAAAACAAAAAATTTCCTACATTACAAAGAAACAAAAAACACATAAAAATTAGACATATAGTTAGTACAAATATAAATTATTTTATAATTTTGCAGTGATGGGAAATGCCAAATTAACAAAATTTTAAATTTAGCTGACAATTTTTTTTCTATTTCAAAAATAAATGACAAAGTTAGAACAAATTCTCAGCTGAAGTTACTACAGATTTTATATAAGATATTAAAATACCAAACCTTAAAAAAAAAAAGAAGAGAAAAAAAGAAAACATAGTTTAGATTTACTATCAGATAAAAAGACTTTTTAGAGTGGTCATTCCCTCAAGTCTAATTTATATATTAAAAGCTGATATAATTGGAAAATAGAAGTCCAACTTCATTGATTTGCATGCAGAAAGAAAGTTGAGTTTTTTATATCCAGGCTGTAGTCACATTCTGTCTTCAAAATAAAAAATGTTAGTTTTTACTTAGGCTTTTCTATCTTCCTTTATGCATTAAAAAATTATAAACTTGTTGCTGCACTTCTGGCTAACTGAGAGAGGGAAAAAAATTTACAATTATCACTCTCCTCCTCACTCATTCTCATAATACAATAAAATCAGGGCTTTTCAAATTTTAATTCTAGCGTTTCATTCCAGACAAGTACTTTGGCAAAAGAAAGAAGAGAAATATCTGTGTTTTAAAATAATCTTCCCCTCGGGGGCAGCTGGGTAGCTCAGTGGATTGAGAACCAGGCCTAGAGACGGGAGGTCCTAAGTTTAAATCTGGCCTCAGACACTTCCTAGCTGTGTGACCCTGGGCAAGTCACTTGACCCCCATTGCCTACCCTTACCATTCTTCTGCCTTGGAGCCAATACATAGTATTGACTCCTTTCCTCTTAGTTCTTAGTTCTCTTCTCAGTTAACTTCATAGACACTCACAAACAATTTGTACTCACAGACACATTTAAGGGAGTAGACAAAATTTTGACTGAATCCAATTAATTAAAAGGGCCCAATGGCCTCTTCCATTTTCTAAAATCCCCTCCTCTGTTTCTCAAGAACATATTTTCATGAGAAGCTAAATCCCACCCAGTGATTACAAAAGGGTCCTACTCACTCCTACTCAATATGGGTTTCAGGTCATAAAAACCTTTTCCAGTTACTGGATGCCCTCCCCTCTGCTTCTCAAAAAATTATTTTTCTTGAGAAACTAAATCTCACATAGAAACTAAAACAAGGAAAACCATTTATTAACTATACTCACAACTCACTTGTGAATTTGTTCAGTCAATGCCAGGATTCTCAATGGTACTTCACAAGACATAGACATACAAAATGATGCATTTAATATACACACACAAGGCATAAAATTCTTACCTATAGAATATCTGATCAGCCAAAACAGGTTTCCCTAGTTAAACGATGCCTATCAGAAAATGCATTCCTAGATGTATTAAAATATATACTGGACCCATATTTATGAAATGAATTTTCTGAGAGAATCTGTAAAGATGTAGGAGAAGAGTCCCTGGTCCCTTCAAACTGGCCCCCAAAACATTACATTCAAAATTATCCACAAAGACTAATTTTGGTAAGAAATATCAGTTTATTGAATATATATGTTTATTGGTTAGATCAGCATATAAGTCTCTATTGTCCTCTCAAAGGACCGGGACTCAGAAATTGGATCAGACAGTTTAAAAAAAAGTTTTAGGAAGTTATTATTCAGCCCGTTCCTTGAACATCCCAAAAAATTTTGATTGGTATGGGGTGGTACTTCAGAAGGGGTTTAATTTGCATTTCTCTAATTAACTGATTTCAAGTATTTTTGAATTCATATAGAGAACTTTGATTACTATCCGAGCATTTGTCTGCTCATATCCTTGGACTCTATATCAATTAGCAAATGACTTGAATTCTTATCCATTTGGCTTATTTCTCTATTTATTTGAAAAACGAAGACTTTATTAGAGAGATTTGTAGTAAAAATTTTTGTACCTATGATTACTGAGTACTCTATCCTATTTTTCCTAACTCCTGACTACAACCACATCCTTCAATTTGCCTATTTTCCTATCAGCCCTTTCCACTTCTCATATTCCCTTTCCTTTCTAATTTCCTATAGGGTAAAATAGATTCCTATATATAACTGATAAAGTATGTTTTTCTTCTTTAAGTCAATTCTGATGAGCATAAGCTTCATGTAACTCCTCTCCCCACCTTCCTTATTTTCTCCTCCACAGTAAAAAGTCTTTCATGCTTCTTTTATGTGAAAGAGTTTACCCCCATTCTATTTCTCCCTTCTTCTTTCTCCCAGTGCATTCCTATTTCTCGTCCTCTAACTTTTTTTAAGATGTCATCTCATAATACAGAACTTATAACCTAGCCTTCTGTCTATTTATACTACCTCTAACTGACCTACTAATAGTAAAGTTCTTAGGAGTTACAAGAATCAACTTTGCAGGTATGTATGAAAATATTTTAACTTTATCGAATGTCTTTTGATATCTTTTTTCATATTTATATTCTTAATGTTTCTCTTGAGACTTGTATTTGAGAGTCAAATTTTCCATTCAATTCTGAACTTTTCATCAGGAATTTCTGAAATTTCTCTATTTCACTAAATACCCATTTTCCTCTGAAGGATTATGCCCAGTTTTGCTGGGTAAGTGATTCTTGGCTGAAGTCCTAACTCCTTTGTTCTCTGGGATATTATATTCCAGGCTCTACTGTCCTTTAATGTAGAATTTTCTAGAGTTTTTGTCATTCTGTCTGTGGCTCCATGACATATGAATTGTTTCTTTTTGGCTACTGTGATGTTTTCTTCTTGATCTGGGAGTTCTGAAATTTGGCTACAATATTTCTTAAAGTTAACCTTTTGGAATCTCAGGAAGTGATTGGTGCTTTTTAATTTCTATTTTAACCTTTGCTTCTAGAATATCAAAGCAGCTTTCCTTGTTAATTTCACAAAAGATGATGTCTAAGCTCCTTTTTTCATCGTGACTTTTAGGTAGCCCAATATTCTTAGATTAGATAAGTCTCTTGAATTTATTTTCCAAGTCAGTTTTTTTTAGTGAGATATTTCACTTTTTTTCCTATTTTTTTAATTCTTTTGACTTTGATTGTTATGTGCTATCCCATGGAATCATTAGGTTCCACTTGCCCTAATTTTTAACAAATTGTTTACTTCAGTGAACTTTTCTATCTCTTTTGTCATTTGGCCAGTTCTACTTTTTAAAGTTTTCTTTTCTTCAGTAAATTTTTGTACCTCTTTTTCCATAGTGCCACTTCTGAGTTTTAAAGAATTCTCTTCAGTGGATTTATGTGCCTCTGTTACATACTAGACTATTTTCTTTTTAAGATATTAATTTCCTTATTATTTTGTGCCTTTTTTACCAAGCTATTGACTTTTTTTCATGATTTTCCTATGTCATTCCCATTTCTTTTCCCAAGATTTCTCCTACCTCTTTTATTTAATTTAAAATATCCTTTTTGGGCTTCTCCATCAATTCTTTTGGGACTGGAGACTAATTTATGATTTTCTTAGAGGTTCTGAATGCAACAACAGTTTTATTGTCATCTTCTGAGTTTGTGTTTTGGTCTTCTCTGTCATTAAAATTAACTTTCTATGTTGAGTTTCTGTTTTGTTCATTAATTTTCTAGCCTTTTTTCTTTTAAATTAAAAAATTGCTACAGTTGGGAGCTCCATTGCTGTAGTATAGGGAACATTGTTACATACTTCATGTTCTTCCTCAGAGCTAATTCTAAGGATCTATTAGTTTTCAGGTCTTCCAAGATGTTATGAGTTAAGGAAACTCTTGGCTTATAATCTAGTCTGTAAGCAGCCACAAGCACTGTTTTCTGCCTAGGAACTGTGACCAGGGTCCCATGATCCTCTGGTGTCCACAAGCTCTGCAAAGTACTCATCCTGAGACCTGGACCTGGGACCATGACTTGGAACTGTGATTGAACAATGTGAGAAGAGTCACCCAGAGCCAGGAAAAGGACCTCTGTAATCTCCTTCTGAGCAGCTATCTAATCTCCATTAATGTCTGTATCTGAGGACTCAAGAAGCCTCTGCTGCTGATTCATCTATTCCCATTTCCTGTTGTAGTGGTTGGACCTGCCTTACCAAGTTTCTTTATATTCCCAGTGTAATAAACCTTTTGGGCTGATCTTCTAAGTTCATTTGGACTGAAAAATTATTTCACTTTTCTTTTTGTGGTTTATGTTGCTCTAGAATTAGTTTTTAGGCACTATATCATAGTTGTTTGGATGGTAATTTGGTAGAGATCAGGTGGATCTGTGAACCTTATCCACCATCATGTCTTCCAGACCATAATTATTAACTTTAGCAAAATTGCAAGATACAAAATCTTTCTATATATTTCTCACAAAGCCCAACAGAAAGAAGTAGAGAAAGAAATTCTATTTAAAATAACTATAGGCAACAGAAAATACCTGGAAGTCTACTTGCCAAGACAAAAATAGGAGCTACATGAACACAATTGCAAAATATTTCATGCAAATAAAGACAGATATAAACAACTGGAAAAATGTTAAAGCTCATGAATAGATTAAGCCAATATAATCACAATGAGAATTCTACCTAAATTAATTTATTTACTCAGTGCCCTGCAGATAAAAATATCAAAAATATGTTATAGAGCTAAAAAATGATAAATTTTATTTAGAGAAAAAAGTTCAAGAATGTCATGGGAATAAATGGGAAAAAAAACATGAAGGAAGATGGCCTATTTGTATAGGTCTCAAACTGTACTATGAAACAATTATCTTCAAAATATTCTGGTACTGAATAAAAAAATATAATGATGGATCAAGTGGAATAGATTAGATGCTCACTATGCAGTGATAAATAACCATAGCTGTCTAGTGTTGGATAAACTCAAAGATCCCATTATGGGGACAAGAACTCAAAATTTGACCAAAAACTGAGAGAGAGGATAAAATAGGTAAGATTTCCTCAATCTCCAAATTCCCACACAAATGTTTAAAAATATTGCATTGTCCAATATAAGAAAATCTGAGTTGGGCTCTAGATGGCTGTATAATTACTGAATAGATAGACAGCAAGGTCTGGATGTAGATGTACAGTCTGCATCCTCAACCTCAGAACTTTCATTCAACAATTTGACTGTGGGCAGCTGAGACTACATCTACAAAGGGGGACTGAATACACTAGCCAGTGAAGTCTAGGAGAAGGGAGTTCTTTAATACTGCTCCAGGACAGGGAGGAAAGAAATATGTTTCCAGCCTCTGCAGAAACCACAGTGGGTAAGGGTGTTAAAAGGGAACATTTACTGGCATCCCCCATTATTGAAATTAAAAGAACCAAAAGATCAAAAATCCTCCAGAGCTCAGGAAATAGCAACAACAACTAACTAAACCCTAAGACATTTTCTCATACACATAGGGAGAAGAATGTGACACATGCATAAACTTTATAATGAATAAACAGATGATTAAAAATTAAAATAAATTAGTAAGCAAAATAAAAAGAATAGCAAGCAGATTAAATTAGTCAATACTTAAAGAAATTAATTCAGATTATTCTTTGGAAGAACGAAAATGGAATCTGAAGTTTAAACAGTGTGGATACATAAAGAGAATCAGGATTCACTAGAAAAGGTCTATATGTTGGGAAAGATTGAAGGCAAAAGAAGAAGGGGAAACCAGAGGGTGAGATGGATAGATAATTCCAGGAAAAGAATGAGTTTGGACAGACTTTGGGAGTCTGGAGGATAGAAAGATTTGGTAGGTTATCCATAATATTACAAAGAATTTGACATGATTGAATGACTGAACAATAGTAATGATGATCTGAGGTATTTTTCCAATAAAGAATTTACCTGAGAATCTAGTAAGAGTTTCTACCAATAAGAAATTCTACAGTATGTGAGATAACAAAAATCTTCTTATGTATCTGCAGCAGGTAGAGCATTGGAATAGATCATGCAATTTTGAGCTAAAGAGGACCTTACTGATCTCTTAGCCAAATAAGGAAACTGAAGTTCAGAAAAGAAATTTTTTATCCAGTACTATCAATAGAGTGAGTGCAAAAGCCATGATTATGAAACCACATCTTATGCTAAAACTTTTGCTTTCTCCCTTAATAAGTGCTGTTAACTTAAAGTAATTTAGAAATTATGATATATTACACATATAACTCTATTACAAAGTGATACATAATTATCCTATCAGAAAAGTATAAAACAAAGGGCTTTATTAGAACAGAGGAAGGAAAGATCATTATTTTTACTCTGAGAGATAAAAGAAGGCTTTGTAGAGATTACATTTGTGTTAGACTTTAAATAGGAACTCAACAAGTACAGGATTTGTTTGAGAAAAATCCAATATGGTTAAAGACCAATGTGGAAGGGTACAATCTGAAATAAATTTGGAAGGATGGACTGGTTACATATAGTGGAGTGTTTTGAAATAAAATGGTTAAGGAGCTTAACTTGATTTGATGCTGAAAATAGTAGGGACAAAAAAAATTATCACCAGACATTTAAATATCATTAATGGAGGAAAAATGTCAAATGTCTCCAAGATTTTACAATGACTTTCCCCTTTACCTACCAATTATTGAATGTACTCTTTTCCTCAAGTCTGACTTTTAGAATTCCTATCCTGCTTCATACAACCACTCAGATATCACCTTTTAGATGAGACTTATCCTGATGTCCTAAGTTCTTAAGATCCTTCCTATCAACAGATTATTTTGCCTGCATTTTGTATTTGCTTATTTCCCTATTTATTGTTATTTACCTCTAATTGAATGTAAGCTCCCAGAGAAAAGAATTTTTTTTTAATTATTATTGAGTACAATGTGGATTGTTAATAAAGATTATTAAATGAATGGATGGATTGGAAGATGGAGAGAAGAGAGAAAGGAATGAACATTTATTAAATGTTTACTGTATGCCAAATGCTGTGCTAAGAGCTTTACAAATATTATCTCATTTAATCTTCATAAAACTCCATGAGGCTGATACAATTATCCATGTTTTACAGTTGAGGAAACTGAGGCAAACAAAAGTTAAGTGACTTGGCCATGGTTGCATTCCTTATTAAGTTTTTCAAAGTCATTTTTCATGTTGGTCATCTGGTTTTCTTTCTTTTTTTTGGATCAAGTTAACCAGTGATTTGTCTATTTTATTCATAAACCAGTTTTTTTGTCATATTTACTAGTTCAATGTTTTTTTTCTTTCAGTTTTATTAATCTCTCTCTTGATTTTCAGAATTTCCAAATTGGTGTTTAATTGGAAACTTTTAATTTGTTTTTTCTAGCTTTTTTTTTCTTCTTAGTTGCATTTCCAATTCATTCATCTGCTATTTCTTAATTTTATTGATGCAAACATTTTGAGATCTAAATTTCCCCCTAAGAACATTTTTGGCTGCATCCTATAAATTTTGCTATGTTCTTCCCTGTGTATGTAATTCTTTGTTGAACTCCTAGATTCTTTGCCTTTCGAAATATCATATTCCATGCCTTCTGGTCCCTTAATATAGAAGCTGTTGGACCCTGTGTAATCCCGACAATGAGTCCATGATAATTGAATTGTTTCCATCTGGATACTTGTAGTATTTTTATTTTCTTGTGGGAGTTCTGGAATTTGGCTTTAATGGTCTTTGAGTATTTTATTGTGGGATCTCTTTTAGTAGGGGAACAATAGGTTTTTTCAATTTCTATTTTTCCTCTCTTGTTTGAGGACATCAGAACAATTATCCTGATGATTTATTTTAATATGGCGTGCAGGCTCTTTTTTCTTCTTTTTTTATCATGGCTTTCAGGTATTCTGATGATTCTTATATTATATCTTTGCAATCTGTTTTCTAGGCCAGTTGTTTTTCCAGTGAAGTATTTTAGATTTTCTTCTTTTTTTCATTCTTTTGATTTTGTCTTATTTCTTGATGTCATATTGATTCATTACTTTCTCTCTTTTTTATCCCCAATTATTTTGTTTGTTCATTTCTAATTTTTAGAAACATTTCTTTTCTTGAGTTCTTGTGTTTCTTTTTCCATTTGACAAATCTTACTCTTTAAAGGGTTTTCTTTAGTCTTTTCTCCTCCATTTACATTTGGTCCATTCTCTTCCTTTGAGATTTGTTTCATTCAGAGTATATTTTTGTGCTTCAGTTTCCTTTTGGCCTATTCTAATTTTTAGGGAACTGATTTCTTCAGTAAATTTTCCCCCAACTCTTGAGTTTTTCACAATTCTCTTATTATTTGATCCCCTCTCCATTTTTCCAAGCTCTCCAAGGGGATATTTTAGGGGGCTAAGAACATTTCACACTTTCTTTTTGGAATTTGTGTGTTTCCTTTTTGGCATTGCTGTCCTTTTCTGAGTTCATACTTTGATCTTCCCTGCCCTGTCATTAAAGTGACTTTCTAAGGTCATTATTTTTTCTATTGTGTGCTCATTTTTGTATTTTTTTTCCTGTTAGCTTGTTTATCTGTAGAGGTTCTCCTCTATTCCTGGGGTATAGAGAACACTGTTCTTCTCTGGTTCTTGAGGTAGGCTTAGCTACCTTCATTTTCCATAGTGCATTTGTTGAGGAGGTTGCCCTGTTGGTTCTGTATGGGAAGGATTAAAGCTATTTTTTCAAGCCAGAATCAGCTTCCTCTAATACCACTCTCCACCTTTATTTTGTAGGCTGGGCTTCCCCATTCTATTGCTTCTCTGCCCCTGCCAAGTAGCTTGGGCTGGGGAAGTCCCTTGTTCTGGACTCTGCTGCCTCAAGCACTATTCCACTTCACTGCCTCAGAACATGTAGAAGTGGTCCATCCATTTGGAATTGCTACCTGTGCTACCTCTCTTTCTCCTATACCTCTGTTGAGTGGTTTGGGCTGACTAGTTCTATTTCTATAGCTTCATCAACTCTGATGGAATAACAGTGTGTTGGACTGGTTGGAATTCTCCCAGTTCCCACAATTGCTATACTTCCTGTGTTACTTTCTCTTCTTCCCCTAGTAAGAAGTGTTTCTCCTTTTTCCTTTGTTTTGAGGTGATTTATTTTTTTGTGTGTGTAGGCTTGGAAGGGGATGAACATCCTTTACTCCACCATCTTAGCTCCCAGCATGCAACAATTTTTAAAAGTAATTTAAAGTCTATTTAAAACTCCTTTGAGGTTGAAAAGTTCATCTGCACATACATCTGTTTATTTTTTTCTGTTTATCTAATATACTTTGAGAATTACACTTTGACTCTGTCATATCTTTCAAATCTTCTTGAAATATTAAACTGTATGATAATATTCAGATGCAGTTTAGCTTCTCCCATCAAGGAGATGAATTACCAGAGAGTACACAAATGCTCAGCATCAAGACAAGCTTGCTATTTTAATAAATGCTACCAATATATTCAATTAAAAATAGTTCAAAATGTTCATACAACAAAACAGTTAAAGATGAAACAGAACTGGCTTGTCACAAGTTTCTCATGTGTTTTTAAAATCTTCCTCAGACCCTATAAAGTAAAATCATTGTTACTCATACAGTGTAAAATGTCTGCCTCAAAACCAATATTCTAGTGTAAACTCTGTCAAAATTTAGGACTTTGAAAGACATCAATATTATCACAGCTGTAGCACATGTCACTAAATCAGTATATCTTCCTCCTCCCAGGCAGATGTCATTTCTAGCTGCCTTGTGAATTCAGGATTATTGTTTGGCCAGCTAGAATTATACAGATGAGAGGATGCTTCTTTCAAAAGTGGGCACCATATAGGAAATCAGAACCTGTTGTAATATGTTACTGTATAATGAAATCAAAGTGGGCTATAGAGGTCAAAAATGTCTTAATTGGTAGAAAAAATTAGATAGGCATGAGAATCAAGCACATAGAATCATCTAACATCTAAAAGTACTATGGAAATAGGAATAATTCAAGTAAACAGTGATTGGGGAATCAAAACAGACTTTTACATGTGGTTAGTTTTCTATCAGCTATGGGCATGAAAAGTTAGGGAGATGGTCTGTGTTTTCGTTGTAATAGAGAATGTCTTGGTAAGGAAACTCCTTCTACCACTTCAACCTGGCACCTTCTCTGCCACTTAAAGGTCTAGAGGATTAAGAGGTAAAGTGACTACTCAACAGCCCTTATATCAAAAATGAAACTCGAATCTCAATATTGGTTTCAAAAGCACTTTTCTATACACAAAATCATGCTGTTTCCACAGGCATGGAGACTGATGAATTTTGTAAAGGGCATCCACAAGCCATCGAAAACACAAAATATTTTTAGTTTAATCAAAACCAGTCAATAACTGATAAAAGAATCAAAGATTCTTCTTTATGATATCATTACTCCTCTTAACCCTTACTCCTCAGTCATTTTACTCGAATTCATGAATTATCTCAGAAAGTGACCTATTTTGTTTTGGGTGAGTTTGAATCATTGAGATAGACAAAGAGCTTGCCTTGGAGCAAGAAAGACCAGAGTACAGGTATGTTGGAGAACTACTGGATAGTTAGATATAGTTTTCAACCTTTGGTGGAAAAATTTACACCTTGTAAATCATCAAATGCTACAAATCAGGGTTTCACTTATTATTTTGTTGATTCTCTAGTTGTCTAGAGAGGTAAGGGAAATAATGTTAATAATGTAGATTAAACATATGTATATATGTTTGAATACATATATATTGTGGATTTTAAAATTAATATTCAATACTCTAATATTATATTTAATAAGATTTATTAAAACAAAAAGCTAGAGTAAAGGCAAGGCTCCCAGACCAATCTCATGGAGAAGAGAAGAAGAGGGAGGAGCTACAGAACTTATAAACCAATAACGTGACCACACAAACATGGAGGCGCAAGAGAGATTAAAGGGAATTTTGAGAAATACTAAGGGACTTGTGGGGGATGAAGTCCAAGGTTCAAAATCTCCACTTATATAGTATATATGTATATGTATAGATAGATAGATAGATAGATAGATAGATAGATAGATAGATAGATAGATAGATAGATAGATAGTATCTCTGCCAGAGATATTTCCTAAATATTTACCTGCACACTTTGCCTAGGTTCAAGCCCTATCTCAGCCATATACTGTCTGTGTTTTCCTAACAAATTAGTTTTCTCTCTAATGTCCTAAGAAACTTCCCTATGACTGTTAATTTGGAGAGATAATTCACCTGAATTAGCAGTTTCCTTACCCTAGAGCTCCTCATGGTGACAAAATTGCAGGTCCAGTCTTTAATTCCTCATTAGGCAATGATTCTTTAAGATGCATCAAATTGTACCACTCTCAGATTCTGTATACTAGTCTTTCTCTAGGAAACACAAATTATGTGTAATCCTTTTTCCATATTAATCAAGCAACAACATGCATTTGTAAACCACCTAATGTGCGAGGTGCTGTGCTAAGTTCCAAATTATAAAAAGGAAAAGGAAACTTCACTGTGCTGGGGAATATGATATTTCGTTTTGGAAGATGACATATACTCAAGTTCCCTCTTTTCCAGGAGCTGCATCACTCATTCTAACCTGCTTTCACAGTGATGGGTTCAGAATTTTAAAACAAACTCTCTGTCAGAACTCAAGGGATCACTATATTTATATATATATATATATATATATATATATATATAT
>NC_058132.1:232072511-232175666 GCF_016433145.1 Gracilinanus agilis | reverse complement strand
TATATATATATATATATATATATATATATATATATATATATATGTAGGAATGAGGAGAACACATTCCTGCTCCTCATCAATGAAAGATTATCAGTCTACTTTTTAAACAAAAGCAATTTGCAAAGGGACACCATTGATTCTTATTATAAAGATAAAACAGTAACCAATAAGGGTTAGCAATAATAATCATAATATTTACTCAGAAGAAGGAAAGAGAATGAATAATCAAACACCACAGTAAGCCATTCCCTCAGCAAATGGAAATATAAAGAAACCAAGTTATTAGGCACATTAGTGGGGAAATTTTTATTTCTTAGATAATTTATAATTCTAAGCTAAATCCTTTATGTCCTTGATCATACTAGGTGAAATCTGTACTTCACACCATGAAATTGCTTCTCTACTAGTTACTTCTATTCTGGTATTCACAGGAAATGTAAGAAGGCTACAGGACATCCTCTTTTCTTCTCATAGAGAACTCTTTGTAAGTAGGTTAAAAAATCAATATAACGTGTATTTCTGAAATTCAGAGGAATCTGAAAGATATTCTCTATAGATGCTAATTATTTTCTGAAATTAGCCCTACAGATAGATTGGACCACTTGATTCAAGTATATTGCAAAGCATATAAGTTGACCCTCCAGCATGGAAAATTAAAAAGGTTGAAGCTCAAAAATGTAGTACTTTTAAATCGAAAGAAAAATTAATGACAATAGCATAAATATTTAATTAGGTCACTGTTGGGAGTTTTAAAAAGAGATATATTCAAAGGAAGATTTAAAAAATAAAACATCTAGACCTGGTTGATATGATCTTTTATAGCACTATTAAAAATCTTCTATTTTATTCAATAAACTCTGATATTTCACCAGTTTTAGTTATCTTATAAGGACCCCTTTCTTCTTGTGCCAAAATTCTGAAGTAGTACTCTCCTTGCAGGCTCTGTTTGAGTATTATAAATATAGAACCAATATAGGCCTGCCCTTCATTCATCATTTGGCTTTAGAGGTATCACTTTTGCTAGCGGGATTTTAATCACCATCAGTAAATGATTCCCCATTAAGGACTGAATAATTTTAGTCAGGGTGCTGCCTTTGGATATTACTAGCCTTCTAATTTTACAGTTAGTTTCCTTTTAGTTTCAAGTAAAGTGGAACAAAAATGAAGGAAGGTGATAACATCTTACCTGTACCCCATTGATAGTACTCCCTAAAAGCAAAATGTTACATATATATATCTGACATGTTTTTCTGTAATGGTTTCTATTGATATTTTTTGTTTTTATATCCCTTAATCTTCACTGCTCCTCACTCCATCTTTCCCTCATAATAAAAAACTTTTCAAAAGGAAGAAAATAGAAAATTAAGCTAAACCAATAAATATATTTTTAAAATATGACCGTGTATACAAATCAATACCCATAAAGGTCTCTGTCTTCTCTTATCTATCTTTTAGGATCAATTATTTTTGTAATTTTAATAATTCATTTTATTGCTTGGTGGTCATTGTTAGTAATTTCCATTTAATTTTTTGCAATGTATATATTGGGGTTTTTTATCCACTTTCTTCATTTTGTATCATATTATGTTTTTCACCATTCTTCTCTGATTTCATTGTAATTATATTTTTTATTATTATAACAATATTCTATTACAACCAGATGCCAATCTAAGTCATTCCCCAGTTGATGGGAATTCACTTTGTTTCCTTCTCTGTTTTTTACCAATACAAAAAGAACTACTATATATTTTGGGGTGTATGATTTTCTTTTGATGTCCTATGTATGAACCAATAGAAGAAACTCTGGATTTAAAGGATTGGACATTTTACCCACTATTGATATAATTCCAAATTTATTTCCAAAATGTTTGTCTTAATTCACAGCTTCTCCAATAATACAGTGTGACTGACTTTCTACAATGTTTTCAACTTTGACTATCCCAAAATTTTCTTATCTTTGCCATTTTGCTAGGTATAAAATGAAAACAATGGGTTATTTTTAATTTCTTATAGTCATTTGGAATATTCTTTTTTGGTGATTTATAGTTTAAAGTTCTTCTTTAATAATTTTTCATATTCTTTGACCATTTGCCAATTGGAGAATATCTGTTGAATACGTATATACACATATATGCGCATACACATATGTATATGCATATGCTTACATATTCATACAGATGTATATAAAATCCTTACCCAAGAACACTGATACAAAAAATTTTCCCTAAAGTGGGCTGATTTCCCTCTTAGAATAAAATGTAAGAATTTTTTTTGGGAAGAGAAGTATTTAAAATTCATGTAATCAAAAATTATTTTTTCATTTATCTCTATCACCTTTTTGGTTAATAATTCATATGCACTCTATAGCTATGATAAATTATCTCATTCTTTTATATTTTAATGCATGGTCTTATAAATACAGTTCGTGAATTAATTTTGAATTTATCATAGAATATGTTGAAAGATGTTAGAATAAGTCTAATTTCAGTCAAATTGTTCTATAGATTTCCCAACAGTTCTTGTTAAACAGGGACACCTTTCTGAATAATTTATATCTTACAGTTTATCAAAAACTTCTTTATTTAGTTCCATCATTTTTTATTTTCTCTGATGGTATGTTCCATTGATCTATGTCTATGTTTTCTAACCATTATTAAGTGACTTTGATGATTACAGCTTTTAAATGTGGTTTGGGTTCTAATTATATTATCCCCATTGATAATCCACATTTTTCTGTCCAAAATTATTTTGTTATATTATTTTACCAAGTTGATAGTTATATTGCTATGTCAGGAATTTATAAATTACATTTGATAATAGTGTCATTTTATTATACTAGTACCACCTAGCTACAAATATTGAATATTGCTCCAAATAGTCATTATTCTTTATTTAAGAATATCTTAATACAGTCTATCTATGTATACTGCATGCTTGTTAGACTGCCTGCCAAGTATTACATACATTTTGTAATTCTTTATGATGTGAATGAGCTTTTTTAATCACTTATTAGATTTTGTTATTGCTATAGAGAAATTCTATTTTTAAAAACTCAGGCTTATTTCCTGCTAAATTTATTGAAACTTCTAATTTTTTCAATTAATACATTTGCTAATTGCCTAGAATTTTCTAAATAAATCAACATTTAAAAAGTAAATAGGGATAAATTTTATCTGCTCTTTTATGATCTTTATATTTTCTAAGTTATTCTTCAATTTCTTTTCTATTATCTTTTGTTGACACAGAATGGGTGTGTAATAGATTCTTTTTTTTAATTGTTCAAAACCTATTTCTATATTCTTAATATTTGTAATAGAGTGATCTATTAAAGTCAACATCCCCAATCACATATCCATCAAATCATGTGATTGATCATATGTTTTTCTTCTGCATTTCTACTCTCACTGTTCTTTCTCTGGATGTGGATAGCATTCTTTCTCACAAATTCCTCAGAATTGTCCTGGATCATTCATTGCATTGCTGCTAGTAGAGAAGTCCATTATATTCAATTGTGACACAATGTATAAGTCTCTTAGTACAATGTTCTCCGGGTTCTGCTCCTTTCAGTCTGCATCAGTTCCTGGAGGTTGTTCCAGTTCACATGCAATTCCTCCAGTTCATTATTCCTCTCAGCATAATAGTATTCCATCACCATCAGATACCATGTTCAGCCATTCCCCAATCAATGGACATCCCCTTATTTTCCAGTTTTTTGCCACCACAAAGAGTGTTCGTGGCTATAGATATTTTTGTGCAAGCAATCTCTTTGGGGTACAAACCCAGCAGTGGTATGGCTGGATCAAAGCACAGGCAATCTTTTAAAACCCTTTGGGCATAGTTCCAAATTTCCTTCCAGAATGGTTGAATCAATTCACAATTCCATGAGCAATGCATTAATGCCCAAATTTTGCCACATCCCCTCCACAACATTTATTACTTTCCTTTGCTGTCATATTGGCTAATCTGCTGGGTGTGAGGTGGTACCTCAGAGTTGTTTTGATTTGCATTTCTCTGATTATAAGAGATGTAGAATACATTTTTATGTGCTTATTGATAGTTTTTACTTCTTTATCTGAAAATTGCCTATTTGTGTCCCTTGCCCATTTATCAATTGTGGAATAGCTTGATTTCTTGTACAATTGATTTAGTTCCTTATAAATTGGAGAAATTAGACCTTTTTCAGAGGTTTTTGTTATATCCCCCCACACACACTTTATTGCTTCCCTTCTAATTTTGGTTGCATTGGTTTTGTTTGTACAAAACTTTTTTAATTTAATGTAACAAAATTATTCATTTTACATTTTTTAATATTCTCTATCTATTGCTTGGTCTTAAAATCATTCTTTTCCCATAGATCTTATAGGTATGCTCTTCTATGTTCACCTAATTGACTTATAATTTCCTTCTTTATATTTAAGTCATTCACCTATTCTGAATTTATCTTGGTATAGAGAATATGAGATGTTGATCTAAACCTAATCTCTCCCATCCTGTTTATAATTTTCCCAGCAATTTTTGTCAAATAGTGGATTTTTGTCCCAAAAGCTGGGCTCTTTGGTTTTTCCATACACTATCGTGCTGAGGTCACTTACCCCCAAGACTATTCCATTGATCCTCCCTTCTGTCTCTTAGCCAATACCATACTCTTTTGATGATCACAGCTTTATAATAGAGTTATGATCTGGTACTGCTAGGCCCCCATAATTCACTTTTTTTTCATTAGTTCCCTTGATATTCTTGATCTTTTGTTCTTCCAAATGAACTTCGTTATATATTTTTCTAGTTCAATAAAAAAGTTTCTTGGTGGTTTGATGGGTCTGGCACTGAATAAATGAACTAATTTGGATAGGATTCTCATTTTTATTATATTAGCTCATCCTACCCATGAGCAATTAACATTATTTAGATCTAGTTTTAATTGTGTGGAATGTAATAGATTCTAATGTGCAATCTCATTTCTATTGTCCAGCTTCTTTAGGTAGCCTAAGAGATTCTCAAGCAGATGATCATCTTCCAGAGGAAGGATTAGTCTCTAAATAAGGAGGACACTGGCAAGAATCTTGTCAGTAATTACTAAGAGAAATACACCCCTGTTATTGTCACAAGAAAGCCTATTTCCTTTTCCTTTATAAAGGTGGAAAATAGAGTCATTCTTTCATCTACTGGGTGATAACCTTTTCTTGCCATATAACCTGGGATATTCATCTTTTGAATGAGAAGTGAACTCCCCTCCTTGAAAAATCTCTGCTGGAATGAAACCAGCACCAAGCATTTTTTCCAAATGAGAGGAGCCCACTGGCATTCAAAAGCTCTTTTTTAGTTGGAAGTTAATCTACTTCAATCTGAGGAATGTGGTCAAGGGCTTCAGCATTGATTGATGATGGCCTCCTGAGGGCACTAATGATCTTCAGCCTATCTCTCTGGGACTTTTTCTGAGCTAAACTGTCCAGCATTCAGACTACTACAAAAAGCACAAGTCCAGTGGGCTAGCCACATTATTTTAATGCCAGTTGTGGAGACTAATTTATAGAGAACTTACACAAGGCATACATTCACATGGAGTTCAAAATAAACTATTTAAGGACATTCTCTAGTTTTCTCTGAAGAGCTTTGGTATCTATTATGAAACATGAAAGACATTGGCATAGGATAGTTTAGCATAGTGTACACATATCAAAGAAGGACCTGTGCTCTACGAACAAAGTAGAATTGTGGTAGCTAAAAAGAAACATCAGATCTGTAAATTCTGAGATATTTGTATTCCCCATGTTCATTCTGAGCTGATATTAATATGGTCAGCCATAATCAGACACATTTTACATTGGCCCCAGCATTGTGATGTCATTTTATTCTTCTTCAACTAAAAAGGACACCAACAAATGTCTGGCACAAAATAGATAAATAATAAATATTTATTGATTGATGGGAAAATAGTAATAGAAATAATTAATATTTACATAGTGCTTAAGGATTTGTAAATAAATTTACATATCTCAATCTTCACAATAATCCTATCAAAAAGATGCTATTATTATATCTACATTTACAGATGAGCAAAATACAGTTGATATGTGACTTGCCCATGATATCACAGCTAGTAAATGTCTGAGACAGTGTTCAACTTTGGTCTTCCTGACTCCAGCACTCCAACCAAGAACTATCTGACTGTTTACTCCACTCCTCAAGTTTAATTTGTACAATCCAAACCTTATCTCTCTTGAAAGCAACATTCAGTCATCCAGATAGGCAGAGTTAACTATTCATCCCTAAATTTTGAGTTTTCATTCTCCATATTGTTATATTCAAATCCTAGGAAATGTTGGAGTCACCTTGATTGACAGGGGAGGCAGTTGGAGAGATTGGAATGTTCCCAGATGCTGTGAGCCAGGGGCAAAGTCAGTTGGCCTGAGAGTATAAATACCCCTAACAGCCACCTGGTCTTTGGTCTTTTGGTCCTTTGGACTTTGGTCCCTTAGATCTTTAGGTCTCTGAACCTTTCTAGCTCTTTAGGTCTCTGGGTCCCTGGGTGGTGAAGGGAGGAAGGGAGGTCTGAAGAAGCAGAGGGTGGGCAGGATCTATATATTTCCTGAAGGCTGTGAGAGCTAGTACATCTCCTAACACTGATATAAGAAAGCTGAGAGAAATCACCAACACAGCTGCATCAAGGGCAGTCACTCTCTGGTTTGGCATTGGCCAAGCTGAGCCAGAGGGGTTGGGAAGAACAAAATCCCCAGCTTCTACTAAGTCAATAGCCTCCAGTCCTAAGTGATTATAGATTATAGATATTAGATTGACAGGGTCTCCAATCCCCAGTCCTTATCCTGATTATCCTTTCCCCTTATTATAGATTACAGATAAAAGTGTTTAATAAGTACCTTCTTGAGTGGTCTTTATATCACAACCTTTGGGGAGGGAGCAAACGCAGTCAGATAACAAACACGATCCAAGGCTAATCAGAGCTCAATATTAATAATTGATCCAACCCCAGGTTGGACCTGAAAGAGTTACCCATCCACCTAACCTTTCGGGGTCTTTCCCTGGGCAACTATTATTGAAAAGGGAAATTATAACAACTAGCAAGGGTGATTGGGTTGGTGTTCCCCCATCACCAGCACCTAGGGAGAATACAGAGATACATCCACCTCACTGGTATCCATATCTCCCTTAGGACCTTAGGACTCTCTTTCTTTATAACAATATCAGTATATTCCAAAAGTCTTTAAAATTGTACCCTCGTGATATCCCTCTTTTTTATACTTTTCTCTCCATTCATAGAAGCTCTATTCAAGTTTTAGCCCTCAACTGACCTAATTAGTTACTTCATTGCTCTCACTATATCTGAATTTTCTGCTCACTGCTCATTCTCTAGAAACTTCCCAAATAATGTTCCTAATGCACATGTCTGACCATGTCACCTTCTTTCTACAAAATCTCTGGAGGATCCATATAAATTCTAAAACAAAATACAACTCTCTCTCCCACTACCCACCCTCTCTCTCCATCTCTCTTTCTTTGTGAGCAGACATGGCATAGTTTCAAGAATGTATTAATTTGACTTTATATCCTTAGCACCCAAAAGTTTCCAGCATATTTTCAAAGTGCTAACTGAATTAAAATTTAAAATTAAATGTTAATCATAAGTGAATGAAGCCAACAATTTAAATAAATCTTTTAAGTAGTTATAAGGTCATATAATTGTAGAGATTATATGGCCTGAGCTTATATATGTCATTTGAAGAGATTGCTATTATTGAGGCTTTTACATTTGTGATATTTAATCTTCTTAATCCTTTCAGACTATGCTAAGGTTATTAACATTTTTAACACTTGTATAAACAAATAAAATGAAAAACTATTTACTTTTCCTTGTAACCATGTTATTGTCATTGTGAATTTAACCTAGGAAGTCTAATCCTAGGAAACACAAATGTCCCAGACCAAAAATGCAATTACTTGCAGCTTTTCTACATATCTCTGAGGCTCTTTTCCTCTAAAAGATCATCAACCCAAGTACCTGTATAAGAAAATAATTTAATAAATATGAGAATCAACTGATATATGTACTCTATCCAATTAACAAATCATAATCCATGCATCTAGGCTTTCTAATTGTGGGTAACCTATTTCCATGTTCTTTCATAAATCTTCCAGAGGGAGTCCACCCACCCAACAAATTAAATGTCAACCTCTAGCTCTATAAAAATTTCATTGTTACTGACTGAGTATACATTCTACCAATTGGTCATTTTCCTTCCCATTGTATTATGATTCCATCCCTTTCCACAGATAAACATTTCCTTAATGTCACTAAAAATAAGTGAAATGGTTATTATTTTAGTCTTTTTTAAACAAACATGACAAAACCATGCTACACAAAGTCAGCTTGTTTTAAATTAGCCAGAGGGAATATTGTGTATTCATGTAAGTAATTACTTTCTTATCCAATTCTAGTTTTGCTTACCAAGATATATTTCTTGATTAGGCACCTGTTGTCAGTTCAATTGAAAGCAGAAATAAAGTTTGTAACTCAATCTCATTAAGAGAGATTAATTATGTTTCATATCAACAAAGTGATATTTTCAAGCAAAAGTGGAAACAATAAATATATAAATATACACACAAATACAAACCATTGAAATTAAGTCTACAAAGTGCTTTGCAAATAGGAAAGTAGGGTGAACATGTGATTTTACTAGTATAAGGATCCTCCTGTTCAGGAAACTGCCTCTACCAGTGTAAATCAGCATCTTCTTTCCCACTTCTCTGCCACATGTCTTAAAGAGTAGTGTAAAGAATTGAGTGAATGAATGACTTACCTAGGATAACAGACCAACATATGTCAGATGCAATGCCTTTTGTATTCAGAGGAGATGGTGAGCCTTTATGGACTCTGGAAAGTATTAAGTTTTTATGTCCCAACTAAGCCTTGTGAGAAATTATAAAGTTTGAACATATTTAGGTGCTCTAGGCTGAGAGAGTGAGAAAAGAAGAACAAAATGGAGAAAAAACCATTTCTGATGGTTGAACATAGTTGGTTAGCAAGAGGTCTTTTCAAAGATCTATTGTCTATGATGGGTTCTGGAAGGACCAGCATGAAGGGTTAAATTTGGGGGGGCAGGAGTTTTATCAAAAGCCAGTGTGCAGTTTATTAAACTCAAAACACTTAGTTTATTATTAGGAAATATGTATAGGAAATAGGAAGGAGGAAAGTGAAGGTAATCTTACCCCAGATCCCAACCCTAACTAAATTTTTCTAGAAAACCCTACATCTAACTGCCTCAGAAGGTAGTATCTTCTATTAGGCTGAAGCCCTAACCTACTCTCACTATTCTTTCTATCTAATAATATAACCACTATCTATCTACCTTATCTACCTAAGTTAATTGATAATCCCTAAGGTTACTTGATTCAGTTCTCTGTCTCCAACAGTCCCAGAAAGAGCGAGTCTCACACACCCCTCTCCCCAGGAGACCCAAAGACAAAAAGCTCTTTCCAAGGGTCTGCAACTTACAAAAACCAAACTCAGCCACACCCTTCTAATTGTTGCTGACTGCCAAGTGGCACAGAACGGGGTCTCTAACCGCCAAACTGCACAACAGGAGGGTTTCTTACTGAAAAAAAAAAAAAACTTATTACTCCTTTTCCTCTTAAATATAAAAAATAGAAATTAATAAAATCTATCTTAACACCAGGACATGGTGACAGGGAAAGGGAAAGTAACAAATATGTTCCTAGTCTTAGAGAATTGATCTGTGGGAATTAGGTATTTATTCTCATTCTTAATATAATATTTATTATATAAAATATATATATAAAATAATATTTAAGTAACAACCATGGTTCCAGAAGGCTGATGATAAAGCATACTTTCCACTTTCTGAGAGAGAATGAGACTCAGAATGCAGAATGAAACAAATATATTTTGAACATGACCAGTGTGAAAATTTGATCTAATTTACTATACATGGTTGTAACAGGTTTAGTTTCCCTTGTGTTCTTAATTGGAGATGAAGTCAAGTAGGAGGGTGAGAAGGTAGATCTTGGCTGATTAAAATCATTAAAATATATTTTTTTAAGTTAAGTTGCCTTTAGTCGCCATATATCAAGAACAAGACATGAACCTAAGTGCACACACACACACACACACACACACACACACACACACACATAAATTCTCAGATATTATTCAAAGGAAGCTTAGTGTAGTGAATAGTAAGCTAGCCTTGGAGTCAATCCATGTGTCTGATGAATATTGGCTTTGTGACCTTGGGGGCAACCTTATTTTATAAACATCTACAAGCAATTCACTAAGAGTACAATTTATGGAGGGAAATTGCTGATCTTCATGGGAGAAGAGATTTTATACACCAGGATTGGTCCTCTTTCATTTAAATCATGTTATAGCCACTGTCCCCTTAAAAAACAACATAAAAAAATTATTACCAATCTACCCATATGCACTTAAGAACATATAAATATATATATATATATATAAAGATAGATATAAAATTATGTACATCATATATCATAAAATTCTGATTTTTAAAAGAAACGTTCAATAATGATTTCATTGCTTGCTTTTTAAAACATATAGCTGATACTTTATCAGTTAATAAGTAAATTTTTGAGTGTGCTCTAAATAATGGTTTTGCTTATTAGTTGATTGAATTTTTTGTTATCAAAGAATATTATTGAACAACTAATAAATAATGGAGTAGAGAGCAAGATTCCTTCCTTCATGGAGTTTATATGCTACAATGACTGAATAAATAGAATAAAAAAAACCTTAGAAGGTTTTAGATATTCATGTAATTTATAGAAAAACTATGGCTGGTGGAAAACAAGAAATGTTAGACCTGCTACCTTAATAGCATTTTTTCTGCTGCTTTCCATTTCAACAAATCACAAATCAATCTGAGCGAGTGTTCAGGCAACAGGTGTTCCAGAAAACTTCTTTCAAAGCCATAGAAGTGCTTCAAAGATAAAAACTTTTTTATGCATCTTGGAGGCATTAGCTCTCATTTGACAAATTCTAAGATTTAATGAAAAATTTGTTTCAATGACATTTTTCCTTCTTTTAACATTTGGCCAATTCTATTTTTTAGCAATTATTTTCTTTAGTATTTTTGTATCTATTATGAAGCTGTTATTTCTCTTTCAATACATGTAGATACAATTTTAATAACCATTTTCTGACATTTTGCAATTCTTGTTCTCTCCCTCCCTAAGAAGGGAGGTAATTTGATGTAGGATATACAATTGTTTTCATGAAATACATATTTCCATGTCCATCATGTTATGAAAGAAGATACATAGTTTAAACAGGAAAGAAAACTGGTAAAATGAATAAAATGAAAAATGGTATACTTAATTCTTAATTCACTCTCTATCAGTTCCTTCTGTCCAAGTAAATAGGCTTTTTCATCATATACATCTTGGAATTCTCTTGGATCCTTGCATTGCTAATAATAGTTGTCATTTAAAGTTGATCATTATACATTATTGCTGTTACTGCATATAATGTTCTCCTGGTTCTGCTCGATTGACTTTGCATTACTTTATATAAATCATTCCAGATTTTTCTTTTTGTAATTGTCCTATTCATTAATTCTTATATCCTAATAGTATTCCTTTCTGTATCCCTAAGTGTAACCATTACTTGATCAGCCATTCTCCAATTGATGTACATCCCGTGGGTTTGTGTGAAATAAATTATTCATGGGATGTTTTATCCTGTGCATCTTAGTGGTGGGATATAGAAGCCACAAAGTCATGTTTTATGTCTGATGACCTGATGGCCTGACAACAGGGTTCCCCTGGCATCTGCTGGCATCCCAGAGTCAGTGCAAAGGGAGAGCTCTCTTTCTCTCTCTGAAGCAACTATAATCTCTTGGCTTGCCCTTTCTTTTCTTATCTGGCAATCTCTGACAATTCGGGGTTTGGAGGCCAGTTTTAATGGAGGATTGCCTTTTTTACCTAAAGTTAGAAAGACTGTAAACCTCTGTTTCCATCTTCTTTCTCTTTACTAGTACATGCTTATAAATCTAGTAATTAGCCTCCAGGTTAATTTTTATTTATGACAATTTGGCTGGCCATGAGGTTGATGATGGGTCTTCTCTTTCCTTCTTTTCCTTTTCCTCTCAGTTTTTTTTTCCTTCCACAAAAGTAGATTACTATACAACAGATTATTTTTTTCTGAAGTTCCAGGTTCCAGAGATTTGAGAAAGCCATTCAAGGATTGATGAGATCTTAATCTTGTGTTCCTTTAAATTGGATTATTAGCCTCTGGGAGCAAAGAAGTAGAAAGCTTTGTAGCTCAACTCCAGACAATGAGGGATCACAGCATGATTTGAGTGGAGAAATTATGATTTTCCTTTTTATTTCCATTTTCACTTTAAATTAACCAGTGTGTAGGGTGATTTATGGAAACCATATGGTAGCTTGAGAAGGAAGTTTCAGGTAGATTTTTAAAACAGAACCTTTTTAGAAACAAATTTAAAGTTAAGTTTTAAAGTTGTCATATAGGGTGATCCCTATGGCGAAACAATGGGAAATGCTTCAGGAACACTGAAGATTCCTAAATGGATCCTTTAAAAAAGCCCACTGTATAAAATATTGATTTCATNGTATATATATATATATAAAGATAGATATAAAATTATGTACATCATATATCATAAAATTCTGATTTTTAAAAGAAACGTTCAATAATGATTTCATTGCTTGCTTTTTAAAACATATAGCTGATACTTTATCAGTTAATAAGTAAATTTTTGAGTGTGCTCTAAATAATGGTTTTGCTTATTAGTTGATTGAATTTTTTGTTATCAAAGAATATTATTGAACAACTAATAAATAATGGAGTAGAGAGCAAGATTCCTTCCTTCATGGAGTTTATATGCTACAATGACTGAATACATAGAATAAAAAAAACCTTAGAAGGTTTTAGATATTCATGTAATTTATAGAAAAACTATGGCTGGTGGAAAACAAGAAATGTTAGACCTGCTACCTTAATAGCATTTTTTCTGCTGCTTTCCATTTCAACAAATCACAAATCAATCTGAGCGAGTGTTCAGGCAACAGGTGTTCCAGAAAACTTCTTTCAAAGCCATAGAAGTGCTTCAAAGATAAAAACTTTTTTATGCATCTTGGAGGCATTAGCTCTCATTTGACAAATTCTAAGATTTAATGAAAAATTTGTTTCAATGACATTTTTCCTTCTTTTAACATTTGGCCAATTCTATTTTTTAGCAATTATTTTCTTTAGTATTTTTGTATCTATTATGAAGCTGTTATTTCTCTTTCAATACATGTAGATACAATTTTAATAACCATTTTCTGACATTTTGCAATTCTTGTTCTCTCCCTCCCTAAGAAGGGAGGTAATTTGATGTAGGATATACAATTGTTTTCATGAAATACATATTTCCATGTCCATCATGTTATGAAAGAAGATACATAGTTTAAACAGGAAAGAAAACTGGTAAAATGAATAAAATGAAAAATGGTATACTTAATTCTTAATTCACTCTCTATCAGTTCCTTCTGTCCAAGTAAATAGGCTTTTTCATCATATACATCTTGGAATTCTCTTGGATCCTTGCATTGCTAATAATAGTTGTCATTTAAAGTTGATAATTATACATTATTGCTGTTACTGCATATAATGTTCTCCTGGTTCTGCTCGATTGACTTTGCATTACTTTATATAAATCATTCCAGATTTTTCTTTTTGTAATTGTCCTATTCATTAATTCTTATATCCTAATAGTATTCCTTTCTGTATCCCTAAGTGTAACCATTACTTGATCAGCCATTCTCCAATTGATGTACATCCCGTGGGTTTGTGTGAAATAAATTATTCATGGGATGTTTTATCCTGTGCATCTTAGTGGTGGGATATAGAAGCCACAAAGTCATGTTTTATGTCTGATGACCTGATGGCCTGACAACAGGGTTCCCCTGGCATCTGCTGGCATCCCAGAGTCAGTGCAAAGGGAGAGCTCTCTTTCTCTCTCTGAAGCAACTATAATCTCTTGGCTTGCCCTTTCTTTTCTTATCTGGCAATCTCTGACAATTCGGGGTTTGGAGGCCAGTTTTAATGGAGGATTGCCTTTTTTACCTAAAGTTAGAAAGACTGTAAACCTCTGTTTCCATCTTCTTTCTCTTTACTAGTACATGCTTATAAATCTAGTAATTAGCCTCCAGGTTAATTTTTATTTATGACAATTTGGCTGGCCATGAGGTTGATGATGGGTCTTCTCTTTCCTTCTTTTCCTTTTCCTCTCAGTTTTTTTTTCCTTCCACAAAAGTAGATTACTATACAACAGATTATTTTTTTCTGAAGTTCCAGGTTCCAGAGATTTGAGAAAGCCATTCAAGGATTGATGAGATCTTAATCTTGTGTTCCTTTAAATTGGATTATTAGCCTCTGGGAGCAAAGAAGTAGAAAGCTTTGTAGCTCAACTCCAGACAATGAGGGATCACAGCATGATTTGAGTGGAGAAATTATGATTTTCCTTTTTATTTCCATTTTCACTTTAAATTAACCAGTGTGTAGGGTGATTTATGGAAACCATATGGTAGCTTGAGAAGGAAGTTTCAGGTAGATTTTTAAAACAGAACCTTTTTAGAAACAAATTTAAAGTTAAGTTTTAAAGTTGTCATATAGGGTGATCCCTATGGCGAAACAATGGGAAATGCTTCAGGAACACTGAAGATTCCTAAATGGATCCTTTAAAAAAGCCCACTGTATAAAATATTGATTTCATGGGAGTATAAGTATATTCCAATAGAATTGTGGATGATGAGGAAGGAAACAAGTTATTTCAGTAAATCTTGGTCAAAATGGGTTTTCTCATGGCCTAGATAATTCAGGAGTTAAAGATGTCTATAGGAGTAGATAATCTGCTTGAGGTTATTTTCTGATAGTTCTACTAAGCCAATCTCTATACTCCTCTCCTCCCCCAACTTTTCAGTTGACCTCCTCTTTCCCCTCACCCAAGTTCCTGCTTCATATGCTTCTGAAGGAAATCTGACTCTCAACATGGCATCTTTCCTCCTTCCCACCTCCACACCCCTTCCTTCTGCCACTGTCTCCACTGCTCCTGTAATCACTCATCTCCATCCTGTTTCCCCTCCTACTCCTCTTTCTCTAACTCCTTCCTTCTACCCTCCCCTTCCTCCTTCAGCCCTTCTTTCTTCTCTTTCTCCTCCTCTTCTATCTCTCCTTTCTCATCTCCTTTCTTTTTTTCCCTCTCCTCCACCTCCTCTTTCTACCCCTCTTGCCCCTCCCTCTCTTTCTCATCCTCAAATTTCTTTGCCTGGTTGTGCATCTAGTACTAGCACAGGATCTCCTATAATGTTTTTCCAACTAACTATTCAACTCCTTTACAATCCATAAGCAATGAAAGCTCCCAGTACTGCTACTGTTGATGTTGATAACACAATTGTTTCAGTTCTGATGCTTTCAAATTCATATTCAAATTCAAAACAATTTTGGGTTGATATTCTAATCAGGAAAAGTCTGATATAAGAAGAATCAATTGACTTAAGCTTTAAAGGAACCAGAGATTCTGATCCTAAGAAGTGAACATTCAATGCATAGCAAATTAGATGTATGTACAAAGAAAAAAATGGTTTGTGTTGATTAAAACATAGACAGGTTGACTAGAAATCATAAAGAGTTCTTCTGCAAAGAGTTTGGAGTACAACAGTGAAAGATTTAAAATAGGTAATGAGAAGTGTAGAAAAATAGATAAATAATGGTAATGGAGACACCAGGGATGTTATAATAAGTCCAAATGATTTTGGATACACACACTGGGTTGTTGGAGAGACTAGACAAGGTTGGGAGACCAGAGCAGCTAAGCTGCTCCTAACTTACAAAGGGACTGTTGACCAACTGCCACCCCTGGGCCAGAGGCTTTGAATCCAACAGACAAGGTAAAGGTTATAACAAGTTTAATTATGTTAATTAAAAGGTGATATAGGGATGTCTACTCTAAAAACCTTAAAACCTAATGACAAAAACCACAGGGAAAGGGGAGGATTTCCCTACACTAACTTAGTGACCTAAACAGACAGGGCCCAAGGAGCTGGAGTGGAGTCTCTGGGTGACTGCCTCAGACCTGGACCTGCCAGGCTTGAGCAGCACAGCTAAGGGTTGATGTGGCTTTGGGGTTCTCACTGTAATCCACCGATGATCTCTGGATGCCAAGAGCCAAGGTGGTCTCGGGTACCAAGTTGAGAGGCTGTGTTTGAGACACTGTCCACCAGATACCAAACTTCTCCTCTTCCCTTGGAACTGCACTATAGATCTTGTCCTCTTTGCTAGATGCCACCACCACACAGGATCCCAGAGAAAACAGGATGTAGGGTATCCTTTACTCTGAGATCTCTCAGGGCTAACCACAGTTTGTGCTAACCCCTAATGGAATCCCTCTCAGAGCACAAGTCACTTCCTCCTGCTTCTTCATTCCATCTTGGAATTCCCAGCTCCAGCTCCTTCCTGCTAGATACACCTTAATTCTTAATTAACTAACTAATCTTCCTTACAACAGGAGACCAAGCTATCACTCTGCAGATGATATGATGATCTACTTAAAGAATACTAGAGAATCAACTAAAAGCTAGTGGAAATAATCCACAACTTTAGCAAAGTTGCAGGATACAACATAAACCCACATAAATCATCAGCATTTCTATATATTTCCAACACATTTCAGCAGCAAGAGTTAGAAAGAGAAACACCATTTAAAATCACCCTAGACAATACAAAATTCTTAGGAATCAATCTGCCAAGACAAATGCAGGAATTATATGAACACAACTACAAAACGCTCTCCACACAATTAAAACTAGATCTAAACAATTGGAAAAACATTAATTGCTCATGGGCAGGATGAGCTAACATAATAAAAATGACCATCCTAACCAAATTAATTTACTTA
This sequence comes from Gracilinanus agilis, assembly GCF_016433145.1. Lineage (NCBI taxonomy): Eukaryota > Metazoa > Chordata > Mammalia > Didelphimorphia > Didelphidae > Gracilinanus > Gracilinanus agilis. The sequence goes on along the minus strand of NC_058132.1, from coordinate 232,158,711 downwards.
TTTAGTGCCATATATATCAAACTACCAAGAAACTTTTTTTTATTGAACTAGAAAAATATATAACGAAGTTCATTTGGAAGAACAAAAGATCAAGAATATCAATGAAAAAAAAGTGAATTATGGGGGCCTAGCAGTACCAGATCATAACTCTACTATAAAGCTGTGATCATCAAAAGAGTATGGTATTGGCTAAGAGACAGAAGGGAGGATCAATGGAATAGAGTTGGAGGTAAGTGACCTCAGCAAGATAATGTATGGAAAAACCAAAGAGCCCAGCTTTTGGGAAAAAAATCCACTATTTGACAAAAACTGCTGGGAAAATTGGGAAACAGTATGGGAGAGATTAGATTTAGATCAGCATCTCACACCCTACACCAAAATAAACTCAGAATGGGTAAATGACTTGAATATAAAGAAGTAAACTATAAGTAAATTAGGTGATTCAGAATAGTATACCTGTCAGATATTTGGTAAAGGAAAGATTTTAAGACCAAGAAAGAGTTAGAAAAAATTTTAAAATGTAAAATAAATAATTTTGTTACATTAAATTAAAAAGGTTTTGTACAAACAAAACCAATACAACCAAAATTAGAAGGGAAGCAACAAATTGGGGGGGGGGGGAATCTTTATAACGAAAACTTCTGAAAAAGGACTAATTACTCAAATTTATAAGGAGCTAAATCAATTGTACAAAATATCAAGCCATTCCTCAATTGATAAATGGGCAAGGGACATGAATAGGCAATTTTCAGATAAAAAAATAAAAACTATCAATAAGCACATGAAAAAGTAGTCTAAATCTCTTATAATTAGAGAAATGCAAATCAAAACAACTCTGAGGTATGCTGTGAGGAAGATTAGTTAGTGATTAAGTATTAAGGATGTACCTAACAGGAAGGAGCTGGAACATTCCAAGATGGAAGGAACAGGAAGAAGTGGCTTGTGCTCTGAGAGAGACTCCATTAGGGGTTGGCACAAACTGTGGCTAGCCCTGGGGGATTTTAGAGTAAAGGACACCCTGCATCCTGATTTTCCCTGGGATCCTGAGTGGTGGTGGTTTCTAACAAGAGAACAAGAACTACAGAGCAGCACTAAGGAAAGAGAAGTTTGGGATCTGGTGGACAGCATCTCAAGCACACCCTCTCTACTTGGATGCCTTGGTTTTTGACATCCAGAGATCATCGGTGGATTACTGTGAAAAAACCCCAAAGCCACCCTCAGCCCATAGCTGTGCTGGTCAAACCCTGGCTGGAACCAGGTTTAATGCAGCCTCCCAGAGACTCCATTACTGCTCCTTTAGCCCTGTCTGCTTAGATCACTAAGATTAGAGTAGAGAAGTCCTCCCCTTGCCCTGTGGTTTTGTCATTAGGTTTTAAGAATAGAAATCCCTTTCCCAGCTTTTAGTTAAACATAATTAAACCTGTTAAAACCTTTTACTTGCCTGCTTGTTTCTAGACTCTGGCCTAGGGAAAGTTGGGCGACAGTTAAGACCAACTGCCATTCCTGTGTTAATGCAGTGAACTCTGGTCTTCCCATCCTGGTCCAGTCTCTCCTTGAACCCAATGTACCCACAACCATTTAGATTTATTGTAACATCCCTGGTACCCTCCATGATCTATTTTCACAGGTACCACCTAACACCTAGCAGATTGACTAACATGACAGCAAAGGAAAGTGATAAATTTTGGAGGGGATGTGGCAAAATTGGGACATTAATGCATTACTGATGGAGTTGTGAATTGATCCAACCATTCTGGAGGGTAATTTGTAACTATGCCCAAAGGGCATTAAAAGAATGCCTGCCCTTTGATCCAGCCATAGCAATGCTGGGTTTATGCCCCAAAAAGATGATAGGGGAAAAGACTTGTACAAAAATAATTATAGCCGTGCTCTTTGTAGTGACAAAAAATTGGAAAATGAGGGGCAAGGTATATAGATTTAGAATATATGTGTGATGGTAATAGTTAAGAATTGATGAATTCACTCAAAGAAAAAATAAGAAGATCCAGGGCAAAAACATAAAGTATATTAATATATGGAGGGTAGCAAATACAGGAATTTCCTGCAAAGGAGAACTAGAAGGAATAATTTGATAAGTAGGAAAAGAGCTAGAATAGAACAAAATCAAAAAAGGCCAGAATAAAAGAATACACTTGAAGACAGGTGTTTATAAACAATATCTAAAGCTTCAGAGAGGTCATTAAGCAACGGTCAATACATATTTAATAAATACCTTCTATGTGTTAGAGTCTAGGGATATTAAGAAAAAAATAAACACTTTTTATCTCTAATGGACTTATATTCCTTCATTTGAGGCTTGAGAAAATGCCACTGTATTGGATTTCTTTTAATTTTACTTTTGAATAGTAAAGGGAATGACTAATTCTTCTTTGCCAAGAGCAAGTATTAAAAAAATAGCAAGAATCTTCATAAATGTTTTAGGTAACTTAAATAGCAAAAACAAACTTTAAAATATATCTTTTTAATACTAATACAAGTACTTGTTCAGTTTTTATCAATTTTATGTAAATTATATATTCAACTTCCACAAATTATGAATTTTCCCTCACTGGCTGCCAATTTTAATGAGCTATTAAGCTATTTTTTTATGTCTTCCCATATAATTTATATTCATTCTAGTTTAGAGATAATGAAATCAGTAGAATGATCAGTATTTTCTAAAATGAAGCAGGCTACATATTTACCAAATAAAGGCCATTATTTCAAAATAGAAAATAGCATATTTATTTCAAATGGAAATTTTAGCTAGGGGAGATAATAAAAGACCCATCATCTAGTCATAGAAACATGAGACTTCTACCAGTTATATGGATGGCAGCACATTAGATGCATTCATCTGTAAGGTTTTTCTGAGGTTCCTGTGACAGGCATACAGAGTGCTTATTGAACATGACAGCCTCATTCTATCTTACATCTAAGTCTCACTATGCCTCCTTATTTCATCTAGGCAATAAAATGCAGTTTGATGAAGCAAAGCCAAGATAGAAGAGTAGAGAAAGCACTCATCAGAGACATCCCAACATTCTCCTTCGAACAACTTTAAAATAATATCACAAATTGAATTCTGGAATGTCAGAACCAACAAAAAGTTAAATTTACATGTTCTTCTAGTCCAAGACAATTGAAAAGGTCAAAATGAGAGATCTATCATATGGGGGTGTATTGAAAACCAGTTTTGAAACTAGGATGATGGTATTAGGAGTAGCAGCTTTGAGAACTTTCAAGTTAGAGATGTTAAAGGAACTTGGCAGCTGCTCAGAAAGACACTATAGTGGATCCCTGTGCTATCATCAGACACTTTTTTGGAACTTCAATGTATATTCTATTTCTGGGACATACTTCAAGGACTAGGATGGTCACATTAGGTCCAGAAAGAGTGGAAGCTTTTAGGGGTAGTATTATTTGAAGTCTTAAAAGAACAAAGAACCTAAAGATCAATATCAATTACAATTCTAAGGGATCAGTGGCCCTTCTTAGATAAGGACCAGAATGCAAACCATGAAAGCAGTGACTATACCTCTCTCCAGATCATACCACTTTGGAAGCATGAAAACTCTTTAAGCTCTGGAATTATCTCAAAAAACAGTAATGCAAAAAAAGCTTGAAGCTTGAAGCAGTGTCCTTCCTGTCCCCAGGCTTGGAACAGAATAAAACATTAACATGAATTTCAAAATCAGGAAATAAGGTGTCATGTATAGCTTAGAAAATGATATTCTCTTATTTATTCATTCAGGTTTTTTCCAGAAGTCTAGTATAACTAACTTTTTCTAAGATACTGTTCACCTATTGACTTCTTTCTTATTTACTGTATGGTTAGGTTTATTTACCTCTGAAATGAGAACGTTGAAATCTACCACTAGGATAGTTTTATTTTCTATTTACTCCTTTAATTCATTTAACTTTGTCTTTAAGAATTTTGATGCTATAGGAGATAGGCACAAACAGAATTTTTGGGAGAGTTAAAATTATTTTAAAAATTTAAAAAGTGGTAGAGGAAAAATTAATCAAAGAAATGAAAGCAAAGAAAGGAAAATTATGAAAATAAAATAAATAGTTTAGTACAAGGAGCACAAAAATATTGAAAAAATAACACCAAAAAGAACTAAACAAATGTAAAAAGAAGTACAAATATTCACTGATGAAAAGAAATCTTTAAAAGACCAGAACTGAAAAAAATAGGCACAAGAGAAGTGTGAAAAGTTAATGATGAAGGAGAAATCATAAAGGACCAAAAAAAGAATAAACTGTTCACCTTTTTGTATTAAAAAATGACACATATATCTTCTAAGAATGTTAACATTATTAGTCCAGTTGACAGGATTCTACATAGAAAGCAAATGTGAGTTGATTATGTAAAAAAATGAATAGGTGAGAAAAAAGGATTTTTTAGGAGAAGAGGGAGAAGAGAGGAATAATATGGGAAATTCCCTTATATAAAAGAACAAGGAAGAACTTAGGTGAGTGGCAAAGCTTGACCCTCACCTACATCTAAATTAATTCAAAGAAAGAATATTTATATGTATATATTCTCAAATCATAATAAAAATTTATCTACACCAACAGGGAAGTAAGAAGGAAAAAAGATAATAATAATAAAAAGAAGCAGTCATAAAATGGATGACATATAAAGGAGGACTATGGTCAGAGGTAAAACAGATTGTAGAGGAGGCACAAGATAAGAAGAAATAGAGAAGGATAGATAGAAGAAAATAGGATGAAAGGAATGTTGAATTAGAAATCTTAGCTGTGAATGTGAATGGGGAACTGTAATATTTAAATCAATGTCCAAGTATTATATTTTATAAAGTTTATTAATAATCACTTGAATAAAGGAATAAAAAGGAAATAGAAGTATAAAAATGTAATTATCTAACAAAATAAGACCACATGAATAAATTCTCCTACCTGCTCACCTCATGCCACCTCCACCAAATGGGATCACAGGAAGAGAGAGAGAGAGAGAGAGAGAGAGAGAGAGAGAGAGAGAGAGAGATGGTGCTACACAAAACTTATATCCTCCCTATATCAGCATATAACCATATAACATGAGAAGGAAAGTGGGATGCTGGGAACTGAAGTCCAAGGGAATAGGTTCTAATTACACAGAACTAGCCAGCCCACAAATGGAAGTGTAAGAGTTAAATGTTAAGAGTTTGAAAAAAGTGAGGAGAGCAGTTTGATCAAACACTTAGTTTAATTTGAGAAAAAGTACACATAGAAAATAGAAAGCAGGAAAGTGATTATTTCTCTAATATCCTATGACTATACATAAATTCCTAATACTAACTAAAATTTCTAAAACCCCTACTCTAACTGTCTTCAAAGATAAGTTCTTCTGCCTGGCCAGACCAGGCCAAATCTATTCTACTCTATCTGTAAAACATTTACTAACTACCTATCTTCCTAATTAAATGAACATTCATTACCCACAAACTCCTTAAATCTTTTTCTCTATCCTAACTGTCAGTAGTCTAAACTGTCAGTCTCTGAGATCAAGACCAGAACAACCTCCTGCTCCCTCCAGGTCCAGAGGTAAGCGCACTAATTGCCAAATGATTCCTTCCTTAACTCCCCCTCATCTCCTTGGTAACAGAATCTTCAACTCTTACACACAGACTCTTGTCAGCTTTCCCCCTCTTCTGCCTCTTAAAGAGAGGGAGAGATTAAGAAAATCCCTTTAACAGAAGCAAATAGCAGAATATGTTAAAAACCAGAATCCAGCAATATATCATTTTAAGAAACACACCTCAACAGAGACACAGAGAGAGTTAAAATTAAGGGGCTAGTGCAGAATCTATTATGCTTCGACTATTTTTTTAAAAGACAAGCGTAGCAATTATAGTCTCAGAAAAAGAAAAAATATATACCTAATAAAAAGGGACAAGCTGGGAAATTTTATCTTGTTTAAAAGCACCATAGAAGCTGAAGTAATATCAATTCTTTTTAAACATATATATATACCAAACACTATAGCATCAAAATTCTTAAAGACAAAGTTAAATGAATTAAAGGAGTAAATAGAAAATAAAACTATCCTAGTGGGAGATTTCAACTTTCTCATTTCAGAGGTAAATAAATGTAACCATCCAGTAAATAAGAAAGAAGTCAATAGATGAACAGTATCTTAGGAAAAGTTAGCTATAATAGACTTCTGGAGAAAACTGAATGAGAATAAATAAGAGTATATCTTTTTCTAAGCTGTACATGGCACTATCACAAAAATTTGCTTATTAGTGCATAGAATCCTCAAAAAAGAATGCAGTAGAGTAGAAGCTAATCATTTTTAGACCATAATGCAATAAAGATTACATTTAATAATAGGCCATGAAAGCACAAATTTAAAGTTAATTGGAAACTAATTAATTTAATCCTAAAGAATGAGGGGGTAAAAGAAGAAATAACAGAACCAATCAATAATTTTATTAAAGAGAATTTACAAAATGAGGTAATAACCCCAAATTTGTGGAATATAGCTAAAATAATAGGGGGAAATTTTTATATCTTTATGCATACATCAATAAAAGAGAGAAAGAACAAATCAATGAACTGAATATGTGAGTTAAAAGAAAAAACGCTAGGGAAAGAACAAATTAAAAATCCCCAATTAAACACCAAAAAGGAAATTCTGAAAATCAAAGGAGAGATTAACAAAACTGAAAGTAAAAAAACCATTGAATAAATAAAACTAGGAGCTAGTATTCTGAAAAATAAAATTGATCAACTATTGGTTAGTTTGATTAACAAAGGAAAGAAAAAAGCCAAATTACTACTATCAAAAATTAAGAGTGAATGCATGTCCAATATAGATGAAATTAAAGCAATTATTGAAGTTACTTTGCCCAATTGGATTTCAATAAAACTAACAATCTAAATGAAATGGATTTATAAAACTGTGCCAATATTAACTCAAGAAAGAATAGATACTTAAATAACTTTATCACAGAAAAAGTAATTCAAGAAACTAATCAATGAACTTCTTAAGGAAAAAAACCCAACTTGATTGGATTTTAAAGTGAATTTTACCAAACATTTTGGAGTTTGTGCTATGTTCAGGGAAGATTAATGTCTCTGGTATGAGGGCTTGGCAAGACCTTTTCTTTTTTTCCACAACTACTTTTTTCTTTTGTTCTCCTGCCACTCAGCTCACAATGATGGCTTGAAAAATATGGAGCATGCACAGTGGATATGTTGGCAGGTGGACTAAACTAGAGTGAGGGTAATTGATAGACCTCAAAGTCACTAATGAGATAGGGGATTAGGGGGTGTCTACCCTAAGCATGTGAAAATTTCCACAGTACAATAGACAAATGTGAAAGATTTGATCCAACAGATCATGAGGGCAGCTGAAGCAGACAATGTAGAGCACCTAACATTTGGTTATACATTAAACACAACAAACTTATCCACTGCATCCCAAGTCATCCCTGTTGACTTCACTTTTGTATGGCCATTGGACTTAAGTTACTGAGAGTATGAGGCTTGCAACTCTGCATAATTTTGCCTTACTTACATCCTATTGTGTCATTTGAAATGGTTGTAAGCCCTGGAAGACTACGTCTCCCAGGACTCTCTCTGTTACAACTTCCAGAAAAAGGATAAAAGGGAAAGTTTGGCGCCTTTTCTCTCGCTTGACCCTGAGCTCTGCTCTTGTTCTACCCAGGAGGGTCTGCTCTCTCCACCCTAGAAGCAGTGCTCTCTACCCTGAGACCTTGATCTTTCTCTTGGCACCTTTTTCCCTTTCTTCCTACCTCCTAGTTTTCCCTAGGCCTTTCCCTTTCTATTTAAAATAAAACCTAGCTATTCAAACCCTAGAGTTGCTCTCTGATTATTCATTTGAGGGCTCTGGTCATTTCCCCCCTGCTGGGGCTGGGACTGCTACCTTCCTTTCCCTTCCTCTACCTTCCTCTCTCCTTTCTCCCATCCATCCTACCATCCTACCTCCATCCCTTTACTTTCACCCGTCATAAGGCAACATCCATATCAGCTTACCTTTTATGATTTTTCTATTTTACTGTCTCACTATTTTCTTACTTTACCTCTACCTTAAAGTCTTGTGTTGTCCAAAAAGTGACAAAGCAGAGCTGGATTTGGCAGCCCCATATCTGATCAGCCTTTTATAAAGATTTTGCTGTTCACCTACTAGCATGATGAAAGGGTTAAAAAAGGTGGCCTAAAAATTGTCTGCTTCATATAATCTATCACCTGCTCACTGAATCAGAGAGGATCCTACCTGGCAGTAGAAACATAAAGAAATTTAGAAAAAACTTTTTCAAAGATAATTTCACTCACCATTGGCGCATGGAGTGTATACACATAGGAACAACATGAAATACAGTAGATCTGAAGGATGAAAAGTTCTTATTGCAAGAGAACTCAGTTGATAGCACATTCAAATAGCAACCCTGAATGAAACAAGACTAGCAAATGAGGGCCAGAATACTGAAGCTGGAGCTGGATACATGGTTTTTCTGGAGTGGTTGGTCACTGTTGTGAAAGGGAATTCTTTATTCCCTTTGTCTATTTTGAGTTAGTCAATCTAAGAAACCCTACTAAACCCCTATTTAACACTTTGTTAGCCATCAAGTAAGAGAATTCACAAGTCACTTACTTGCAGAGTTCTACCCTTTTAACCCAACCAATCAAAAACTTGTGAATCCTTTGATAACAATTAAGACCCTCAAAGGATGAGAGGTGGATCCCACAAACACTGCCCCCCTGGGCAGTGCTAGGCAATTTGGAAGCTGTGATTGGCCCTTGTGAAGAGGGGAAAGGACAGAAACTGATGTGGAAAAAAGACTATAAAAAAAGTCCTGAACTTCTTCAGCTGGGGGTCAAAGGGGGCATAAGAAATTCCTTTATAGATACATCAATAGACATGATACTGTCAATCACGAGGGCTTGTAAAAGGTCATAGTAAAATATGGTTGCCCAGAGCAGTTAATCAGTATTATAGGCCAGCTCCATGATTAAATGCTTACATGGGTTCTGAAAAATGGGCAATGTTCTCATGCTTTCCCAGTCATCAATGGAGTATAACAGGCCTGTATGCTTTACTTCTGTACTTTTTTACTATGTTCTCAGTGATGTTATTGGACACCATCAATGATGATAAAAATAGTATGAAGATCAGCTATCACATTGAGAGTAAACTATTTAACTTGAAAAGGCTACACCTCAAGATTTAAGTAGAAGGACAATTGGTGCACATCTTTCTGTTCACATATGATTGTGCATTCAATGCAGTTCCTGAGACCAAGATGTAACTGAATATAGATTGATTCTCTGCCTGGTTGGGCTAATTTGGGTCTGGCAATTAACATGAAGAAAATAGAGGTTCTCCACCAGCCAACACTGTTCCCCATCCATATGTGGAATTATAGGTTACAGTAAATGGCTGAATGCTGTGGACAAGTTCATTTACCTTCCAGAGACATACACATACATGAAGAAACTGATGCATACAATGCCAGTTAACTCAGTGTTTGGAAGATTCTGAAAGAAAGTTTTAGAAAAAAGAGGCATTAGGCTACCTAACGAACATAAAGTTTACACTGCTGTTGTGATGACCTCATTGAATGTCTGTAAAACATGGACAGTACACCAGCACAATGTCATAAAATTGAATCTCTTCCATTTTAATTATATTAGAAATATTCTGAAGATCATCTGGCAAGAGAAGATACTAGACATTGATTTTGAGTTCCTTTCTCAAGCTGAGCTAACAAGCCTTCAAACTCTATTGCAGACACACAACTCTGAGGGGCTGGCTAAGCTGTTGCAGTGTCAAACACATGTTTGCCTAAAAGATTATCTTACAGAGAATTCATGCAAGGCAAACACTCATGCTGAGGTGAGAAGTGATACAAAAACACTAAAGATTTCTCTAAAGAACTTTGTTAATGATAGAGAAACATGGGAGACAGAAACACAGGACCAACCAGCCTGGCAGACCCACATCAAAGAAGGCTCTCTGTTCCAAAAGCAAAGAATTGAAGTACTTCAAAAAAATATGATATGTACAAACTTAGAGACATTTCTATCCCAAATATTCATATAGGTTACTTGTGTCCAACCTGTGGGTAGAATCTTCTAAATTCATAATTGATCTGATTAGCCAGAGGAGTCCACACTATGCATTAAACCCTATATAGTTATGTTAATTTGGTCCTTTTCAAGTTTGAAAAACAAAGGAACATTTAAAGAATAATTAATTCCACTACTATAAAACTTCTACTTTGCTAAATGGCTATGTATCTGATACTAGGTAAGTTACTTAACCTCTCTGGAATAGCCCACTGTTGTTATCTACCTCAATGTACCTCCCCATGCCAATCCATCTTCTATTCAGCCACTTAAGTAATTTTCCTAAATTATATATCCAGTCATATCACACCTACCCACATACTCAATGAACTCCAGTGGCTTCCTATTGCCTCCAAGAACAAATATAATAGATTTTGTTTGGCATTCAAACCCTTTCATAATAGAGCCCTCTCCTATCATTCCAGTTTTCATAAACCTTTACTACCTGACAAGTACTCTTTGACCTAGTGGCACTGGTCTTCTGGCTGTTCAATGAACAAGGCATCTTTCATTCTCAGCATTTTGTCATACTATTCTTTATGACATGGGGGTACGAGTTTCCCTCTGGACACTCCAAACTCCAGAAATGTTCTAGGTCAAAGGGGACATAAGAAATTCCTTTCTAGATGCATCCACCACCTCCCCTTTGGACTTTCCCCTAGATCTTCAATTCACATAGATATGCACTTCCTGGTTCCACTCTCATTAGCATTGGGTGGTGCCTAATCTGATCATCCTTTGAATTCCATGGTTCATCCTTTATACTCCCAACCTCCAAGAATTACCTCATTCCTGATTCACCCCACCCCTCCCTTCCTAATCCTATAATGCCTATGGTCAAAAGGGTATATAAAAAGCACAGAACACATCTCCTCTGGAAGGCAGTGCTCTACCTATGCAGTCTCCCTGGCCTCTCAACATGAATTCCAAATTAATAAATTTCTCTTTTTATTTTTAAGCTAAGTTTTGGAGTCTTGAATTCTTTCAAAGAGTAACCTGTCTCTAACCTGGGGTTTTATCTCAAAGCTCTCCCACAACACTTATGCCTAAAATGATCTTCTTCCTTTGCTCTGACCAGTAACCTCCTTGACTTCCTTTAAGTCCCAGTTGAGATTGCACTTTCTACAAGAAGTCTTCCCAATATTTTTTAATTCCAAGGCTTTCTCTCTTTTAATAATTATTCTCTTTTTATCCTGTATATACCTTGTTTTGCACATATTTGTTATCATGTACTCTCTCCTATCAGATTATAAACTCTTTAAAAAAAAGGATCGTCTTTTGCCTCTCTTATTTCTAGTGCTTAGCACAGTCTCTGGCACATAATAAGCAGTTAATACATATTTATTGACTGATATGTATATATTAGCAAACCTTGTCAAAGATTACTCTGGTCACAGGTAGCTCTGCCTGCTACCAGAACACATGGTGACTAGATTAATCTGCTACTGGAAATCCGTGATAACATAAAAAGACACCAAATTCTTTACTTCATAGAAACTTGAGCATACTGTGACCAATTGTGGCCTGCTTGCTGCTTGAGTAAAGAGGAAGAAATTGAATGCATTGCAATGCTATATTTTATGAAAACCCTTGAAATGTTCTCTTAGAGTAAAAGAGATAGCGAAAAGTCAGATGCTTATGAATATTTTTTATAAATGATAGACACATAATGGAATTTCAGGATGACCTTTTTGAATTTCATGGCATAAATTCAACTGAAAGACAACTGTATCAGAACAAAGTACCTTAAAAAAAAAGCTGGCATCTGTTCTAATCATCACAAATAAATGCTTTCTTTCACTATTTAACAGGAAGTATAAAAAACATTTTCATACCCAATACACAATAATTTATGCTATGACCACACAATGTTAATGGTGATATGAGAAAATCTAGAAGCCCCTAGGACTGCTCCTATGGACAGGTATTGAATACCAGTACATGTGACTTGAGAAAACTATGGAAAATTCATAGAAAGAAATTAGGTGATTATAATAGGATCTGAAGAGTTTATTCAATTGACAATTGAAAAACTGTTTTGCTTAAAGCAACAAAAAGAAATATGTAAAAGAATTTACAGAATAAAAGTCTATAATAATCCCCTACCTTAAGAGACAATTGCAAGTGAAAGTTAAAGGACAAAAAGAAAAAAGTACCAATGAAGAGTCAAAAAATAATTATCAATAAAAAATATACCATAAAAATTTTGCAAAGCAAAGTATTAGAAAAGAGAAGGAACCATTGAAAATAAAAGCTATGGGATATTTCTGGCTGTATAAATTATTTTTAAAAGTCCAAAACAACAAAATTGGCACTTGGAATAACAAAAGAAAATGTATCTCCCATAAATATGGTAATTTTGAAGCTAAATGGCACAGTGTATAAAATGTAGGAATTTGTGTTAGGATGATTTCTGTCTGTCACTTCATTTAAATCCTAATTAAAAACTCATCTTTTACAACAAGATTTTCTCAAATATTTTTGATTCTAATACCTCTCCACTGTTAGTTATTTCCTATTTATCTTGAATATGGCTTGCTTTGTATATTATTATTTGTATATTTTTCTTCCTGATTAGATTGTAAGTTCCTTGAAAACAATTGTTTTTTGACTCTTTTTGTATCCCCAGTAGCTATCAGAGACCCTGACACATAGTAGGCCCTCATGATGTTTGTTGATTGATTAAAATGGAAAATATGATGGGTTTAATATATACTTTTAGTATGGCTAAGTAGAAGACAATTAATCTAGATAAGTGATGCAAACCTTTTAGAGATAGAGTGCCAGGCCCTGCCTCCTGCCCCAGACTGAAGGCCAAACTGCTCCCACCCAAAGACCATGAGAAGTGCCACTCCCTCCCCCACCAAGTGCTGGGCACCCACTGCACCCCCTCTTACCCCACACAGGGGAGGGAGAAAGCACTCCCATTGGGCTGCTGGGTGGAGGGATGGGTGAAGCAAAGAATGTCTTCAGTGAGTGTAGAGAAGGGGAGGGGAATGATTTGAGCTCTCCACTTCTCTCCACCTCTGCCTCCTTTAAGCCACCCACTTTACCCCTTGTGATCTCCTATTGGGCTACTGGAAAGAGGGGTGGGGTTGTGAAAAAATGTCATCAGAAGTGGTGGAGAGGGGGAGGGAAGCAGCTCCACCTGAGTTTCTCTGCCTTTCTAGTAATAAACTCTGGGGTAGGGGGATGGGGAGAAAGGATAGCCACATGCCCACAGAGAGTGCTCTGTGTGCCATCTTTGGCACACATATCATAGGTTTACCATCACTGATCTAGATAGTGCCCAAACATTTTACAATGTTACACAGGACTTTTTAAATTAAATTAATTAAAAAAGATTAGGTCAGCTACATAATGCAGTGGATTGAGTGTTAGACCTGGAGTCAGGAGAAATCATCTTCTCTAGTTCCAATCTGGTCTCATGTATTTATTAGCTGTGTGACCCTGGTTAAATCACTAAACTTGTTGGCCTCAGTTTCCTCATCTATAAAATAAGTTAGAGAAGGAAATGGCAAAACACTCTCCTATCTTTACTAAGAAAATCCCAAGTAGGATCTCAAAAAGGACATGACTGAAAACCATTGAACAACAATGACAAAAAAAAAGATATTAATGCTTCCTTGCTAAAATGAAAAGGGCTCAATAGATGTTACCAGAATAAAAGATAAACAATTAAATTTTATAGTAATAAGTTTACTTCACAAAGCACTACCCATGTCTAAAAACATATGTGTGTGTATCTATCTATCTAGATATACATAAATCTAGATTGAGATATATAGTGGTGCCTTGGCGTTAATGATTAATTTATTCCAGATGGCAGATCAAGTACCCAAAAGGTTGAGTACCAGATGAATTTTTCCCAAAAGGAATAATATAATTTTAAATAATTCATTCCAGACACCCAGGAAATCCAAATTTTATAAAGTATTACATGCATTAATTGACTTGTATTTTGCTAAATAAACATTAATATGTAGACATAAAAACGATAATTAAATTAAGTTCAATAAATTTAACTTTACCTATATTGAGAGGAGTTCATGGCCTAAGGGAATGGTGGGAGGGGTATAAGAATTTAAATTTAGGTTTTATGCTAAATACGAGAATTCTAAAGTAATATTGTGATTGCCAATTTAAAAATATTACAGCTTAAGTCAAAATGACTTTTAGCGGCTTTATTTACAAAGAAGTGGAAAGAGTGAAAGTGGGAAAATGTAGATAAAGAGACAGAAAGTACTGCCTAGCTACAAATACCCTAAATTTAATCCTAATGTCTCCAAATTGCAAATGCAAATCTGAAAGTGAATCTCACCAGAATCCAAAGTCCTATTAGGAAGCCAAAATCTGAAGAACCAGGAGACACTGAAGAATTCACCAAGAATCATTGGTGCACATGAAGCTAAGACTGCCAAGAATCTCATCAGAACTCATGCTGAAGGGAGTATCCCACCAAAGCACCAAAGAGCAGAGAGGGTCTCCTCAACAAGGAACCAAGGAAGGGATCACTCTACTCACCACCACAAGCCAATGCAGGATCATGAGAAACAGTCTCCTCCTCCAGCCTGGCTCACCAAAGCAGCAGAGAGAATCACTAAATCCTTGAGCTGACCCTTTTAAAGCAGTTTTCTTGGCATCACTTCCTGTTACTCCCCCACTTTATGGGAACCAATCATAGTCTTTTAATTTGCCTAGCACTGCCAAAGGAGGAGGCAGTGACCTTCGGAGGTGTGAGCTTACTCTAGTAAGTGACTTGCAAACTCTTTTACTTAGTGTCAAGTAGGAGCACTTTAAGTTCTTGTTTTGTTTATCTAAATATAGACAAGGGGAGAGTTAATCCTATCCTCATAATCCCTAGTATTCTTTGGGAGACTAGTCTCCCCAATGAATCATTTAACATAACTAGTTTATACCTCTAAAGATCTTCTAGCTAAAGGTGCATACAATATTGCACTTTTTGTAACAGGTAGACTGGTTTAAGCAAAGGAAAGCCAAGTAAAGCATGCAGCTTTGAGATAAAATGGAATTCAGAACAGCCCCAGGAAGAATCTGGAGGATCAGACTATTAGGGAGGGGCCAGAGGAGGAGGGAATTCTGTGGAGGAGTTACAACTGCCACTTCTCTTCTGATCTAGCTCTGAACCAGGGTTCGGTGAAGGGAGGAGAGTGTGGTGGATACTGAGAGATTCTGGCTCCTCTGTACCCCTATATTTGAGACTTATTGGAGATCACAATTGCTATCATCATTTCTACAACTTTCATTTACTAACTAAGAAGATATTGACATAGCAGTACTCCATTTGGGCTGTAGACTCTGGAGGAAGCTGGCTCTGGGGGACCTTTCCCTGATACAGCTAATCCATTTATCCCTGTTACTATCCTTTATATTAGTTTATTGATTAGTGATTAGGAAATTATAGGAAAGTGAGTGACAGTTACTGAGATCAAAGCCCCAGAAGAGATGCCTGCCCTAGGGAGAAGTTAATAGTTGACAGAAAAGTCTGACCCTTACCCTTTCTCCTCAATCCCCAAAAAACCCTTTTCCTGAATCCTGAATTCCTTTGTCTCTTTAATAAATGTATTTTAGTTTTTACTAGTAAGAGTTTGGAGCAGTGAGGGATGTTGTGAGGAAGATTAATTTAGTATTGGTGTTGGACCTAGCAGGAAGGGCTGGAGGATTCCAAGATGGAATGAAGGAGCAGGAAGTGGGCTTGTGCTCTGAGAGAGAGACTCCATTAGTGGTTGGACATAACTGTTGCTAACCCTGGGAGATCTCAGAGTTAGGGAAAAAACTGCATCCAGATTCCCTGGGATCCTGAGAGGTGAAGGCTTTCAGCAAGTGGACAATAAACCTGCAGAGCTGCACCAAGTGGGGAAGTGATTTGGGATCTGGTGGACAGCATTTCAAACTCACTCTCCCTACCTGGGTACCTAGGATCACCTAGTGGAGTTGGCTCTTGGCATCCTGTGACTATCCTTGGATTTACCGTGACACCCCAAAGCCACCCTCAGGCCCTTTAGTTGAGCTGACCAAATCGGGCTAGAACAAGTCTGCAGGACAATTGCAGTAATCTTGCACTTACATATTGGCATCGCCAAGACTACAAAAAGTTGCCATACTATAAGAGAAAAAATAAATTTTTGTCTGGAAGTGGAGTCTGCTGTGAATGTGAAATACCATACCTCTTATGATTCTGATATTATATTTGATTTATTCTATTATTCTATAATAATCAATAGCTATTTTGTACTGATATTGAAACCCCCCCACCCAACTACCCATGCTAGCTGGTTAAGCTATACATCCTTCTCATCTGAACTGGTGTGACCCTGGGCCAAAGATTTAAGTTTTATCCACAGATTTCTGCCTCATAACTGTTCAGAACGGTCTATCTTTATGCCGACCTCTGCTGAATCATCATGACATGAGTAAGTTCATGCTAATGGTGGAGATTAGGTCAACGGCATGACTGGCCAGTGTAGGGATCAAGATACATGGACCAAGATACAGGATCCAGACAGACTGCACAATTTACTTGAATTGGATAGCACTTTATTACTAATATCACTGCTCTATGGCTGACTATATAAGGGGTCCCCTCACAAGGCTTGAGGTCTTCTGTGGCCAACCAGAGTACAACTTTATTGTTACAGGCCCTCTCCCAATAAACTTATTTATTTTTGGCTAGGACACTTTGTTTTATGTTTTGGTGTCTCAGTAGTAAGGATTAAAATAGAGGTTTTGACAAAATAAGAGAGCAACATTTAATAATTTAAGTTTTAATGAGAATATAGTAGAGTTATAAATTTATTAGCTATGTAAAAAGGAATTCTTTAATTTCTTTAACAGGGAACCTAGAGGTCCTCTTATTATAGAGATGTGTAGGGATCAACCAGCCCACAGTGACAGGAAGTAGAAACCATAGAGACAGGAAGGAGAAATCATAGAAATAGGAAGGAGGAACCATAGAGACAGGAAGTGAGGGAGAAGAGGGGATAAAAGGTGGTCAAGTGCTGACAATTAGGGCTGGCAGTTGTGGGGAAGTTGGCTGCTCGGAATGAGTTGAATTGGTGGTTGGCATTTAGTTGCTGGAATATAAAGGTAGGACTGAGCTTACTAAGAGAACTTTTTGGTTTTTACCTTTAGAGGGCTTTTTGAATTTCCATCCATTTTGCAGTTATTTCCTTGATTAATGAAGCAGGGGACATCCTCTTTTGTCTCCTCCTCAACTACAGAAAACTTCCCCCATCTAGCTGTTGCTGTTCCCACTGAAGTTCCTACTGCTCCTCAGTGTTGAGCTCTTTATTATGTTCCTGAACTAACTCCCCCAAATCATCACCATTGATTTCCAGACCCACAGACTGGCTCAGAGTTACAATATCTTCCAAAATTGTTGTATGCCCAGTCTCAAAGCCTTCAAAGAGTAAGACTTCCTCTAGGCTTGATCAGTAAAATAAAGGCAGTGGAGTATATTGAAATGACTTCCAGAATTCACATAGAGACAACTCTAAGGGAAAAAAAACTCAAAATGTCACAAAGAGTGAAAACAAAATTGAACATGGTTCTCCATTGTAGAACTATGCTGAGACTAACTTGAGATCCTTTGTTTCACAGAGAGAGCATAGAGCTTCCTGAGATTAAGATGCCAATAAGGTTGTCTATTGCCAAGCAATTAGCAAATACTCCATAATTTTTTTTTTCATCAAAGTGCATTGAATTCTAAATTCAAAGAGTTCCAAGGTTTGGATATATCATTTGATATATCAAATAGATCCAAAAGTTGTTTATATAGAAATTATGCATAATTTCTACATGATGGCTAATATCTGAGAACCAAATCAAAAGACACTCCATGTATGACATCTACATTAATTCAACTAAGTCAACTAATAGAATGTCAGCAAAGGACTGTGAAGTTTTCTTGAGCTAGGTGGTTTAGTAATTCAAATTCTAGACCTGGAGTCAAGAAGACTCATCTTCCTGAGTTCAAAAGTAGCCTCATATACTTACTAATTTTGTGATCCAGGATAAGTCTCTTAAACCTGGGAGCCTTAGGTTCTTTGTCTATAAAATGAACTGGAGAAGGAAATGGCAAACTATTTGACTATTTTTGTCAGAAAATCACCATAAAAGACTCTGAAATGCCCAAAAAACAACTCAGCAACAGGACTTCCTGAATCCAGGCCCAGGACTTTATCAATTATGCCACTCAGTTACCAAAAGAACTCCAATAGGATGAAAATAAAAGCCTAAGTCAAATGACACAAATAATGGAACTCTTCAATGTTGTTAATATAATGAACACTTGTATAAAGGAAAGTGACAACCTTTCATTTCTCTGGAAAACTATAAAGTAACTAATTATTTGCTCAAACTTCCATAGAGCAATTTATTCTCAAATGACAGCCTGATTATATCTTAATAGAATTTGACATATCTATGACCAATTAATAAGAATATAAGTACCAATATGATGAGTTTATATATCTTCAATATTATGAATTAATTTTCATTTAAAATGCTTATTTTTGCATATTTATATTTTAACTTTTTTCCAGATTATGTTGAAATAATTGTTTATATTTGTTTTCTAACAAAAATACTTATTTTAAAAACCTGTGTGCTGTTCCAGAGAATATTATATGTGAAAGAATAAAAACAAGATAGTGACTGGTCTCAGGTCTTTTTCTAGCTGAATTTCATTGAAAAGAACATAAAAAGGTAAATAACACTTTTAAATAAATATATGTTTCATCAAATAATAGTAAAATATGACTATGGTAATAATATATATAAGTAATATACATATAAGCTTGATTTGATAAATGTAATCAAAGTTGGTCTATGAAATTGCTAAAAAGTGAGAGTGGTATCAAAAGAATCCCCTGGGGTCATGGGCCATGAATTCAACCAAAAATATTCCAATAAGGGAGCATTGAACAAAAAACTACTATGGATTTGTTTGTAGAAATGACATGACCTTGACCTTATAATTATTCATTTACAAAAAGTAATTATCTTTTTTATCCATTCACACCACAGTATATTAAATAGAAAAGAATTATAGTAGGAAATCAAGTGGATTATTTATCTCCCATCTCTATTAGAAAAGCTGAAAATAGATATGTAACAATAAATATCAATTTAGTAATCAATCAAATATAGTGCTTCTGTTTAAAATTAACTATATACATTATCTTTTTTGATGTAAATAGCATGTTACTTGAAATATACTTTGTTAAACAATTCATTTAATTCAGATTCTCCTAATAAAAGTTTTCAAATGAATGTTCCCTAGCGAATATGTTGCCAAGATTTATAAATTATTTATTAGCAACTCTATGTGAACTGAATGCCAATTCATAATAATATTGCTGATTTAGGAATGACTTTTTCTTCAAATGGCTTAATATCATAAGGATAATGTCTTTCCACTGACAAAAAAATTAATTAGTTTAGCTACTAAGTAGCATCTACAGGTCAGAAAATCTGATTCACATTGACTTCAGAAACACTGATTTTTAAAGCACTATGTGGACCAAGAAATAGTTTATAATAGCATTGGTTGAAGTGGGTCGCATGAGAAATAACCACAGTGGTAGATCCTTTCTTAACCAAAAAAATAGTATAATACACTTTACTTGAAGTCAAGAGAAATTTAGCTTCAAATCTTAGGTCTGTCACTGACCGCTTCTGCATGGTAAAGTGGCAGACCTATTTGAGCTTTAGTTTCTTTGTTTCTAAAACTAAATTGATAAAAAATATTAGCTATGATTATAATTTTTAATGTTGATGATCATGTTTTAAATTAATTTCAGATTTACTTGTTTGTATTGCTTTTGTAGTTGTTACAGTAATAAAGAAAAAGAATAAAAATGTCTATGGATTATAAGAAAAAAATAATAATTATAAAACACAAAATACAGTTGTTCCATTCCCTAAATAATATTTGGACCAAATAAAATATAAATGATTTTAAAACGACCTATTAAATGGTTTTGAATAAGGAAATGCAGAATTTTCTGATCCAAACATAATTTTAGGCCCATATTTAAAATACATGCTCAATCTGTCATGGACATGTGACATATGTTCCTTGTGCATGCCCCTTTGTGATTTTTCTGGGCAAACTTTTCTCCTTATCTATGTGTCCTCCATTTATACTTCCATTGCCTCATATACATCATTCATGTATGACCTCTATAAATATTTCTTAGATATGTGTATTATTACATGTGTGTCTTCTCTTAATACTAGTGAGTGTACTTTATGTGGTCAGGATGATATGGTAGAGTTAGAGATTTTCCTATGTCTTTAATCCCTGTCTTAGCTGATTATATTTTTTGTTCATTTATTTTTTTTAAATCATGAAAATACCAACATACTAATTTAGATAATCCTAATTGTGGCAATATGGTATCATCTTAAAGGCACAGATCAGTAAAGCAAAAACAAGAACATATCTTCGATAATGGTAGGTTCACTGAAGGAAAAGATGACTAGTTCATAGACTGAAAGATTAAAGTTTCTTTAAAGGTGATCTAGTCAAATTCTCTCATTTTACAGATAATAACAGTGAGCTTTTAAATGACTTTCCTTAAGCCATACAGATAGTAAGAGGTAAAAAAAAAAAAGGATTTGAACTCAGATTCTCTGACTGTAAATTTAGCATTTTTGTCATCCCATAATTTTACTAGGATTATACCTCTTGAGGAACAAGGATGTATGTGTCTCTACATAGATACATGCATATATATGCATATATTAAATTATATATGTATATATGTTATATACCTACATGGACAGATAGATAGACATAGGTTATATTGTGATATTTGATATGATTTAAAGTAGCATGGTAAAAAATCAGAGTTTATATTTCTATATTGATAAAACATACACATTGCTTTCCATATATTATTCTTTTTGTTCCTTACCAAAATCCTATTAGGTATTTTAGCCATTATTGTGCCCATCTTACAAAAGATGAAACTAAGTCTTAGAAAGTCAAAGCCACTTAATGAAATTCCCATTACATGCAGGATTAGGGAATCTTTGGTGGATTTAAAACATGAATTCAGAACTCCTGACTCAAAAGCCAGTGCTCCATCCACAATGACATGTTTCTACTTCAAAAATAAAGGACTGCCTTATACTCAAATTCACACACTTGGGAACTCTCAAGGACTCAATTCCCAATTTTATGGCTGAATTAGAAAACTGTCAGTCTATTGGGGCTCCAAAGAGTGTGCTCTGTTTTAGATAAATTACTCTATACAGGAATTTGAAGAGGTTAAATTCATTTGGGGTCATAATTGGAAATTTATGTCCATTTTGATTTTTTTTCTTTTCTTTTTTCTAAGTTCATACCTGTGGTGTTTATTGGCACTGATATATGAGTGCACAAGGACTAGGGTACAAATTCCTGACACCTGTATTAGACCGTTTAAAAATATCTGTGTCTATGTAAAAGCCTAAGGATACAAGAAAGTCAGAAAATATCTATTAAGCATCTACTACATACCCACCAAAGTTCTAAGCACTGCAGATACAGATATGAAAAGACTATCTTTACCCTAATGGAACTCACAATCTAAAGGAGGAAGACAATATGCAAAAAAATGAGACTGAAAAGCAGGGAGATAGGGAAAGGAAGGTATACTTCATGAAAGTGTTATGGACAATTCCAAAGGAATGCCATCAAATGGGAAATGAAGAGATAGTTGGCCTAAGAATTCTATTTAAATGCAGGTTTAAGGAGGAACTTATCATTTCTCCCTCCAATCAGAAAAGTCCCAGGAGCAGAGAATACTTATGGGGTATGAATATGAAGGTTGATGTGATCTTGCAAAATGGCAAGGTTCCTGAAGGCACTATGGAGAAATACAAATGATTAATCTGGTACATAGCTGTGGGCCTTTTCAGCAGGGAGTGTAAAAGGAATATTATGACTTGTGGGGAGCTTTGGAGAATCCAGTAATTTTCCTTGTAGACTGGCTTTATCTCACTGGGTCACTTTTATTTTAGAATTCATTGAAATTATAATGATGGAAATACAAACTAATGCCAAATATAACATAAGAAGGATACAACAAATACTATATTTTGTTGGGTCAGCTCATTTATTGCATTTTTTCAAAATGTGATGCCTTTTAAGACATTGTTATTCATAATTCTTCTTCAATCTCCCCCACCGTTATTCTTTTTATTAAACTTTCTCAACCACTATCTACATTGAGCAACTTAAAAAATAAAAATAAAGTCATACTACTTTTATGAAGAAATTGCTGAATATACTTTTATTAACAGAATTATGTATATTTTTACACTCAGGCTTTGAATGGTTTACTGAAACAGATATGAAATAGGACAAATTACACCACAAATTTTCATAAAAATGATCTTGGGTTTCCAAGTAGGAAGTTGTTTATATTGTTTATTTTACTGGGGAAGTAGTTCCCTAATTCTAGAAAGAAGAGTTTTTTTTTAAGATAGTGGATTATATTTTAGTCAATGATTTATAAATATATTTATTTTATATCATCTAATTGTCACAATAAATCTACCTTCCACATAAGAATAGCCCACAAAGAATAAAATGAATGCTGGAAAGAGCTCCAAAAAAGAATAGAAAAACAAATAATAAAAGTCTTAAAAGAAAATGAAAGAAAAAAAAACAACTTAAAACAAAAATTTAATGAAGAAAATGATTTCCTAAAAAAAAATACAATATCTCAAGCAGGAAAATAACTCCCTAAGAAAGGAAGTTAAAAGCCTAAAAGAAGAAAATGGCTCCCTAAAAATTAGAACACAAGCATATACATTTTACAGATTAGGAAACTGAGATCCAGAAAGATTAAGAGACTATAAAACAAATAGCATTGGACATGGGATATCAACATATTTCTTCTGAAATCAAAATGATTACTTTTTTCTGCACCATGTTATTTCTATACTTGGGAAATTTACATTTTCAATAAAATACATGAAAGATATTGAAAAGTTAGATAAAACAAAACTCTCTGACTTCAAGAAACTCACAGTGTAAGAGATAACACAACACATATGAAGAAATGATAGCCAGAGAAGGGATTCAAGGATTGTAAGTAGAACCAAAGCATTATAAAAGCATATAAGAATTTATTTGCAATGTAATTTATTAATGTATTATATGATATATTATAACAAGAACAAACTAGGAATCAGTGCACCTGAGTTCTTTGTTCAGGCTTTCCAATGACTACATATGTAAACTAATTATTATCATTCCCTGGACCTCACCTAGAAAGACTTCAATGTCCCCTTCCAGCTCTAACACCTTATGATTTTAGAATGCATAGAAATATGCAGAATTAATGTAGTGATATTATTATATAGTTACAAATGTAGATATATTCGAAGCTTATGTGATGAATGTAACTCTCTTTGACCTCATGAACTTATACTCTAATGGAGGATACAAAGTATTGATACGTATATGAAGAATGGCCACATACAGAGTTTGGTGATGCCTTTGGTGCCAAAGACTGTGAGTATAGTTATTAAGTCATTATCTGCTTATAAGTCATATAACTTTTTAATTTTTAATATACATAAATGTGATAACATGACATGTATCACATAACAAAGAATATATAACAAAATAACATATAGCAAAGAAAATAACAAGATTTTTCATTGGAATTCTCTCAGAACTGAAAATAGAAGCAGGAAGGAAATTGTAATGGAACATGTAGGAAAATCTTGATACTTAACCTTAAAGAGTTTACAGTCTAATAAAAAATGGGATGATATTCCTAGTTTCACTACCTCAGATGATCATGAAGTATTATTAACTTTAGAAGACTAGTTTAAATAAAAACTCTTCTGTAATAACATAAAGAATAAAGTATAAATGCAATCAGACCAAATATGTGTGTATTCAAATGAAACACTACAGATATTTTTCTGGTTGAATAGTGAACAATGATTGTCTTTTTGTACACCCTAGTTGGTGGGAGGATAATAGGAACATCTCTATCTGAATTCATCAGTGTAAAATGTGTGTTTCCTAAGTATAGTAGATAAATAAGCTAAGGTTGTGCCATTTAAGAGTATCAGTAGAGCAGCATAATCCAAAATTAATTAAATTAAATTAGAGTGTGGTCACTGTACTAATAAAGGAAATCCAAAGAAATTAGCTTTCAATTTTATGGCCAAATTATGCTAGTGAACTCTGAATAAAGCCTCATAATATATTTTTCTTTTGCAGTCTTCTCCAAAGTCAACGTAAAATAAGAATTGAAAGCAGAAGCAACATTCCAGATGAGATTAGAATCCAAAATAAAATTGTTTAGATTAAGAAAAGTAGCCAGAAGCTAATGGAATAAAGTTATTTGGAACATTATTAGAATCATGCTTAGGGAACTAAAAAAAAATACAAACACTTAGGGGGCTGAATAGAAAAGCACAAGAGAAGGGGGTAGAAAGATAAGAGAGAGGGATAATCTGAATGTCAGAGAATGTCATGAGAATTCTATTCAAATTATTTTGCTGTTGTTCAGTCATGTCTGACTTATCATGACTCCATGGACCATGGCATACCAAGCCCTTCTATCTCCCAAAGTCTGTCCAAATGCATGTATATTGCTTCTACAACATTATCTATGTATCTCATTTTTTGCCATCTCTTTCTCCTATTGTCTTCAATCTTCCTAATCATCAAGGTCTTTTACAATGAATCTTGTCTTTTCTTTATGTAGTCAAAAGTACTTGGAATTTCATGACTAAATTATGCCAGTGAACTCTGAATAAAGCTTCATACTATAATTTTGTTTTGCAGTCTTCTCTGAATTCAACTTAAAATTGAGAATAGAAAGCAGCAATAACATTTTAGATAGGATTAGAATCCAAAATAAAATTGACTTTAAGATTTTGACTTTGCTGATGTGCTCATTATAATCACTTAGGATTAGCAATTACTAACGATTGTCCATTTAGCTAAAATTATTTTTCATATGAGCCACATAAAAAGGGAGAAACCAGGACAACTTGGCAAGTGTTATTTTTAGTCAGCATTACAAATAGAGAATTTTAATTATCTAGTTGAGAACTAGTTAAAATCAGGAAGCTGGAACCTAAATCTTTTTTTGTATAGGGAAAGATATTTTAATTAGTAAAACTATGGTATGATATTTATGAATCCTTGAAGAAATAGCCTGAAGCAAGTCACCAAACTAACTGCAGTAGCCTATTCTTAAGTTAATCAAACTGTCATAGGACATTCACTTATTAATACCTTGAATACTGGTTGCCTGAGGATCCTTGACATTTGTATTATTATGACCTCACAAAGTCCTGGCTCAGGAAAACAAACAAACAAAAAAAGTTAAAGTAAGTGAGTGAATTTGTAAACTATGTCAAAAATCTACAGAAACTGTCAGGAAAATCCATATCAGTAACTGGAGCAGGATAATAGGACTTTGCCTTAATGCTTAGAATTCAGTGGTTGCTGACAGCTCTGGTAGACTTTAATGGCATAGAAACAAAAGAACTTAGTGATTAACCAGAATAATTAGATATAGAGAACTACCAATTGGGCTCTGGTAAACTTCTGCCCTGTCCAAACCTGTTCCCTCCCTACACCTTTCTGTAAAGGGTATGTTTCATGCCCACTTACTCCATAGAAGTTTTTGGTATTTGCATGAGAGTAAATTTTTCTAGTTATAGCTCTGGCATTAATATTGTTTGTTTTATTTTTATTTAGAATATTTTTCCATGGTTACATGATTCATGATCTCCCCTTACTCCCCACTCTCTCCTCCCCCTCCCAAAGCCTACAAGGAGTTCCACTGGGTTATACATATACCATTGTTTAAAACTTATTTCTATGTTATTCATATTTACAGTAGAGTGATCTTTTAATAACAAAACCTTAATCATATCTCTCTCACACTACATGACTGGTCATATATTTTTCTAATGCATTTCTGCTTCCACAGTTCTTTCTCTGGATATGGATAACATTCTTTCTCATAAATTCCTCTGGATTGTCCTGGGTCATTGCATTGCTACTGGTACAGAAGTTCATTACATTCGATTGTGCCACGGTGTATCCGTCTCTGTGTACAAGGTTCTCCTGGTTCTGCTCCTTTCACTCTGCATCAGTTCCTGGAGGTCGTTCCAGTTCACATGGAATTACTCCAGTTCATTATTCCTTTTAGTACAATAGTATTCCATCACCAACAGATACCACAATTTATTCAGTCATTCTCCAGTCGATGAACATCCCCTCATTTTCCATTTTTTGCTACCACAAAGAGTTGCATTAGTATTGTTCATGGATATTGTTCTAAATGACAAAAAAAAAAGCCTATGGAGGTAAACCAGTCTGATTAGAGTGAGAGCAAAAGCATGTTTATTTTCTGATAGTACTGCATGCATGTGGAGCAGAGAGAGCATAGCTTAAGCTGCTCAAAAGCAGGCTATTGCTGGTCACTAAGTATAGCATCTAAAAGGAAAGGTGGTTACAAAAGGAAAAAGTCAAGGAAGGCCATGTGAGAAACCATGACACAGATGGTACTTGACTCAGCGCAGATATTTTAAAAAGTCTAAATCTCAGAGATATCATAATGGTGGAAAGTGTCTGAAGCTAGCTGGATCAACTCTGTGATTACAGATGTGCTTCATTCTTCTGAGGTCAGCGAAGCACTTTCTCAAGGGTAGCCATTGTGTCAGAGAAATTGCTCCCCTATCCCCTTCAATGGTTATTGAATTTTTTTCCTTCTATCTATCTGGGGAAAAGGCAGCTCAAAAGCAAAGTTAGAATCTAATGTCTTTCTACAGTATTGATCTGCTTACATGCCAACTTATGAGCAACTCAGTAGCACAGTGGGATAGAGTGCTGGGCTTGAAGCCTAGAAGACTCATCTTCCTAAATTCAATTCTAGACTTAGATACTTATTAGCCATATATGTCCCAGCGCAAGTCATTTAACCTGTTTACCTCAGTTACTCATTTATAAAATGAGCTGGAGAAGGAAACAGTAAACCACTTCCATATCTTTTCCAAGAAAATCCCAAATGGGGTTATGAAGAGTTAAACATAACTGCATAACTACAACTTTTGTGCCTGTGATGCCATACCTACAAATAAGATTATAACAGAGCCAAAATATCCCCACTAAAAAACCTTTAATCATAGATAGCATTACATTTACTAAAGCAATGCCTTGGTATAGTATTTTTGGGGAAACTCAAGTTCCAAATGCACTACTGATTTATAGCTTCATGGTATAAGAGCAGGTAAGAGATGGATAAAAAAATCACTTGACAGAGACAAATTAAAACATTGGGATGGGAGGTCATTCTTCAATGATATTAGGGTAGGTCAGTAAAGCCCTACTAGCATCACGGATTTCCTAAAATTTCTTGGTGAGTATTATTAGCTGACTGGTAAAAAGATACAATTTCTGAAATCAAGAAAATGCTTAGGGTTACCTATTTTAAAAATATTTAGAAGATAGTATCATAATATAGTGGAAAGATTGTTGCATTTGGTGTCAGCAGACTTTAGCTGAAATAATGACTTTTTACTAAGTATATGACTTTGATTAGGCAGATGGTAGGTAGCTACTACTGTGAATAGAGCACTAGACTTTGATTCAGGAATACCAATGTGTATGTATACACACACACACATACATATATATGCCTATGTTCTTATATATACATGTGTATATGCCTATGTTCTTATATATACATGTATACATAGATACACATGTATATATAAGAACATAGGCATATATATGTATGTGTGTGTATACATACACATTGGTATTCCTGAATATATCTATATGTGCATGTATATATGATAAATAAATCAGCTAAGATATTCAATAATTTGATCATCTATAAATAAAAACTGAAAAAAAACCCAATATTTTGATCTGGTTAAAGTGGAGAATGGGAGCATAAACTTTCCCACCACTTGATTTATCATTGCATAACACGGATTAAATGTGTTCTGCGATTTCCTGCCTGAGGGACAAAGACTTTATATTGTAGTTAATGGGCCATCTACAAACAGAAAATTAATTTGGCAGGAACCCACTGGTGTTGTAGAAATCAGAAAAACATAGTTCATAGAGAAAGTAATTAATTCAATATAGAGAGAAATAAAAGTTGAGACTTCTGCAAAGCAGCAAATCTGGCACAAGGAAAAGAAGGCCTAGAACAAAACTATCTTGCAGTTCTTGAAATTTCTGATTACTTCTTTTATAAATGGAGGTTACACAGTTCTCCTATTTCTATTAGCTAGAAACAGTGAAATGAAAGCTAAAAAACTTGACAAATACAAAACATGGGTGTGCTTTTCTCCCCTAGAGTAATAACATTTCACAAAGTCAATTGATTTTTTTTTTTTGTTTAGTCCTATAATGGCAATTGTGCACATGACATCAGGGTCTTATCCTTTCATACTAATAGATATGCCCTGGAATTCTCAGCAATTTGAGGCCAACTTTTTTTTTTTTTTTTGGCAGAATAATCTCTGGGTGGCTAAGCTTGGAGTTTTGTCTCAGAAAGACTGCTAGGAAGAAAGAAATAATAAAGATTCAGAAGAAACAGTTTTAAGATTAAGTATAATGAAGGTAATTGAAAAAGAAGGATGAATTCTCTGTAGGAGAGCAAAAAGTCAGTGGTGAGTTACAGAAATGAAACAGAAAGCCATAAAGACTTTCTTGACAATTTGCTTACTATTATAATGAAGCGTTGGCTGATCAGCATTCTTGTTTAAAAGCAAATAAAATTCAATATAAGTGATACTGGTTTGAACATTACTGAACATAAATATTATAGATGCTTATTCAAACACACTGAGATATCATTCTAATTGAACTTACATAAAAGTATGGAATTTACTTCATGTCATAAAGTCCTAGAAAAATATGAGCAAATGTTATTTGAACTAGATAATGCTAGTGCTTCCAAGGACTTCAAAGATCAATTAATCGAATCCATTATAATAATGAGTGAATGATGGTTCAGAAAATTTGTGACTTGCTAATAATCACAGTTAGTGGAAGTGGTAATGTTGACCTACTCTCTCATAGAATGTGAGAGAAAGCTAATCGTATAGATTTAGCCTAGGAATGGGACTTTATTGGTCATCAAATTTTAAACTACTTTTCAAAATAGAGAAACTAACATCTAAACAAATGAAATTACTTGTCTAAGGCCACAAGTATTAAGTTAAAAAGTTGAACTAAGGTTCTCTGTTGCCAAATACATTGCTCTAATTTTATATATTAAGTCATTAGTCTGTTATATCAACATATCCATAATAAGGTATAATAAAAAGAGAAAAAAAATTCCTACTCAGAAGAAACTCATTAATGAAGATATAACAACAGATATTAAGAGTTATTTTTGGTTTTTTATATACTTAATAACCATCACCACCACCAAAAACAATTGAACTAAGCAAATGCATAAAAATTATGTGCAAAACTACAAACTCCACATTGTTTACAACTTGTATAAAAATATATAAATTATATAGCTATGATAATATAAACTTGCTCTGCTTTTGAATTCCCTTTGGATTTGTTTTACTTTGATACTTCTCTTGATTTTCGCATCTGTAATTTTTTTAAATGCTATCATAGAACGTATTATTCTTATTCTCTTTTCATCACTTTGTTTCCCTTATTTTCTTTATATTTCCAGTATTTGTCATTTATAATCATGTAATATAGTCCATTACACTAAAATATCACAATCTATTCAACCATTTTTCCTATTCTTTGAATTTCATTATTTCCAGTTATTTTATCATAACAACTACAACAAAAAGTTTTTATGAATATTTTCACACATACACTGGTTTTTACTCTATCAATAATGCTCTTAGGGCTTAATCCTAATAGTGGGATCCCTAGGTCATTGAATATGAACAGCTTTATAGCTTTTAATTTATATTTCTATCTTGTTTTAAAGAAAAAACAATTCACAACTGCCTTGCAATGTAATATTAGGCCTGTTTCTCCAGTTCTTTTCAGCATTTAATTTGATCACTTCAACCCATCTGATTCTCAGTGAACATTCACTATCAGGACCATATTTAGCTAGATTGGTCCTTTGACAGCAGACTTATTCTGTTGCCAGGATCATACTCTTTAAAAAACTAAATCTGTTCAGCTTGGTCGTACCCAGTGAAACTTTTGCTTTAATGCCATGACCCTTCAGGAATACAGAATTTCCTCCATAATATGATGAGTATTAAAGTAAGACTTTTGTAGATTATTTATGCTCTCTAAACCAATTTTGTCCTGCCAGAAACTATGCTTGGATTATGCATATGCTCAGGCTTAGATCTACTACTAACCTCATGCAGGTGTGTGTGTGTGTGTGTGCATGGGGTAGGGAGTCAGGGGACACTCCAGATATCACTCATATTTAACTTACATAAGGTTCTATTTGTCTATTAACATCCTTCTTTTTTTCTTTTCTTTTCTTCAGTTAGATTTATCTAGTTCTGAGAGGGGAAAATTAAAGTTTGTCACTATTAATATTCTATTATCTATTTCCATCTCTAACTCATTTAGTATCTCTTTTAAAAAATTGGATGCTATAACACTTGGTGATTACAGTAAGTCCAATGTTGCTAATGCTTCCTTATCCATATTAATCCCCAGTCCTAACATATTATAGTTACCCTGTTCATCCCTTACAATTGTATTCACTTTAGCTCTAAATCAGAAATTATGACTGCTAACCCTGTCTCCTCTGGATCATCTGAGGCATAGTATATTCTGCTCCAGGCCTTAACCTTCTCTCTATATGTGTCTCTCATTTTCAGTGAGTTTCTTGTAAAGAACTCATTTTTCAGGTGCTGGTTTTTTATCCTTTCTGCTATCAATTTTCTTCCCATGGATGAATTCATCTCATTATATTCAATATCATAGTTGCTAGCTGGGCATTCCAGTCTGCTCTGTTCTACATCACTGTACCCCTCCTTCCTTTCTGCCATATCCCTCAGATGTTCAGTTTCCTTTGATTAATACTAATTCACACCCTTTGCCCCCAAATTCTCCCTTATCTTTTCCTTTTGCCATCCTAGTTCCAAATTGGCCCACCTTTCCAAAGGTGCCTCCTTTATCCCTTCCTCCTTACCTTTTAATTCTTATTCTATCCATCTTTGCAAAAGTCCCTTCCTTATCCCTACAACTGAACCCTCCTACTTCTTGATATGAATTCAAATTTAAAAATATCTCCCCTATCTTGTCCAAAAAATCCTTCCCTATCCCCTTATTTTACCTCCTTATCCCTTGATATGTTCTCCTTTCCTAAGTCCCTCCCTTATCTTGTTCCCTTTTCCTCCTGTTTCTCTGTACATCTAGAAAATGTTTACCTTCTAATTATATATGTTGTTCTCTCTTTATCCCACAACTGATAGTAGTCTTCTAGAACTATCAACCATTCACCCCCTTTTCCCCTTCTCCATGGCAGTTCCTCCTCTCATTCCTCCTCTATATAAAAAAGACATTCCATCCTACCTCCTCCTGGTCTATTTCATTACCATTTTAGCTCATTCCATTCCATTCACCTCACCCTTGAGTCTTCCCTCCGTACATGCCCCTTTAAAATATCAAGACAATGATGCCATTCGCATTCCCAGGAGCCATAGATGTTATTTTTACATAAAAGAATCAAACATTATGAACTTTTGGTTTCTTATGATTAGTTTTTCATTACCTTTGATTATTTCCTATGGATTAAATTTTCTGCTGAGTTCTGGGGTTTTCCACAGCAACAGTTAAAAGTCCTTTTCTTCATTAAATTTCCATTTTTTACCTTTTATAGTTATGGTCATATTTACTAGATGTTATTCATAATTGTAAGTCCAGTTCTTTCACTCTACAAAATGCTATGTTTCAGGTTCTTGTAGCTGCTAACTCTTGTGTTATTCTGACTGTAGCTCCACAGTATTTAAATACCTTTTTTTTTTCCTTGTTGCTTGTAATATTTACTCCTTTATCTGGGAGCTACAAAATTTAGCAAAGATGTTCCTGTACATTTCATTTTGAGGTTTCCTTGGGGTGGTGATCTTTTGGTTTCTATTTTACCCTCTGATTCTAGAATTTCTGGGCTATTTTCCATGATAATTTCTTGTAGAATGGTGTCTAAATTCTTTTATTGACCATAACTTTTGTGTTAATAGAATTAGCTCTAGTCCATTCATAGTCAAAACTCTACCTACCTGAGATGAGATCATCCCCACCTCCCTTAGTGGGGAGGGGAGAAGAGTTACCCACACGTGACAATAAATAACAAATCAAGAACAAGGAACAGCCCTTTAAGCAGTCCAAATCAGTGTAGAAGCTGCCATTTGTCTACTTGAATTAGAGGTGGACCCACTGGAAGTGACGAAAGACACTATCTCTTCAAGTATGCTGGTTACTTCCTGGGAAGGGAGTTCCCGCTTTGAACTGGATGCTGAAGAATCTCGGATGAGACTGCAGGCAGCTTCTATTCTGAATGGTCACGTGGGTAAGTTAGGCAGACTTCTTGGGCCTACCTTGGCGTTTCCAAACTCTACCTTTAAGTAGGCTCTAGCCTATCTGATTGCTAGGCCTTGTGGCTTATAGCCTCGTTTATTTAGCCTTTTAACCTTCTCTCTCCATCCAGGCCTCTGCAGGACTGGACTAGCCTCTCCCTCTCTCTATTTCCCTACCTTTTACTTTCATAATTATAAATAAACTACCTTAAACCTGATCCTGACTTGGGTCTATTTTAATTATGGAATCAATCTGAATTGTTGATTCCTGGTGGCCACACTTTAATTATATATCTATAAATACCTTAAATCTCCCTCTTACACTTTCAGGGAGTCCAGTTATTCTTATATTGTCTCTCTTTTATCTAGTTTCCAGGTCAACTGTTTTTGTGATAAGAAGTTTCACATTCTCTTCTATTATTTTATTCTTTTGTTTTGATTTTATTATTTCTTATTGTCTTAGGAAATCATTAGCTGCTCCTTGTCCAATTATAGTCATTACTATATTATTTTTTTTCCTGAATTTCTGGATCTCTTTCTCCATTTGAGTGCTCTTTCTTTCATAATTTTCTTGATTTTCTTGCATTGCTCTTATTTTTTTCCTTAATTTTTCCTCAACCTTATCACATAGTTTTTGAGGTCTTTTTAAGTTCTTCCAAAAGCTCTTTTTAAGCTTGTGGATATTTATTGTATTTCTTTGCTATTTTGGGGATAGATGTTTTTATTTCATTGTCCTGAGTTTGAACCATAATCTTCTCTGTCCCCATTATAGCTATCACTAGTTTGTTCTTTCTTCTTTACTTGCTCATTTTTACTTGCTTTTTCTTTTAATTTCAGCAGTGGGACCAGTAGATTTAATTATTGGCTTTTTATGGGAGTGCCAGTATTCCTATTGTCCATGACTTGGAATTTTTGTGGGTTTTTCCTATTGTTATTTCCTAAATAACTATTTAGTTATTACAGTTTTTATAATTCAGGATCTGATGTAATCCTGAGCCCCTCATTTAAATTGTAATCTGTGAATGACCTCAGGTATTCTGACCAGTAGCCAGTTCTGTTACTGCTATTGTAAGCAGCTAGTCTGCTTCCCCTTATGGCAGCATCCAAGGACTCCACTCTCCTGGAATTGACAACCACTGGCATAGTCCCAGTCTCTCAAGAACTACCTTCACTGGTGCACACTATTTTTTCATTCCTCCTTTCCTAGTGGCATAGCCCAGGACAAAGCAGGTATCATGGGCATATTTCTTAGGCTTCCAAAGGCCCTTGTTTGATAGCACTGGGGTCTGACCTTCTGTCCTGAGGGCTAAGAGCCAGTGATATCTACTCCTTTAATCCCCAGCTATGAGCCAGTGAGATTAATTGCAGCCAATGCAGCTCTAGACACCATTGTTCCCAGGGCCCTCCACCTGAGGATCCCAGTGGTATCTTCCAAGACACAGTCAAAAAAGGTGAGGTTGCTAATCCTGCCTCCAGGGCTAACTTTGTTGATTCTACCTATTTTTTCTCTTCCTGGTTTCAGTCCCAAGGAAGGTGGGACTGAGGCCAGGGAAGTCAAAATCCTTCCTTCCTCCCTAGTTTTCCTGAGCTATTCAGCTTCATACTCCTGTCTGGTTTTGCTGCTTTTAGCTTTGATTCAGTGAAGTTATTTTTGGTTGTTCATAGAGGGTATGAGGAGGACAAGAAAGCTCCATGCCCTCCTTTGCCCTTTTCCAAATGAAAAAAATTAAGTTAGCTCTTACTCTCTGTAATACAACTTCATTTGGGAAATAAGAATAGTATCTCCTTTAGGGTAATACCCTCAATAATTTCAGAACATTTTCAAAGAGTTTTAACTGAAGAACAAGTGATGTGGATCAGGCAGCCCCTGAAAAGCAATAATGGAATTCCTTAGGAAAGTCATGATAATCTATTACAAAGATGTTTGAAGGACACCAATGTTAGTTGAAATATCAATTACCAAATAAGAGCAGCAGTGAAGAGACTTAGGACAAAAGCATCAGAATTCTATGAAAATTGTCCTGGTTGTATTATCCCTATCCTCTTTCATACATTCAGGTAGGGTTAAATTGCTACCAAATGGAAGAAACTCAAGAGTATATCTGTTTAGAACTGCTTAGAATAAGTTATGGGACAATCTTGTAAAAACTAATTACCTGATGAACATCACTAGCTTTCCTATAAAAACCAAGTGGTTACTGTGGATAGCAACAAGCATGAACCGATTGGTGTGTGAGTGACTGAAAATAGCAGACTTCAAGCCACGCATTCCATTATATAGCTACCTACTGTATACCATGGCCAGTTCAATTAGGTATTTGCCCTACCTAATGAGAGTCAAATAGTGGTGTGCTGGTAAATGTTTAACAATGAGCTGTATGGGACGAAATCATACTCAATATATATGTCTAGATTTAATCTTCATCATTAATATTTTCACCATCACTTTTTTAAGTATAGAAAATCAACAAAAAAATAAATTAATACAAAGGCTCGTATGAAAATTTTTAAATTGTCTTTCCTGTGCTCCAACATAATCCCAATACCAGATCACTAGAAATTATACTTCATGCAAGAAACTTTAACCCAGTCAGCTGTAAGACATTGCTCTATGGATGGTGTCCTAATTACTAGGTGAACGTGAAAAAACTCATCTCGAAACACTGTTTCATCACATTATGAACTAATTTTTCATTAATTATAAGAAGAAATAGTTAATATTTACATAGCTTACTACAGTGCCAGGCACTGTGCTAAATTCTTTAGGATTATTATCTCATTTGATCTTCCCCAAAGCCCCATGAGTTAGGTATTATTCGTTTTATAGTTTAAAAAACTGAATAATAAATTAAAAGAATCATTTGAATATTATTATCACTATGGATATTAGAGGAAATCTACTTAGACCAAAGGTGTGACTGTGATTCTTATAATGGGGTAATGTGAAAAAAAAGAATGGAAGAACAAGAAAGAAGGGCAATGGAAAAGGAGAACAAGAATAGGGAAATTTTTTCACATAAATGAGGAATGCAAGAAAGAATTTATACAACGGAGAGGAGAATGAGTAGCAATGAGCAACACTTGGACCTCACTCTTATTTGAAACAGCTCAAAGAGGAAAGACTATATACATAGGTGGGTATAGAAATGCATAAAAAAATTATTCTTTTTTTAATGAAGAGAATTGTTTCATAAAAAGCTAAGAAGGCTTATATGAATTGATTCAAAGTGAAGTGAGTAAAACCAGGAGAATAATCTAAATATTAATAGAAATACAATAAAGATAATCAATTATGAAAGGCAGTAGCTGTGTTCAACACAATGACTCATGATGAAAATAGCTATTCCAGATAGAGAATGGAGGGATTCAGAGCACAGGTGAAAGCATATTTTTTCTCTTCCTTTTTTTTTTATATGACTTCAAATTTGCAAAGGGTTCTATATTTCTCACCTTCATGGGTGAGGGACCAGAAAGGAGGATAGAATCTAAAATAGAAAATGAAATAAAACTGAATTAAAAAGAGCTAAACTTGAGCTATTATTTTTGTACAAATCTATGCATAAGTGTTAACTTTTTCTAAGAAAATGTAAATTCCTTTGAGAAAGAAACTTTGATCCATACTGAATTGTACAGAGGAGGCATTTATTATTGTTGTTGCATTAAATTGCCAACCCCCCCCCAAAAGCCTTCAGAATTGAGAATTATATATCTATTTTTTTTCCTTTTTTCTAAGTAGGGATGTGTATAATTCAGATTTGTTGAGTTGTAATGAGAATACAAGAAACTTGACAAAATGTTTTAAAAATCCCTATCCTGGTGTCTGCAAAGAACACAAAAGAAAATCTGTACAATAGACTCCTTTTCAAGTTTATGTAACAAGGATACTAATGCAATGCCCAAAATGAAAAATGCTTGGGAGCCTGCTCCTGGAAAAGTGAGATAATGGACAGTAAAAGTCTTATTTTTTCCCACCATGCCCCAACTACTTGAAATCGAGTAAGTAGTATCTGAAGCATAGGAGATTTTGCACAATTGATAGAGCAATGGGCCTGAAGTCAGGAAGATTAATTTTACTGAGTCTGATCTTAGACATTTACTAGATGTGTGACCCTGAGTAAGTCACTTAACCCTGTATGCTTCAGTTCCTGATCTGTAAAATGAACTTGAAAAAGAAATGGCAAACCACTATATTATCTTTTACTAAGAAAACCCCAAAAGAGGTCACAAAGAGTGGAATACAGCTAAAACAATTAGTGTCCCAATTCAGTTTAATAAATCCACATCAATTCATTTCTGCTAAGGGCTATTTTAGCAAGAATAAAAGAACAAAGATTTCACTCAAAGCCTGGATGGCATACTGTACTTGTACTTTAATCTCTGAGAGAGTCAGCTTAAAGTCATGTTGCTACTATGTAATTAATTTCTGTACCCTTGAACTATGATTCTCAGCACTCCATTTTCCTGCTGTTGTATGCTGACATAGGAAGGATATAAA
The DNA here is from genome assembly GCF_016433145.1 of Gracilinanus agilis. NCBI lineage: Eukaryota > Metazoa > Chordata > Mammalia > Didelphimorphia > Didelphidae > Gracilinanus > Gracilinanus agilis. The sequence continues at coordinate 232,121,570 of NC_058132.1, read as the reverse complement.
TTTTGTGTAGCCCCACTTCTCGCTCTTTTCTCTTCCTGTTGAGGCTTTGGTGGAGCAGGTCTTTTAAACAGGCAAGGAGAGCTGAGTCATGTGGTCTTATTTTGTTAGATAATTACCTTTTTATTCCTTTACTTCTAGTGATTATTAATAAACTTTATAAAATATAACACTTGGAGTATTGAACATTAATTTAAATCCTACATTTATGGTGACCATAAGGGTCATAGCTTGGACCTGAAAGGCTTTCTAGACTAGCAGCTGACTACCTCCATTTACCTCCCAGATAAATTTTAAACTAACCCAGGGGGACTTCCATGCTCCTAGCTGTGGGGATGGGTACTGAGGTTTTATGTGACTCCTGGAGTTTTTACCTCCTGGGGGGAGGAGAAGGAAGGTTACTCTTCCAAATATGAAGTAGATTTGCAACCAATTTAATAAGTAGAATTGCAAACATGGCCCAGTTTCCTACCTAATTCAAATAGTTCCCATTCTGGGAGAGCATTACAGAGCTTGCACAGCTCAAAGTTTTGGGGTATCTTCTCTTACTCCTGTTCCTCAGTGCAATTGGCCTTGTGATTAGTTTGAGCAATCCTGAAATTCAGGGGGGAGATTCATCTCCCTACACCCCCTTGCCATTTTGGCCTGTACAATCTCTGCAACGTGTCCAATATGGGATTCGTCCACACTATGCCCAATGTGGGTATGGGGAACCCCAGAGGTGTGACCAAAAGATGATGATGCTGGGGAAAGTAAGGAACTTTAAAGAGTCTAGAGGTGAATTTTTAGTTTTTCAGTCTCCATTGCCAACTGTGTCAGCTTGTTCTCCTCTAAATAGTGAAGAAGTCTCTGTAATAAAGCTATTGGAATTAAAGAAAAGGACTCTTGAATTTAGGGCCTGTATCCTGTCACATATATTGTATTTACTGAATGTTGTTTTTAAGATTTAATTTTACTGTTTAACTTCACATATTGATCTAATCTAATATATTCTGTTACACTAAGTCATTTTCCGCTACTGTGTTTTGGTCATTAGTGCTATATGTGTTATTACATTGTTTTTATTTGTACCTCCATTGTAAAAGTCCATAAACAAGTTGTGCAAACCCTTTTCTGTGACAAAACCATAGGTCCTTATGGATACTGAGTTTGTCACCAGATCCATCAAGGTCACATATTGCCTAGACAGCCTTTTGTGCCTTTTTGTCTTTGATAATTGTCACATAGATGATGATGGATGTACTACATCAAAATGGTTTCAACCTGTATACAAGTTTTGGAAAATTTACATTGATTTTAAGGGGTCTTCAGAAGTGATTTTTCAGGTGTCTAGTATCACCACCATGTCTGACTGATCATTTGCCTACCTTTGAGTTGTTTGTAACAAGAGGTAAAGGGTCCATTTAGTAGTTGAAGTGCTATAGCACTGTTGTATTCTCTATCTCCACATTTGTAAAAATATAATGGATGAGACATATAAAGACATGCCTTCTAAGACTGTTACAGTCTCATCCAGGAGATGGGAAGTTTTTCCTTGGGGGAGTGGTACCTCTGGATGGCTCCTCAGAGGGAATATTTCCCAAGAAGCCTACTGGCTTCTGGGTGGTTTCTATATCTTCAGCTTACTCTACCCTTCCACCAGAATGATCTAGATTCTTGGTGATGTTTTAGACCCAAAAGGTTTTCATCAGCAGTATAGATTTTTGTGTTTTTTCTGGGTTCCTCTGCCACATTTTGGAATGAAGGCAGTAACACACTTTGTTAAAAATATCTCAGCCAAGGCTGAAATATTGGCTAGATCTGGAGAACTTGTGACAAGTATCCATGAGCTTCAAAGTTTTTGGTTTTTTTTAAATGTCACACAGCAAGTGACTATAGAGACTCATGTGCATCCTATATCATAGTGGTTTTTTTTTTTGTTTGTTTTTTGCTATTTACATTAAATGGGATCTTGGGATTTTAGGGACTTTGGCATTTCTTTGAATGTGCATTAGCTACTATACTGCTGTTTTGCAAAGCTGCTACTTGGTAAAAATTTGTACTTATACTGTGGGTCATGGCCAAGTTAAAAAGGAAACAGATCTCATTTTTTGATGAAAAATCTTTGTATTGCACCTCTCCTTGGCAAACACAGTATGTCACTGATTGTGAAATATATATTTTTGATTCTTTTAAATTTTATTATTGTTTTTCCTTATACGTGCAATGGGATACTTGAATTTTCTTTTTTCTCTCACTTTTTGTATTTGAAACAGATGTTAATAAGTATTAATGTTTTTTTTTATTTTGCACTAATATAAGTTTGCAATACCCATTAGCCCTAATATTAATGCATACTGAAGAGCTTTAGACTATGGAAACCTGTCACTGATTGTTAAATATTATGGGACTTTGATTCATGATTGCATCTGATTCCAGGAAAAGGGATTACAAAAGAGCCATTATACAGTGCCAAGAAGCAAAAGGTCAAAGGAGAACAACCAATCTTAGTGGGATTAACAAGAATCTGCACCAAGACAGAGAACTTGTTTGACGTTCTAAGTTGCGGTTGTTTGATATATGTCAGATGCAAGTCTTCCCCACGCCACGTTCTAACAAGTACCTAAGTTTAGCTACCATCTTAGCTCCCATATCCCTGAGAGCAAAAGTAAAATCAGAACAGAGAAAAGGTAAATTCCTTTTCAGAGAAAGCATATACTACTTCCTATTTGCTGCTAAAATCTAGTCCCTTCTCTGTCTTTCATAAGTGGGGCAATTTTCTGTAGTCCTGGCTGCTGATTGGGTAAGCACATATTGCTAAAATGGTCCTACAGGCTTATAAGGCATGAATCACTTTTTGGGCCCTGATTCTAGGTCCTGTTATAGGTTTATTCTTGCCCACTCAGAATTTTTATATATTATTTAATTTGATTATTTTTTCTTTTCTTCTATTTGGTTTTTTTTATGTTTTTTACTTCCTTTTTAGAATTGATTAACATACCTCATAACTCAGCCATGTATCCCTGGGTGATCTGTGTGTTTGTCAACACCCTCCTCAAGGGGGGATTATATAATTGTCATATAATTCTAGTTTTATAAAAATTTTTCTTGTTTGAGAGTAATTTTAGGATAAGAAACTTGCTACCTCCCCAAATCAAGAAAGTGAACTGTTTGGAGAAGGTCCTGTGGGGATGCCTGCAGGAACCTTACACTGCACCAAAAGATCCAGAATGAACTTTGGGATGTAGTGAAATTGAACTGTGGGGGAATTGCAACATATTTATTTTGAATGTATACTCTTATGCCAAAGGGGACTGCTCCCTAATTGGCTTTTTGTCAAATTTCCTAGCAATCATTGATTTTATTCTCTTTCTCTTTTATTTCCCTTTTGTCCCCAAATTATTGTAATTTCCCCTTAGAAAGTGCAATGTTCATTGTACCCCTAGTTATAGATCTTTAGAGATATAAGTTAGAGATAAGATAAAGATATAAGATATTAGCACACACATAAAATATATGTGTACTAATTCCATGGAGAAACTAGGCATGTAAATCTAGAAGATTTCTACATGCTTGTTTTCCATGGGAATCAAGGGGGCAATTGTTTAATTAATTTCTGTACCCTTGAACTATGATTCCCAGCACCCCACTTTCCTGCTCATGTTGCATGCTAATGAATGGAGGATATAAATTTTGTGTAGCCCCACCTCTCACTCTCTTCTCTTCCAGTTGAGGCTTTGGTGGAGTGGGCCTTTGAAACAGGCAAGGAGAGCTGAGTCACGTGGTCTTATTTTGTTAGATAAATACCTTTTTATTCCTTTACTTCTAGTGATTATTATTAAACTTTATAAAATATAACACTTAGAGTATTGAACATTCATTTAAATCCTACAGTACATAGTATTTGCCTTCATCAGATTCACTTCCAAATGCATTGTGGCCATTGGATTAGTACCTTTCTTATGCTACTACTTTGTAAGAGCTCTCACCTCATTCTACAGGGCTTCACTAATGGATTGGCCCACTGAAAACCTTAGCTTGGATTCCTTCGTTAGACATTTTGACAGATCTATCAACTTCTCAGAGTTCACAAGGCCATAGCCATTGCCAATATCCTTCACTTAAAAGTGGAACAGACATAATCAACACAAAAGAATAGCAGGGCCTCTGCTCTTGACTTCATGTCATATCCATTAAAAAAAAAAAAAAAAAAAAAAAAAAAAAAAAAAAAAAAAAACTCAAATCCCCTCCTTTACCCAGAGACCCACAGCAGCTTGTATTCTTTCTCCACTGGAAGCCAGATAAGAAAAATCCAGAGTCAAAACCTTAGCCAGTTAACTTCCTAACCATATTATTTCATTCAAATATAACATTCATAGCTTTGTCTCATAGCTCTCCCAAAATTGGCTTCAACCTTCCTTTCTAGTCTCCTTCCTTTACATATATTATACGTTTCTGCCATGTCTTACATTTAGCTACTCCAGTATTTCACATTACTATCAATTATCTCAGGAATTTCCATGACTGCATTATTTTTCCATTTTTCAGTTGGTGAAAGTCTTCTACCTTCCAAATTCAGACTATGAACTACTCATTCCTTGAAGCATTTAATATTCCCAGATATGAATCTTTCTGAATGTTTTCACTCACTTTATTTTCCTAGAAAAATTTATAACTCTTCTTTGTGCCTCCCCCCAGTTACTTCTCTGTATACATGACACATGTCATCCTCTACACCAGGAAATAAGTAAACTCTTTGTAGGGAGGGTTTGAATATTTTTTTATCTTTGCATTTCCAGTAACACAATATCTTAAACACATTAGGTATTCAATAAATTATTGCACTTAACTCATCATTAATTCTTAAATTATGGAGAGGATTTTCTATTTTAAAAACTTCAAGCATTTCTTAGAAGGGAGAATGACCTATTTTTCAAAAATAAATAATTACCTATTCTTATAATACAAAAGACTACATAAAAAATGTGGGCCAAAAAAAACTGTGTGGGGATGTAGTGGACAATAAAAGTATTACTTTTTTCATTTCTGTTAAACAAATATTTATTAAGCACCTACTGAATGGAAAACTGGAGGAAAGGATAAGAGTTTCTTAAGGAATATACTAATTGGTTTGGTTTGGATGTTGTTGAATATTTGGAAATTATGGTGTTTTTTATGAGAAAAAGAATGACATGTCAGAACAATATGATGGAGAATACAGCTATGCATTATCACTTGTCTCAGATCAAGGAGGATGTCCCTTGGGGGAAAAATGGTACAGATGTTCTTCTGATGTAATGCAAAATGACAATCCAAAGGCTCTGTATGGTACTTTTTAAAAAGAAATAAGATTTTTCAGGGAAAGCATATGTGTGATGCTGCTGCTGCTTTAAATCTCATGATATGGTAATATATACAAAAAAAAAAAATGTGTCAAACAAGGATGGAAAAGGCCACTTAAAAACCTTCCTATCTTGCCATCAATCTGTCCACCCCACCCAAAATTGTACCTGATGTTCTGGCATCATGAAAATGTGCCTAGGCTGCTAGAAGAAATGAAATACTGATAACTAAACTAAGGGCGAAAAGCATGTTAGACTTCCACCCACACATTTTCACTCTCATTTTTATGCCTTATGTTACGGATTTGAGAAAGAGGAAATTGTTAGAGTATTTCTAGTATATCATGGTTAATATCATGTTTTTGTTCTCTATGCATGCCTAGTTTTAATACTAGAATTATTCTTTCTTGATCCTGCAAATAAGATGATGTACTCCAGTTCATTACTTGAAATTCATTGGAGCACTAAGGAATTTACACATGAGCTCATTGTAAAACTGCAGAAAGGAGACCTGAAAATCTGAGGTCAATTTGCCCCACATCCATTGTAATTTCCAGGACTGCACTATTCAGGCATTACTTAAGCATGAGCAGCATGCAGACAAACCCAAGCTTTTCAGTCAGCTTTTTCGGTCCCAGTTGTGCTGATTATAACTGAATAGAACAGCAAGAGTGCTTAAAATGGACCAATGGTGATTTACTGCCCATGATATGAACAGCATGAATGCAGACAGGTATAATATTAGGCATTCTGGGGTCTGTCACTCGCAAGGTGATCCTATCATTATGCATAGATTATTTTATTAGAGATTCCATGAGCTCAATCTGATAGATATTATGAGTTTGTTCAAGGTCTTTTTTTAAGCTTTTGAAATTACTTAAAGAAATAATTATCCCGGAATCTGAAATATTCTATATATGACTCTGACACATACATGAAGAAGAGATAGACCAATAGTCAATCTTGGGAAGTGCAAATGAGTTTTTAACTATTCTCCATTAAACAATTTGCAGATGGAAACCACCATCTTGAACACTTTAACTATACTGGAAGAGAATGTTTCTGCTTTTATTCCTTCCTATTCACTTTTATAAACACATATTTTATTTATAGCTTGTTATAAAACAACAACAACAACATTGCTCTCGTTTTTTATCTAATATAAACCCTTAAGAGAAAGCTCTCTTGTAATAGAGTACAGTTCAAGAAACTGATACCTTGGCCAAGCCATGAAATTAGAATATGCTCCATTCTACCCCAATAGTAAACTATCTCTTTAAATAATGATTCATTGGTCCTCTGAAGTCAGTGTTGGTCATTGCATTGAAGTGAATTCTGTGATCTCTTGTATGTTTTTATTCTTTTAAATTATTGTTGTTGTCCTATGTGAAGATAGGATTAACTCTCCCCTTGTCTACTTTTAGCTAATCAAATCAAGAACTTAAAGTACCCCTACTTACCATTAAGTATGAGAGTTCAGAAGTCACTTACTAAAGCAAGCTCACCTCCAAAGGCCACTGTTCCCCTTTCTCCCCCTGTCCCTCAAAGTGCTAGGCAAATTGAAAGACTGTAATTGGTTTCTGTGAAGAAGGGGGTGTGACAGGAAGTGATGTGGAGGAAGGGGTATAAAAAAAGGCCAACATAATCTGGGACACACCATTCCTTTCCTGGAGTTTGGAGAGATTGACTGAGATTCCTGCCTTGGCTTTGAAGGAGGCTGCTTTGGTGGACTTCTGGCTGAGGACTACTGGAAAATTCACATGGAGATTGGACTTGGGGAAGCCCCTACCCAGGCTGAGTCAGACTTCATTAGAGAAGGGCTGGTAGGCTTGTTAGGAATCTGTCTATCTACATTTTATCCTTTCACTCCACCTCTTTGTAAATAAAAGCTACTAAAAGTCATTTTGACTTAAGCTATAATAATTTAAAATTGGTAACCACAATATTATTTTGTAACTCTCATATTTAGTACAAAACCTAATTTTAAACCTTAAACCTGTACATTCTTATCTTGATATAGTTTACTTCACTTTTTGCCATTTCCCAGAAGACTTCCAAAGTTTTCCTGAATCCTTTTATTAGTCACTTTTTATGAAGCAATCATATTCCATTACTTTCATGTATCACCACTAGTTCAGCCTTTCCCCAAATGATTATAAGTTCCTTGAAGGCACAGATTGCCTTTTGTCTTTCTTCGTGACATCAAAGATTAGTATACAATGTCTAGTTCAGTGGTTCCCAGACTTTTTTGGCCTACCGCCTCCTTTCCAGAAAAAATATTACTTAGCCCCCTGGAAATTAATTTTTAAAATTTTAATAGCAATTAATAGGAAAGATAAATGCACCTGTGGCCATCACCTCCCTCCTGGATGGCTGCAGTACCCACCAGAGGGTGGTAGCGCCCACTTTGAGAATCACTGGTCTAGTACATAGTACCAGCTTTTTAATAAATATTTATCAACTAATTCACAAATATTTTATTTCTATTTTATTACTACCACAAAGTAGTGATCAAAGTAATGTAACACGACAGGATAGGACATAATATGAAACATAATATAGCATAATATAATGTAATGTAATGTAATGTAATGTAATGTAATGTAATGTAATGTAATGTAATGGCTAANTGTAATGTAATGTAATGTAATGTAATGTAATGTAATGTAATGTAATGGCTAACACTCCAAATATTCTAGATCTGGAGAAATTTTTTTTTTAATTTTTTGTTTGTTACACTAAAATTTCCAATTAGCTCCTTCCATCATTCCTCTTTTCACATTAAATAAGGAATCATTTGAGAAAAAATACAGACATAGATATAGATATACATGTATACAATCATTTCTTGTTTGTTTCTATGTATCAGATCTTTTTTTCTGGAATTGGACATACACAAATTATTCTTCAAATAGCATTTATGTCACTATATACACTTTTCAGTTGGTTCTGGGTATTTCATTCTTCATAATTTAATATACCTATTTCCATTTTTTAATTAACCTCATCATTTCTTACCATACAGTAGTATTTCATTACCATCATATGCCTCAGCTTCTTTAGTCATTCTCCAAATGATGGGCATCCCTCAATTTCCAGTGCTTTGCCATTACTAAGAGACCTGTTGTAAATATTTTGAACATAAAGATTACTTTTCTTCCTTGATCAACTTAGGAAATAAACCTAATAGTGATATTATTGGGTCAAAACATATTTGCAGGTTTGTAATGCTTTGGGCATAATTCCAGATTGCTCTACAAAATACATCCATTTACAACTCAAGAAATATTTTATGGAATCAACATCAGCAAAAGTATAGGCAAACAGCTCCCAAAAGCTCTTTTTTAGGAGTCATTTCAGACACTGATGAAGAAATGTTCTAAAAATCTTGACTAGTTTAAAAAGACGCAATATGGTTTAAAGAAATAAAAAATATACTTCATTAGCTTGTTAGAATTTTTTTTCCATATTAGTGTTCTGGTAGATGAGTTGAAAACAGCACACATCACCTAATTATAGGATTCATGCCAGCAAAAGCTACAGCTAAGATTGTCATACAGATATCATTATAATCCTTAGTTTCAGTTCTTCATAAGTTTCTGGAAATGTTTCACTTTGAGCTGAAATTTCCATCTTTATTCATGTCCCTATGCTGATATATTTTAAATTTCAAATGAAAATTATTTCATTTATTTTAGAATTACTCAAATGAAAATATGGAATTGTAACCTGTATTTAAGTACTTATTAAAGTGAAAATGCTAGGAAAATGGTTGAATGGAAGAAGTAAAAATGTGGTTAGATTTAGGCTAATTTTGACTGAATAATTCCTGAAAACAATTCATGTCATCTATTTTTTTTACAAAAACAAGAACAAGTTTAAAAATAGAAGACACCTCCTATGTCTAAATTATAGTTGATAGAGCAGGAAATTAAATGAGAAAGTTATTTTAATGGTTGTAATGGTTGTCTTGAAAATTCTAAATGTAGAGAGTGTATTGCCTATATAAATTATGGGTATGTTTACATCTATTATCTAAATATGATATATCAGAAGACTTTGAGGATCTTGTCTAACATTCTTCAAATGGGGAGTTGATTCCTGCCAGGAAAGGAACATAAGAGGCAAAGAGATTAGCTGTAATATTCTACTAAGAGAAGTATGTGAGACTGGAATAATATTGATCTTTTCTTCTACATATTGATCTAGGAGTTAAAGGAAAATATAGCACCGAAACATATTTGTAGGCTTAGCTTCTCACCACAAGAAGTTATTGAAAAGATCATTAAAAATAAAAAATAGAAAGTAGCTGTCTGTCCAAGCAAATTGTAACTAGAAACCAGATTAGACATAGAGTTAGAATATAACAGACAATACAGAAAGTGAATGAACTTTCTCACTAGGAACAAGATATTTTAGCTTAACAAAGACAAAAAAAACCCTTCATTTCACCCAAAAGAAAATTCTCCAAAATCCACAGAGAAGCAAGTTGGAAATCAGAGCCCTATTGATTTCTCTTACATGTCTGCTTTCTAATTTTTTTTTCTCTCTTTCTCTGGGTCTCTCTCTGAAGAAAATCTAAAAATATTTATTTCTCTGTCTAATTCCTCTGAGAATATCTCTTTAAATATTTTAAGCCACCTCTATCCCTTAGAGACACTCATTATAGAGTCATAATTCTTTCTATGTATGAGGAGAGTACTATGCATATATCTTAGGTTTAAAACTTGGTATACAAAAGTGAAGGCAAAAATAATTTTATTATATTATCTTGTTTTTAAATATATTTTTAAAGCTTGCAAAGTGTTTTGCATGTATTCTCATACCAATGCTGTGAGTTCAGTATCTTCACTTTAAAAATGAACTTGAGGGGGCAGCTGGGTAGTTCAGTTGATTGAGAGCCAGGCCTACAGATGGGAGGTCCTAGGTTCAAATCTGATCTCAGACATTTCCCAGCTGTGTGACCCTGGGCAAGTCACTTGACCCCCATTGCCTACCCTTACCACTCTTCTCCCTTGGAGCCAATTCACAGTACTGACTCCAAGATGAAAGGTAAGGATTTAAAAAAAAAATCTAAAAAAAAAAAAAATTAACTTGAGGTTCAGCTACATTAGATACATTTGTACCAGAGTCACAGAGTTGAGTCACATAGCTAAGGCAGAATTTGGTTTTCTTCCTTCCTTCCTTCCTTCCTTCCTTCCTTCCTTCCTTCCTTCCTTCCTTCCTTCCTTCCTTCCTTCCTTTCTTTACTTCTTTCTCTTTCTTTCTCTCCTTTTTTCTTTCTTTCTTTCTTCCATCATTTGAAAATTTTGAGCTCCAAATTCCTTCTTCCTCCAGACTTCTCTCATTCATTGAGAAGGAAAACAATAAGATATGAATTATACATGTAAATGTATGCAAAATGTACTTCTACATTAGCCATGTTACAAAGAAAAAACACAATAAAAAGAAAAAACATAAAAACAGTTAAAAAGATTTTAATCTGCACTCATAGTTCATCCAATCTGAGGATGGATAGTATTTTCTACTGTCGAATTTGGTGGAGGGGAATTGTTGATCACAGTATTGATTAGATTAACTATCTCTTATTTTTCAATAATGTTTCATTTTATTCAAATTACATGTAAAAATAATTTTAACATTAGTTTTCTAAAGGTTTGAGTTTCTAATTTTTTCCCTTCCTTACTCCACTGAATTAACCCTGAGACAGTAAATAATTTTCTATAATTTATACATGTGATATCATGCAAAACATTTCCATATTAGTTATGCTATAGAAAAAGTCACATGTAAAAAAACCCATAAAGAGAATAAAATGGAAAATAGTATGCTTCAATCTACATTCAGATTCCATTATTTCTTTCTCTGGGGGTAAATAACCTTTTTCATCATGAAACCATTAGAGTTTTCTTATATTATAATATTCCTGAGAATATCTAAATCATTCACAGTTCACCCTTAAACAATATTGCTATTATTCTGTATAATGTTCTCCTGATTCTGCTCACTTCAGTCTGCATCAGTTCAAATATTTCAAGGTTTTTCTAAAATCAACTCACTCGTGGTTTTATATACCACTACAGTAATACATTATAGCCATAGACTACAAATTGTTCAGCCATTCTCCTATTGAGGGATATGCTTCAATTTCCATTTTCTTTACCATCACAAAAAGAAACACTGAAAATATTTTTCCACAAATAGATATTTTGCCCTTTTTCAAATCTGTTTTTTAACTTTAAGGATTAAAATTTGATATTTAGTTGAAAATTTTATTTTAATTTGCTCTTTTTTTGTTTTTATTTCTTTTTTTAGTTGTATGCCCAAAATTTATTGATCTGGTCATTCTCTATTTTATTAATATAAGGATCAGAGGGAGAGAATTTCTCCTAAAAACTGCTTTGGCTACACACAGTAGATTTTTGTGCATTGTCTCATTGTTGCTATTTTCTTTAATGAAATTACTGATTGCTTATATGATTTGTTCTTTGAGCCATTCATACTTTACCATTAGATTGTTTAGTTTCCAATTATTTTTTTACATTTCTACAGCCCTTCATTTAATATAAATTTATGACTTCATGGTCTGAAAAGGAAGTATTGCATATTTCTGGTTTTTTGCATTTGTGAGGTATCTAATATTCTAAAACATGCTCAATTTTTATGTAGATGACATCTTCTGCCAAGAAAAAGGTATATTCCTTTCTATTTCCATTCAATTTTCTCTAGAGATATGATGTATCTTCATTAGCTAAAATTCTATTTACCTCAATAACTTCTTTCTTGTTTATTTTTGCTTGCATTTATCTAATTCTGAGAGGGGAATGGTTTGTTATTCCCATTAGTATAGTTTCTTTTTCTTTTTCTTTTTCTTTTTTTAAATTTCTTTAAACCCTTAACTTCTGTGTATTGTCTCCTTGGTGGAAGAGTGGTAAGGGTGGGCAATGGGGGTCAAGTGACTTGCCCAGGGTCACACAACTGGGAAGTGTCTGAGGCCAGATTTGAACCTAGGACCTCCCGTCTCTAGGCCTGACTCTCAATCCACTAAGCTACCCAGCTGCCCCCAGTATAGTTTCACTGTGTATTTCCTCCTTTAACTTATTTAATTTCTCCTCTAAAAAACTGGATATTCTATTATTTTGTTTATTCTGTTTTTTATTAATGTTACTTCATTGTCTAAGGTATGTTTTATCAATATATTGTTTCTATTCTTATCTGTTTTAATTACATATATTTTACACACTTATATACATATATTATTATGTATATATTATATGCATATAGTTAATATATACATAATACATACATACAAACATAATTATATATATATATATTCATCTAAGATCATGATTACAATCACTATTTTTCCAACTTCAGCTGAAACATAATACATTCTTTTCCAGTCCCTTACTTTCAATCTGTGTGTCTCTCTTTGTTTCAAATGTGTTTCTTATAAACAACATTTTTTAGGATTTTAATTTCTGATTCATTCTGCTGTATGCTTTGGTTTTTTGGATGAGTTCATCCCATTCACATTTATAGTTATGATTTTCAACTTCATACATTTCTCCTTTTTCCCCTTTTTGTCTTTCCTCCTTTCTCATTTCACTGTGTTCCTCTTCATAAATGTATCTCTCCTTACAAATGTTTTGCTCCCAAAAACTGCCTCCCCTAATTTACTACAATCTCTATTAGTCCCTACTTGGCTCTTTCCTCTTGGTTCCTAATAGGGTAAGATATATATTTTATATATAATTGATTGTGGATGCTATTCTTTCTTTGAGACTATTCAAATTAGAATAAGGTGCCAGCATTGCCCACCATGCCTTCATCTACTTCCACTGGAATAGTTCTTTCTTAGCTCTTCATGTGAGATAATGCACATGATTTTGTTTTTAATTTTGTTTTATTTTTTGTATATCATACCATCCTAGTCAACTTACCCCCTTTTCCTCTCTCTCTCTCTCTCTCTCTTCATATATATAGTTATATATACATGTCTGTATATATAACAATCTAACTGCCCAAATAGTAGTAATAAAAGTTCTTTTTAAACCTACAAGTCTCAACTTCCCACATAGGAAATAAAAATTTAACTTTATCCAATCCCTTGCTTTCCCTTTCCTATTTAGGTTTTATGCTTTTTTTTTTGTCTTTTATTTGAAAATCACAATTTTTTCAATTGAGGTCTTTTGATTATGAATGTTTAAAATTTCCTTGATTTTATTAAATATCTATTTCATCCTTGAAGGATTATACTCAGTTTTGCTGGATAAATGACCCTTGGTTGTAATCTTAGCTCTCTACCATTTTAAATATCATTCTAAGCCCTCAATCTTTTAATGCATTAACTGTTAGTTTTTCTTTGATACTGACTATGGCCTGATAACATTTGAATTATTTTTTCTAGATTCTCAAAGCATTTTCTCCTTGACCTGGAAGCTTTGGAATTTTTCTATAATCCTGGGAGTTTTTATTTTGGGATATTTTTCAGGAAGAGATTTGTGGATCCTTTTAACTTCTATTTTACCCTCTAGTTTTAGCATATCAGGAAAGTCTTACTTGATCATTTCTTATAAAACAGTGTCCAGGGGGGCAGTTAAATGGCTTAGTGGATAAAGTAACATACCTGGAGATGGGAAGTCTTTGGTTCAAATCTGCTTCAGATACATCCTAGCTGTGTGATGCTGGGAAAGTCATTTGATCACAGTTGCCTAGATCATACTGCTCTTCTACCTTGGAATAAATTCTTAGTATTAATCCCAAGACAGAAGGTAAGGGTAATTTTTTTTTCATTTAAAGAAATAAATAATCATTCCTAGGCTCTTTTTATTGATCACATCTTTCAGGTATTCCAAAACTTCTCAAATTATCTTCCTTAAATCTTTTTCCAGGTCAGTCATTTTCCCAATGAAATATTTTAGGTTTTCATCTATTTTTTCATTCCTTTGATTTTGTCTTATGATTTCCTGATATCTCATAGAATCATTAATTTCTATTTACCCAATTCTAATTTTTAGGAAATTATTTTCTTGATTGGGCTATTATACTTCTTTTTTCATTTGGTCAATTTTTTTTAACAATTGTTTTCTTCAGTGAATTTTTGTGCTTCCGTTTCCATTCTGCCAATTTTAGTATTTAAGAAGTTCTGTTCTTCAATTAGTTTTTCCTTATGCTTTATTTTACATTTGTCCAATTTTATATTTAAAAATTTTGTTTTCTTCAGGGAACTTTTGTACATTTTCCCCATTGCCTTGTGCTTCCTTTGCCAAACTATTTACCCATGCATGGTTTTTATGCATTATTCTCATTCCTTTTCCCAATTTTTCTTCTTCCTCTCTTGATTTTTTAAATCCTTTTTGTATTACTCCAGGAGTTCTTTTTGAGCATGACAAAATGTCATTTTTTTTCCCTTTAAAGCTTCACATATAACTCAGCATTGTCCTCTTTTGATTTTGTGTTTGATCTTCTCTAGTACCATAGTAACTTTAAATAGGTTCTTTTTCATGCTTATTTGCTCATTTTCCCTGTCTATTTCATGACTTTCCACTTTGTGCTGAGGTTACCTATAGTCCTTTGTGGTGTGGTGGGATTGCCTGCTTGAGAACCTGAACATTGGGATTTATGTGGTTAAGTGGCCCTTGGCCTACAAGCACCTGACTGAATGTAGGGCTTGCACTTGGAGTGTAAAGGTGATGCTGGGTTGGTGAGACATGGCCTACTAATGATTTGCCTGGAAGTTGTCTTTGCAAGACTTCACTCCAATCTTACTCCAGTGATATAGATGTTTCCTGCTGGGATTCTAAATTGTCTTGTGAAAGAAAATGGTTTCACCCTGACTTTTGTCATTCTAAAATTTTTCTTAGAGTTTTTTATAGTTTGAAGAACTTAAGGAGTTCCTGTCCTACTCAACAATTTTGTTCCCATTCTCCCATCTTGTTA
The DNA here is from genome assembly GCF_016433145.1 of Gracilinanus agilis. Lineage (NCBI taxonomy): Eukaryota > Metazoa > Chordata > Mammalia > Didelphimorphia > Didelphidae > Gracilinanus > Gracilinanus agilis. Next base: position 232,106,310 of record NC_058132.1, on the reverse strand, counting down.
ATTCTTTTGTGTTTGGTTATCATTACAAAATTTTTGCTACTATATACAATGCTCTAATGTTTCTGTTCACATTACTTTACATCATTTTATATAATTTTCCCCAGATTCATCTGAAACCATTCTACTCATCATTTCTTATTACACAATAGTATTCCTTTACAATCATGGACAAAAATCTTGCTTAACCATTCATCAATTGATGGGCATCTCCTCTATTTCTAGTTCTTTGTCACCACAAAAAGATTGGTGAAAAAGTTTTCTATATATGAGTTCATTTCACTTTTCTTTTATTTCTTTGCTATATAGATTTGATATTACAATTGCAGAGCCAAAGGACATAGATAATCAATAGCCCTTTGGATGTAATTCCCAATTATTCTTTCAAATGATTGAACTAGTTCACAACTTTACCAACAGTGCAGTAGTCTCCCAGTTTTTTCACATTCCCTCTAGCATTGATCAAGTTCCTCTTCTATTATGTTTCTTAATATAATATGTATCGGGCTGTGATTTTAATTTGCATTTTAATAAGTAGCAATTTAGAGAATTTTTAAAATATAACTGTGAATAGTTGTGATTTCTTCTTATGAAAACTGTCTATTCCTATCTTTAGAACATTTATTAAAAGAGGATTGGCTCTTATATTTATAAATTTGATTCAGTTCATTGTATGTTGGAGAAATAAAGTCTTTATCAGAGAAATTTACAAAAAAATTTTCCCAGTTTCCTGTTTTCCATCTAATTTTGTCTATAAAAACTTTTTTAATTTCCTATATACAAAATTACCCATTTTATTTCCTGTGATCCTTTCTATCTCTTGTTTTGCCTTAAATCTTTTCATATTCATAGATATGAAAGGAAAAGTTTTCTTTCCAAATGTACTTATTATATTATACTTTAAATCTAAGTAATGTACCTATTTTGGCCTTATAATGGTATACAATATAAGATGTTCCACTATACCTAGTTTTTGTCAAACTGCTCACAAGTTTTCCCAGGAATCTTTGTCAGATGGTAAATTCTTGCCTAAAAATCTTTGAAATTTTGGGTTATCAAATAGTATATTACTATGTTCATTTACCAATTCATTCTACTGATCCATTTTCCAATTTCTTAGTGATCATCAATTTTGATGATTACCATTTTGAAAATAGTTTGAAATTTGGCAATGCTAGGATATATTATTTCACATCTTCCCATTCATTTTCTTATTTTTCATCAAGCTCTTATTTGAAGAAATTAATTTTGTTATTAATTTTTCTAGCTCTATAAAATAATTCATGAATACTTGTATTGGTATGACATTTAATAAGTAAATTAATTTAGACATTATTGGTATTTTTAATGGCTCAATCTACCCATGAGCAATAAATTTTTGTCCATTTATTTAGATCCATCTATATTTGTATAAAAAGATTTTTGGAATTGTTCAAATTACTACCTTAGACTATCTTGTCAGATTCCCAAGTATTTCAGATGTCATGTAGTTATTTTAAATGGAATTCTTCCATCTCTTGCTACTGAGTTTCATTAGTAGTATGTTGAAATACTGATGATTTTTGTGGTTTATTTTATATTCTGTAAATTTGCTTGGCTTTAATTATTTCAACTGGTTTTCAGTTAATTCTTTAGGGTTCCCTAAGTTTACCTTCATATTATCTACAAAGAGTGATAGTTTAATTTCTTTAGTGTCTGTTGTTATGTAAAAGATGGCAACATGTTTCTTCTTTTAATTTATTTTTATCTTATTCCTCTAGTTATAATTTTGAATATAATATTGAATTATAATGGTGATGACTGGCTTTCTTGTTTCATTGATCTTATTAAGAAGGCTTCAAATTATTCCTATAACAGATAACTCTTGCTGTTGGTTTCAGAAAAATAGTAATTAGAATTTCATGAAAGGTTCAAATTATTACATTGATTTCTAGTGTTTTAATAAAAATAGATGTTATAGTTTATCAAAAGTTTTTTCAACTATTAATATCATAATAGTATTATTTTTATTATTAATAAAGTCAGTTGTGCTAACAGCTTTTTTTTCTAATATGGATGAGCACTAAATTCCCAGCATGAATTCCACCTGGTCATAACATATGATTTTTGTGATAAATTATTGTAATCTCATTGCTACTAGTTTTTATTTAAATTTTTGCATAAATACTCATTGGAGAAATTAGCCTTTAGTTTCCTTTCTTTGCTTTTGCTATCCCTTATTTAGTCATCAAAACCAGATTTATGTCATAAGAGAAATTAGGTAGGACTTCCTCACTTTTTAAAAAATGGTTTATATAGTGTTAGAATTAATTGCTCCTTAAATATTTAGTAAAATTCACTTCACTTTTTCTTAGGAAGTTCATTTAAGAATTGTTTAATTCTTTCTAAATCAGTGTTACCTAAGTATTCTATTTATTCTTTTCTTAATCTGGGCAAAATTTGTTTTTAAATGTGTTTCACTTTCCCTTTAATTATCAGTTTCACTGGTACATAATGGAACAAAATATAGAAGAAGGAATTCTTTCCATTTCCATTTTCTTCTCTTGTTTGAGAACATTGGGGAAGTTCTTCTTTATAACTTCTTGAAACATAATATCCAGATTCTTTCTTCGTTCATGTGTTTCAGATAATTCAATAGTTTTAAAATTCACTCTCCTTGATCTATTTTCTAAGTCAGTTGTTTTTCCTATGAGATAGTTCACATTTTCACATACTGTTTCATTATTTTGGCATTGTTTTATTGTTTTTTTTTATTTCTCAAGGAAACAACTTATCCAAGTCTAATTATTTTCTTCAATATGCTTTTGGATCTCTTTTTTCCATTTGTCCAATCATATTTTTAAAGGGTCATTTCCTTTAATGGGGCAGCTGGGTGGCTCAGTGGATTGAGAGCCAGGCCTAGAGACTGGAGGTCCTAGGTTCAAGTCCGGCCTCAGACACTTCCAGCTGTGTGACCTTGGGCAAGTCACTTGACCCCTATTGCCCACCCTTACCACTCCTGGGCCAAGGACGGTCCCTAGCCCTGATGAAAAAGGAGGAGGGTTGGGCGTGGGGCTAGCAAACCCCACCCCGTAAAAACTACATCTGCTAAAGAAACTGCAACCTAAAGTAGGGGCAGCTGGGCTAGCTCAGTGGATTGAGAGCCAGGCCTAGAGACGAAAGGTCCTAGGTTCAAATCCGGGCTCAGACACTTCCCAGCTAGGTGACCCTGAGCGACTGTGTGACCCATTGCCTACTGGTTGTGGCCCTATGCTCCTAGAATGGAATCCCAGGATAAAAAAAAAATTTCCTTTAGTATTTTGTTCCTCTTTTACAAAGCTTTTAATTATTAATTTCATAATTTTCTTTCATTACTCTTATTTATTCTCTGAATTTTTCCTTTGCCACCTCTAAAACTTTTGTTAAAGTTGAGCTCTGAACTTTGGCAAGCATTGTTTGAAGCTTTTAGTTTTTTCACCACCATTTTTAGAGATTTGAACATTTGGAAGTTTTGGGTGCTTCCAGGTTTGATCTCTACTCCTTTGTGACTGAAAGTGATAGTGCTACTCAAGGTCCCTAATCCCTTATTACTGAAAGTGATACTGCTTCTCAAAGCCCCTACTCTCAAGCTTTTCCTAGGAAAATTGATCCCTTTTAATTAGAAGTTATATTGCTCCTCAGAGGTCCGGATGACTTGTGTCTGAAAACAATGGCTTCTGCTAACTTGGACCAGCAAGAGCTACTCTCCATCCTGGAAATATTATCTCAAAGTGAATATTGGCAGTTGAGTTATCAAATAGCACTTTTCCAATCCTCTTACTGTCTATTTGAGAGCTCCCAATTTACTGTTGATGCTGCTTATAAGGCAAAATTTCAAACCAGATCTTTCTGACACCAAATACAGTGCTTTATTCATTTCACCACATAGCTTCATTTATAGTTTACATTGTCCATAATGTCATCCGCCTAGCCCTTCCTCCACAGAAATTTATTTGAATAAAAAAAGCATACCTATGTACACACACACACACACACACACACACACACACACACACCTGCTGGGATACCCCAAAGGTAGCCCTTATGGCTTCTTTTCCAAATGTTTGATGGCAAATCCATTGTTTAGAAGTCACAATGCCAATAAAGATTTTTGAGACATATCTTTACTAATGACTAAGATGATTTTTAAAAAGAACTATGGGGTGAGGGGAATGTAATAAAAACAACACCATTTTATAAGCTACTTTATTGCCTTGAATTCTCATAAAAAAAATCTATTGAATGTATAATGTGCCTAAAGATTCTGAAATATATCAATTATTAGCCACTTCCCTAAGTTAAAAGGTTTATAATCTAACTAATGGGTGGTGGGTTGCTTTTGGCTACTTCGACTCTCAAAGATGGTCCATCAAAATACAAGGACTATGACATGTTTTGCTAAAACCAGGATCTGCATCTGTGAGTTGAAGGTTAAATTATGTAATCATAAGTATCTAAGGTACACTATGTGCCACAGTGGATAGAGCAATGATAACAAACCTTTTAGAGGCAGAGTACTGTGTCCCTCCCCTCTACCAAGTGTCAGGCACACCCTGCTCCCCCTTACCCTGCACATGGGAAGGAAAAAGCATTCCCATTGGGTTGCTGGGCAGAGGGATGGGTGAAGTGAGGAATGTTCTCAGTGAGTATAGAGAGGGGGAAGGGGAGTGGTCCAAGCACTCAGCTCCCCTCCAGTTCTGCAACCTGTGAGCTGCCCATCTTATTCCCTGTGTTCTCCCATTGGGCTGCTAGACAGAGGGGCAGATATGAAAAAATGTCATCAGACATGGGAGAGGGGGAAGGGAGTAGCTTTGTGCAAGTCCCTCTGCCTTTCTAGTAATTAATTTGGGGTGGGGTGGAGGGCAGTGTACCCATAGAGAGCACTCTGTGTGCCATCTTTGGCACGCATGTCATAGGTTTTGTTATAAACAAAAGGTCCAGTGGGAATGTATACATGTACAATGAGGTTGATATATCTATCTGTACTCTCCTCAACTGCAGATGATGGAGGAACACCAACTCCGATCACCCTTGACTGATGTAATTTATCCCTTACTCTCTAACAGTTGCCCAAGAAGGATGTTCAAGTGGTTAGATAGATGGGTAACCTTTCCAGGTCCAACCTGGGGTTGGATAGATTAGTATTGGGCCATTGATTAGCCTTGGATGATGTTTGGGATCTGACTGCATTTGACTCCCTTCCCAAGGCCGTGATATAAACCACTCAGAAAGGCACTTGTTGAATACTCTTTATCTATACTCAGGGAAAGGATAACAAGGATAAGGATTGGGGATTGGAGACCCTATTGATCTATTATCTATAAACTAGTTGACAATCAGGACTGGAGACTATTGATCAAGTGAAAGCTGGAGATTTGCTCACTATCACTCCCTCTGGCTAGACCTGGCCACAGCCAAGCCAGAGATTAGGGAAGCTATTGATGCAGCTGTATTGATGATCTTATTCTCTCTGCTTTCTCACTATTAGTGTTGGTGATGCACTAGCTCTCGCAGTCTATCCGGAAAAAGCTTCAGAGACATTCCTGCCTTCTTCTTCATAGACCTCCCTGCCACCCTTCACCACCCACTCTGATATTTCCCAGTCCAGAGACTCCTGTCCAGAGACCTCCAGAGAGACTTCCCTCAAAGTGGCTGTCAGGGGTATTTATACTGTGGGACCAACCGGCGTGTGCCCCTGGCTCACGGCACCTGGTAACATTCTGAGTCTCTCCAACTGCCATCCCTGTCAATCAAGGTGGCATCCATCACTTCCCAGATTATGAATATAACAGTTTGCCATCACTGGAATAGAGTGGTAGGTCTGAAGTGAAAAAGATTCATCATCTTGAATTCAAATATCACCATAGATACTTACTAGCTATGTGACTCTGAGTAAGTTGCTAAACCCTGTTGACTTCATTTTCTTCATCTGTAAAATGATCTCAAGAAGGAAATGACAAACCACTCTAGTATCTTTGCCAAGAAAACCCCAAGTATGCACATAAAGAGTAGGATACAATTGAAAAATGACTGAATAAAAACACCTGAATTATAATGATCATTTTGTGATCTCTCTTCCAGGGACAACAATGTTTCAGTGGGAAAATGTATTCAGAGTTCTTAGTTATGATTTAAGCTTTACAGTGTCTAGACACACCTACTTTCCAGAAGAAAAAAAAAAAGACTGCAGTGGGAGTAGAATTCTATTTCCATTCTATTCCAATATATTCTGGACAATAATCTTAATTATTTGCTTAGTTTAAAATCTCTCCTGGTAGATTATTTGTCCTATAGTGAAGTTGGAGAGGGAGGTAGAGGAGAAAAGAAGTAATTCTAATGTTAAGTATTTTTCTTTAAAAAAGAAAATTTTCCTTAAAAAATCTTTGCCTATTATATAAAGTTCAAACATTTTTCAGTATTCAAGATTCTGCATAGTTTGGCCCTAGTCTACTTTTCCTGCCTTATCTTAGTAGAAGGTATATAATAAGATAGAGGGATGGCTTTGGATTTGAGAGACGCGTGGTTTTGATTCTCACTTCCAATATTTACTGTGTGATCTTGAGAGAGTCACTTTACCTTTCTGAGCCTCAGTTTTTTTATGAATACCTGTAGTATTTACTTGATAGGATTATTGTTAACCTCAGATAGTGTGAAATATTTCAAGTAAATTATTTTATAAACTTTAAATTAATATAAATATAAATTGGTATGGCTAATATCTCCTACTTCTCTCTTCTTTGAACTTTATTAGGCAAACTAATCTACATTACTTAAGCAGATTTATATTTTTCTTCTCACTGATTTTTCTCATTCTATGCATTTTCTCTGGAATGCCCTTCTTTCAAGTAGCTATTTTAACCTTAAAATCATTGCTAAAAAGTGCAAGGAAATTAAAGTCATCAATATAGTATTTAAAACATAGAACAGCTTTTGACAGTGTCAGCAAAATTATTTTACCGAAATATATGATGACTGAGTATGCTAAAATTTTAAGGGCTGCAAAAAAAGCTCAATTTTCCTGAAATTATAAAAAGTAGCAGCTTCATAAGTCAGTCATATTTTCTCAAGATCCTTGGCCAACCAAGTGAATTTCTCAGAAGTCAGTTTATAATGAATGATATAGTACTGATTTGCTAGAAACCTTTGTGCATTCCAGTTCCCCTGTAAGTTACAGATAATTCTTTGTTTTGCTAAGGTTTATCTGGCTAAGTTTTTGGAGTTCAGGTTCTGGAATCCCAAGTTAAAATGTTATATAACTGCTCCCATCACTTAACTTTTATTAAACATAAAATAAATAGCTAGCCTATGGGATAGGATCTCCAGGGACAAACAAGGGCAGAGAAAATGTGAAAAGAATATAAAGATTACTGGCAGCACTTGGAGTCCTTCAGTAGCAAAGATTGAAAGGGGAAGAGTGAAGATGGTGCCTTCGTAGCAGCAAAAGATGAAACCACTCTGACAATCCTTCAAAATTAGTATTTAAAAAGCATCAAGCATCTCAAAATGACAGGAGTCAAAAACCAATAGCAAGATGGAGTGAGGGGTCTCTCCCAATGAACACAAATTGAAAGGTAAACAGAGAAGGTTGATTTTCATGAGAGAAGGGTGAGCCAGAAGCAAAACTGAATGCAGAGGAAGTGCTGGCTGACCACCCCCGCCCCCAGCTTACTAAAGAAGGTTCTGTAACTGGGCATAATCTAATTTCAGGGTCCTGGGATATGGGCTACACAAACAAAAGAACACCTCAGACCAATCCCTTGAAGTCCCAAGCACCCCCAGGCCCTGGCACCAGCCTACAATGAGGCCCAAAAGTCCATAGAGCTGGACCCTTACAAGTTTGTGCTGCTGTTGCTTCTGCTGCTGAGGTGAAGACCTAGACAAAATAGCTCACAGTGCCAAATCCTGCAAGCTAGCAGCAGAGGAGACAGAATCAGCAAGCAGCTTTCAGAATTCACAGTCCACAGGCCAAAAAATTTTGTTCCAGGTTCTGTGATAACCACTAATTATTATCTTGTTTAATCCTTTCAGCACCCCTAATGAGGTTAATGTTTTTATTATCTCCATTTTACATATGAGGAAACTGAGGTGAATAGAAGTTAAATGAGTTGGCCAGGGCCACACAGCTAGTAAAGAGTTTGAGGCCTGATTTAAATTCAAGTTTTCTTGACTCTATTCTGGGCCAAATGTTATACTACCTAGAATGTGATCATGAATGTCAAACTGAAAGGGAATTTAGTGTTTAGTCTAACTCCTTCATTTTATAGATTAAAAAACCAGGGTGCAGAGAAATAGAATAATTTGTCAAAAATCTCAACCAACAATGAATAGCAGAGCTAGAATTTGAAATGAGTACCTCTGATTACATATCTTAAGCTAACAACATTAGCATAGTAGAAGAAATAAAATGTAGGCACAAGAGTGCAGAGATTTTTGTTGAATCTTTATTTCAACACTTACTAGTTATGTGACTACTGTAAAATCACTTAATTTTTTGAGTCACGGTTTTCTTATCTGTAAAAGAGCAAAACTAATAGTATAAGTTACGGGATTGGTATAAGGAAAATACTTGGGAAACCTTGAGATGCTATATGAATGCAAATTTTTCTGGTAGTTATCATACTAAATGAACTAAACATTGTTTAATACACTGTGCATCAATTAGGTTTCTGCAAGGCATTCAGAAAGACCTCATCATCTATTTTCTTCTACTGCTAAATTTGTCCTGGTTTTTTATAAGTATGGTCATGTTTTCTGTATATTTTAACAGAGAAACACAGCTCTTTATTTGGCCCTTAAACTATAATTCAATATCTTTGCTCCCTTTTACAACCTAGAAAGGAGAATTCATTTGTTGCTTCTATTTCCTCAACTCTTACATCTCAACCTCCTTCGATCTCCTCCTCACAGTACAGAAACAGTTCTCTCCAAGGTCTTCAGTGTGTTATTTGGAATTTTGGGGTTTCTTTTGAGGGTTATTTAGGGTTCATTTGAGTTTTAAATATTTAGATATATGACAAACTTCCTGTGGACATTTAGGGGACTTGGAAACTACATTTCCCATGATTCCTCTTGTAATGCAGGTAGAGAGGAAGTGTGATTATGTAAAAGAACAGTATAAGATTCCTGAGGTCATTGGGGGAGGTCTCTTTGGTACATGGGAGCCAGGTGGGCAGAAGGTATGGAGGGGGATTTGAATTAAATAATAGCAGGCATGTGGCCTTCTTATATTTTACCAACATGGCTTTAATTAAAATATTAATACTTCTATTTACATCTGGCTATATCCATTTTAATCATAACATCAGTATATTAAAAGTTTTATCAATGTAGTTTCTGTATCAATGTCATTTTCTGGTATTTCATTCCCTTCAAGAAGATTTCTCTTGTAATGAAAGGGAAAAGAATGAAATTCATTTAAGCAAAACCAGTGCACACATGTGTCATATCTAATGCAAATTTCTAAACTCATAGTCTCCTACCTCTCCTATGAATTTAGGGAGTTATATTTTCTGATCTCTGAAAAAGATTAGTCATTATAGTTATGTAGCTTTTTACTCTGTTTTATTATCCTTTTCATTTACATTGTTGTGATCATAATATTTTCCTGGTAGTTCCAGCACTTAGCATAGTGTCTGGCACATAGTAATTGCTTAACAAATGCTCATTGACTTATTAATCAATGTAGTATTCCCATGTTTCTCTGAGCTCTATGAATTATTGTTTCTTTCAAATCAATACTACCCCATTAGATTCATGTACCATAATCTTTTTTAACCATTTCCCTGGTAAATAGTACTCACTTTTTTCCAGTTTTTTTTTTATCACAAATGTTCTATTATGAATTGTTATGAATAAAGAACTTTCTATATTTAATCCTCATTAGTATAAACCCAGCAGTATGGTCCCTGAATAAAAACATGGTCAATTTATTCATTTTTTGCATAATTTCAAATTAGATTATCAATTATTAGGACAATTTGTAGCTGCACCATCAATACATTATTGTTTCTGTCTTCCTATATTTGCTCAAGAATTAACTATTTTCAACTTTTATTGATTGCAAATTTGCTGGAAGTAAGGTGACACATTGGGGTAATTTTAATTTTAATTTCTTTAATTATTGATAATCTAAATCCATTGTTTATGTCAGGGGTCGGAAACATATGGCTCTTGAACCATATCTGGCTCTTTTGAGGGCCAGATATGGCTCTTTCTGCAAGAGCCATAAAGTCAATTTTTTTCAGGCACTGTTACAGGAGCACGCACTGTGAGCACTGCACAGCTCTCACAAAATTAAATTTTAAAAAATGTGGCATTTATGGCTCTCACAGCCAAAAAAAATTGCCGACCCCTGGTTTATGTGGTTGTTAATAGTTTGGAATTGTGCTTTTTTTATGTTCTTTTTTTTCTTCTTTACATCTGGTTTATTCTTTGATTTAGATGATTAACTTAATGCAAAGACCAGGTAAGCTTCATTCGTATATATAAATGAGGAAACTAAGTCCAGGAAAAAGATGGCTTTCTTTTTATCCCCAAAAGACACACAGAGGCAGTCAAGCCTAGAGTTTAGGTCTTTTGGCTCTCATTCAGTATTCTGCATAGTATGCTAGTAGATTAGGCCACCCAGCAAAAATCTTTCCTGGGCCAGGAAAAGATGGATAGTCCAATGTTGATGACAATGTTGATGATGTTGGTGACAATGAGGTTCCTCTGGATTGTCCTAGGTCATTGCTTTGCTGCTAGTAGAGAAGTCCATTACATTCAATTGTACCACAGTATATCTGTCTCTATGTATAATGCTCTTCTGTATCTGTTCCTTTCACTCTGCATCAATTCCTGGAGGTCTTTCCAGTTCACATGGAATTCCTCCAGTTCTTTACTCCTTTGAGCACAATAGTATTCCATCACCAACAGATAACACAATTTGTTCAGCCATTCCACAAATGATGGACACTCCTTCCATCCTTTCCACTTTCCGATTTTTTGCCACCACAAGGAGCACAGCTATAAATATTTTTGTATAAGTCTTTTTTCTTATTATCTCTTTGGGGTACAAACCCAGCAGTGGCATGGCTGGATCAAAGGACAGGCAATCTTTCAAAGTCCTTTGGGCATAATTCCAAATTGCCCTCCAGAATGGTTGGACCAATTCACAATTCCAACAGTAATGTACTAGTGTCCCAATTTTGCCACAACCCCTCCAACATTTATCATATTCCTTTACTGTCATACTGGCCAATCTGCTAGATGTGAGGTGGTACCACAATGTTGTTTTAATCTGCATTAAAGAGAAAGGCTTTTCTAAAGAGTAGAAAACTAAGCATTACAACATTCTTGGGGGAATGTTACTTTCTCACAGGATAATGTCATGAAAAGTACTTCACACAAGAATGTTATCAAGATTGGTATTACAGAAGTAAGCAGGTTGAGAAAGCTCAACCTATTCTGTGTAACTTAAGGAAGGTTTGGTATTTTCAGTCATGGTATTACAAAGACTTCTTTGCTATTCAGAGTGATGGGGAGACTAAGGAATTAATGTTAACCTTTGGCTGAGAGCAGCAGTGCCTTTATGTGAGAGACTGGGACCTTGCCAGCATTCTCACGCAAGCATGACTGTTTTCCTCCATGGGCCTGACTTGTATCCTCACATATAACCTTTCCTCCTCTCCAGGTGTATGGACCATCATGGAGGATATCACTAATTTCACTAACAAAGCGTGTTTACAGATTAAAAAAAAAAAGGAGCAGGTCTCTACACCACTTATAAAAGATGTAGACAAAAAAAGAGAGGGTTCTACCCAGTTTCATAGCCTTGGGGAGACCTGTTACATAGTTTTAAAATCAAACTCTTCTTGACAACCCAAAGGGGAAGCATTTCTCAAAAAATAAAAATTCTAATTCAATATTAATTTCCCACAACATGTATATGTATATACACACACAGAAAGGGAATAAAAACATCTTGACAAAAGCTGTCAAAATGGATTAAAACAGGTAATATTTAGATCTGCATGAAGGTAGGGGTCTCCTAATCCAAAACACTTCTTTATGGGAATGTGAAACACCCTACCCCCCTTTATAATTTTAATTGTATTAGCCTTTATGATTATTTTATAACCCAATAATTAGTTTTGAGTTAATAATCAAGTAATAGAGTTAGTCTTATATGAATTATAAGCATTAGCTAAGAAAATATAGCTTAGGACTGTATTAAATCTTGCTGAGAGACACTTTGACCTTAAGCCCGTAACCCAAAAGTTCCTACTGAAACCACCACACCCTGCTGTACATAGGACATAAGACAGTCAGGCAGGAGGTGGAGGGCCACTTTTGGGTGCTTGACACGAGACATTCAGTCAAGAGTACAGGATGCCCCTCTCTAGGTGCAATGGCTTAGATCAGACATCCTTAGGTGCCACCTTTAGGTCAGAGTGCAGGAAATGACTGGCTCCCAACAGGGATAAGAATTGTCAGCAAAAATGAGACCCTGACCCTTTATGGCAGAAGCCTTGCAAAAGTCAGTTCTAATAATAGATATTAGTTACCACCCACAGGGATGATTTCTGTTATTTCTAGTATATTCAGCACTTGCATCATTAATTAAGACCTGTCCTTATGGAAGATTTATGTTCATTCTATTTTTATTTTAACTGTATTTTTATCTTTAATCCAACACTGTATCATCATATTTCTGTGCATAAAAAAGGTCATCTCCTAAAGCTCAGGATCTTTGGTCTTGACCAGAGTCCAGCTTTATTATGAGATTGTCCCTCTCTCAATAAACCTATTATTTTCTTATTGGCTTGAAGATTTTGTTTCCCTTACTGGTGTTTCAGCTGATTGATAATTTTTTTTTGCAACATTACTGTCTAAGGAAGCTAAGTGAATTGATCATGTATGTATATCCTGCTAATCCCAGTGAGGACACTTTATAAATCAATGTTCAATAATCTCTGCCTATTTCTGAGGAAGAATTTGGTGAATGATGGTTCCTGCTTCCCACAAGAGTGACAGGCATATGTCCAAGGGATGACATCTTTTTTGTGAGATCTCTAAGGGCACTTGAGATGTCCAGAAATACCTTCTGTCAACCCTATTCCTTTTTCCTCATCACTGGCAATGCTAAACTCAATTTGGGGATTTTTTTTAATAGAACCTAGGCTGAATTCGGCTCTTCTAATATGGTTAATATTCTTTCCACTATAACACACTTTTTATAAAATGTGTATTTCCCAAATTGTGCTTAGATTTCCTTAAAAAGTAAAATTTTATTTGTTCAATTTACACTAACACTTTTTCTGCTTTCAGAAATCCATCCCTTATAAGAAACATTTATTAGAAAGAGATAAAGGGTAAACATTTTAATAAAAATCAATTAGAAAATAAAAAATACTCAAAACAATATATGTAAGATTCTATAAATATTTCTGCAAAATACACCTATGCAAAGGAATGTGTGCTACTTTAAGGGCAAAACCTGGGTTTTTTAAATAAGCGTTTGGGTTTCCCCAGCATATGGCACAGGTCCATTGTACAAAAGAGGCTCTTAAAAACATTTTGGAAACTGTGAAAGGTTATATAAAGATGACCTATATAACATCATCATCATTATTAAAAGAACAATACTCAGGGGCAGCTGGTTGGTTCAGTGGATTAAGAGCCAGCCCCAAAGATGGGAGGTCCTGGGTACAAATCTGGCATTAGACACTTCCTAGCTATGTGACCCTGGGCAAATCACTTGACCCCAATTACCTAGCCCTTACCACTCTTCTGCCTTAGAAGCAATATACAGTATTGTTTCTAAGATAGAAGGTAAGGATTAAAAAAAAAAAAAAAAAAAAAAGAATAGTACTCAGTTGTAGGTTTAGAATTTCCTTTACATTTCTTCTATAAATTATACAGTTGTTTTGGCAAAATACTATCTTACATAGGTATGAGTTATATTCTAACACTAAAATACCAGAATAATTATAAAACTTCTTTATTGGCTTCCTGGGAACAAAGATAATGGTTCAACATGAAGAATTTTTGGAGTACTCAAGATTTGTATGGTATAACTGGTCTACTCAAACATGCCCACATTTTTCTTGAGCAAGGATTTGTTCCAAATCTTTAAGCAATTCATTTCCACAAGAAAGATCTTGGCAAAAGAAGTCAATAGTAGAAAGAGCTATATTTTTGAAAAGCAAATTGAAATGCTAAATTTTTACCAAAAATCATTTTGTACCCTCTTTTCATAGGAACTTGACAATTTAATCTCTTCATTTTAGTGTGGATCATAAATGCCATTGGGCAAATATAGTGTATATATATATATATATATGTATATAAAACAGTATTTAGGGTTTGGGGCACTCCAGAATCCATTTTATTTAGCTATCTGTTTTAAAATGGCACCATAGTTTTATAGCCAGCAATAAGAGGATTTTAAAAATGAAACAAAACAGCTTATTAAATTAAGAGGATTATATTATAAATTAATGCTGATAATTTTAGTGTAACTAATGACAATTTCGTTTTGGGAATATTTTAACTCCCCATAGCTTCTTTTCAAACATAAAAATATTAATCATAATAATAACTAAAAAGATAGGTACTCCTTTGAAAGTGTTTAATAAAAATTAGTTCTTTCAAACTATTAGAAATCATATTGAAAGTTATTTCTCATATTAATATAAAGGTGTAACATATTCCAACTTAACTACTTATAATTATCATGTAAAGATAATTTATAATTCAGTAAGCTTTTTTGCTCCCAACAATGAATTTTATAATTGAATCTACAGTGGAAAATATGCATTTTACATTGTCAGCTAAGAAATGACAAACTTTTGTTTATTTGTCATATGAATTTTGCTCAGGATACTTGATTTTACTCCATATTCTTTTTTCTTTTTTTAAACCCTTAACTTCTGTATATTGACTTATAGGTGGAAGAGTGGTAAGGGCAGGCAATGGGGGTCAAGTGACTTGCCCAGGGTCACACAGCTGGGAAGTGTCTGAGACCGGATTTGAACCTAGGACCTCCCATCTCTAGGCCTGGCTCTCAATCCACTGAGCTACCCAGCTGCCCCTACTCCATATTCTTTAGAAGAGAATTCAATCACTTAATTATATTAAAATGGCTTTACTTTATGGATTTATTGCACAATTATTTCATAAGAAGATTGGGACACATAGATCACACATGCAAGCTACCAGATTATTTTTTTAAATATATCTTACTTAATACACATGAAGGGACCACAGACTCCTAAATTTTTTTTGCATTTCAATACTTAATATTATGTTAACAATATTTAAATGGAGATGAAAAAAGTGAGGAAATCGAGGATGAAAGCAACAAGGGCTATATTAGATAAATTCAGACATTCTTCTGCAAATTACTTTAAGTCCTTCATCTGGACACCCACATGATGATGAAAACATAGGACATTTGGAACATGACAAATTCTGTAGAGTCTTGGATTTTTGTCACAAAATATTTGATTGCTTTTTGTGTTTGGTTGTCATTTTTTATTTTTAATTTATTTTTGAGAAATTCAACTTACCAAACGCTTATTAATTACTTACTATGTATGCAGCATTGTGTTGGACCTTGGGTATACTAAAAAAAATGAAATAAAGACAGCCCCCTTCTCACAGAACTTATGTTCTATAGCAGAAAAGATTCTTATTCATCATGGTAAATACTCGCAAAACTAGTGTGATAAGTTTAGGCACCAGAAGAACAAATGTCTGACCCATCCATAATAACCAGGAGGAAATTCATCATCTTTTCTCCTAAATATGCTAATGTCATTATTAATTCTTTATTTTCTTTCACTTTCCATATCCAAATAATTGCCAAGTTCTGTTGATTTCTCCTCGGTAATTGAATTGGTGTCTTTCCCTCTACTCATATGACGAAGAGGAAGTTTCTCTGATAAAGAACTCATTTCCAAAATTTATAAGGAATTGAGTTAAAGTTTTGCTTTTTGTTTTTTAAAGAACCATTCCCTAATTGAACATTTATGTTTACATATAGACAATTTTCCTGGAGATATCAAACAAACAATTTGAGAAGTGATACCAGAGTACAATAGAGCAAAGCAGACTGGATATATTAACAGGGCACTCACTTCAAACAGATGATAGTTGAATGAATGGTAGCTGACAAGATCACCAAATTAACCATAGAACAAAAAAGACAGCTCAGAGAAAGACTTGAAATATATATATATATATATATATATATATATATATATATATATATATATATGTATGTATGTATTTGGAGGGGATAGAGGACAGATATGGAACCTATTAAGGGATCTAAGAAAGATTGGTCATATAGAAAAGATTAGAACTATAACAAACCAGTGTCATAAAATTCCAAGCATAAGAGAATATCTAGAACAGGAATCCTTAAGCATTTTGTGTGTTGTGGCTCACTTTGACAGAACCTTAAGCAGACTATGGACCCCTTCTCAGAATAGTATTTTTAAATGAATGAAATAAAATAAATGACACTGCAAAAGAAATCAGTCATTTATACATTGTTATCAAAAAATGTTAAGCTCATAGATGACACATTAAGAAGCCCTCATCTAGAACGATGTTAGTTGACAGTGGAAAGCTAAGAAGTTTTTGTTTGAAGAAAACCAACATAACACATTATGAAATTTTTTTAAGTGTTGAGTGGGGTGAAAAAAATTTGGAATCAAAAATCTCTGACAAAATTGTGATATCTAAGATAGTAGTAAATTGACCCAAATATTTAAGATCCAAGAGTCATGCATCAATTTGTGTATGTATAGATAAAGTGAGAAACTCCTCTTTATCAAAAAGGATAAGTATCTTCTCTGAAATATATTTTATAAAGTTACGTAGGGGCACTGAGCAGTTAAGTGATTTGCTTAGATTAATACAACACTGTATATAAGAAGCAGAATTAGAATCCAAGACTTCTTGACAGCAAGGTTTTCAGATAAAATGCAAGAGATGAACAATTGAACTAAAGGTTTTGATCCCTTCTATCATCACCATGACAAACATTTCAAATCACTAATAATAAAAGCAAAGATAAATATTTCTGAGATTCCCATTTATTTTGAGAAAAAATCATGTAAGATGATAAATGATGGAGATAGCCAATTTTCTTTGTGAGATAGGCACATGAATATAAAATGACTCTGTATAACCTTTTTTTCAACATACACACACATATGTAAGTGAAGAAGTGTATTTTATATATGTATATCTATATATGAATCTGTCCATTTATGTATATATAAACATATCCACACAAATATGGATAGCATAACTTTTTGTTTATAACAAAAACATAGAAACAAAACAAGTACCCAATGATAGGAGAATGTCTAAACAAATTAAGCTATATGATGTAATAGAATATTATTTTAATATTATTGTACTTTAAGAAAGTATAAATACAAGAAACTTGGAAAAAACATGGGGGAAGTTTATATAAACCAGTACAGAGTCAAGAAAATAGAACCAGAAAAATAGTAGATACAGCTATAATAATGCAAACAAAAGCAACACTCAAAGGTAGCCAAACTCAGATTAAATGCAATTACAAATTTGGTAACAGAATCATTGATAAAACACTTTTCCTCCTCTCTGGAGAGCAATAAAGAGCAATGAGTATAGAATTTTGTATATCCTTTCTCGTTTTATTGGATCATTTTGCTTACTTGTTTTTATTTCATTTAAAGGGAAGGTTCAACAAAGGAGGGTGGTTGGGTTTTTTTGGGAAATGGCTAGTGTGACTTCAATAAAACTTTTGTTAAAAAAGCTATTTTAATTGTCTCTACTGCTACTATAGCAATTATTATGAAGTTGAATTAGTATGCTTACCCAAAAACATAGCCAGAAACCTAAGACAAGCTAATCAGTACACTTTGCTGGAGAAGTTGCTACAAAAGCATAGCCTCTTCTGTGTCTTCTGATCTATTTTCTAATTCTTCCAAATACTCAGGAAAGATGAGACTTCTTATCCTATCATGATAGGATTCCCTTTGCCTACTCAGTTTCTTCCTCTTTAATTTTTAGCTTGGTGGGAGCATTGTGATTGGTTAGGGATGCAGAGAGGAGTAAAAGAGATCCAGAAATACAGATGAACCATACTGCTTGTCACATATATTTATAATTCAACTTCAACAGCTTTCTAAATATAGGACTGATTATTATTCTTTGCACTTCTCTAAAGCCTTTCATCTGAGAATTTTTAAGCACCTTTTCCATATTCTGGAAGGGAGGCACTGAAAGGCTAAGTGCCACATTTTCAAAAGGTATCCTCCTTCATTCAGTGAATAGTTGAAATGCATTCAGATAACAGTTATATGGAAATTCAAGTGTCATTGACTTGTATTTGACATTGTGGGGTTGTGACACTACTCTTGTGAAATGCAACTGCAGCCAGTGTTTTCTACACATAAAACCATAAATGAATAATACTGAAATAGCCCTGAAAATGTTGCTCCAAGGTGACTTATTCAAGGACACAAAGTGAATGAGAGAACTTGAGTGAGAGACAGAAATTAGGATTCTTGGCATCTAAGTTCTGCTCCATCTAGTCATTTTCCTTGAAAGATGAGATGGTACAAGAAATCAACAAGGCATAATGGTCCTAAAAATCTTCAGACAATATGAAGCTCATTAGTACACAGAATTTTCATTTTCCTTCCCTCTTCTCATTCAAATGATTGGTCACCTACATTATACAAAACAGGATGCTACATGCTAAATCAATAAGTTAATCAACAGGTATTTATTAAGTACTGACTATGTACTAGGCACTATTATGTTTTAGGTGCTGCAGATAAAAAGATGAAAAAATGGATGAGATAAAAATTTTAATAAGAAAATGATAAATGAGATTTTTTTTAAAGTCTGGAAATGGATTGATCCCAGTCCCTGTGGAGTTTACAATCTAATCCAAGGGATATGACACATGCAACTAATTGTGTTACAAAATAACAAATGAAACAATAGCATCCTGATGTTTTACATCAAGAGAAAACTTGATGGAGAAGGTAAAATGTAAAATGGTTTTTAAAGGATATATATATAGCAGGTTTGAAGGGAAAGATGACATTCTATATTAGGGAATGGAATAAGCAGAAATAGAGGTTAAAAGTCATATAATGTATAGAATTGATGCCTCTGAGGTCACAGAATATCAGTGGCTTAAAATATAAAGTCAGCTTTTACTTCATTTAAAAAATCTATTTGTCCATAATAGAATTTGGGTTTAGTCCTAAGCTAGAGTTAAATAATTTCAAAAAGTAGGCCAAGTAAAGTATTCTGATATCAGACAGCCCAGTAGAGTTCATCCAGGTGAACACCTTATTTTGGATCTGCTGCTCTTTCC
Source organism: Gracilinanus agilis (assembly GCF_016433145.1). Lineage (NCBI taxonomy): Eukaryota > Metazoa > Chordata > Mammalia > Didelphimorphia > Didelphidae > Gracilinanus > Gracilinanus agilis. Next base: position 232,086,917 of record NC_058132.1, on the reverse strand, counting down.
AGTTTCAATTCCATGGAACAAGATACTCCTGAATGTCCCTCCCCAGACCCACCCCACCTCTGACTTCTCTTCCTCCTTTTGTGTGTTATCTCCCCCATTAAAATGTAAATTCCTTGAGAGTAAGGACTATCTTTCTTTTGGCTAACTATCTCTAGTGCTTAGAATAGTGCCTGGCAAATATGAAACAATAAATATTTTATTTGATCCGTTTGGATTGGGTCTTGGCAACTGTGCTCCTCTGAAAAAGACTAAGTATATATTATCCCCAAAAATCTTAGGGCAAATTCAAATTGAGATATTGCAAGGTAGGACAAATATTTATTATAATTGCTAATTCTGAGTGCAGATCAAATTCTTAATGTAATTAACACATAGTATCACTCTGTATTTGGGTAAGGAGCTTAATAAGTACCTCTTGGATTGAACAATCAGCACCAGTCTTTATAGGTTTTATATGTGTGTTATGTGTGTGTTCATCTACCTAGCCTTTCCCCTGCAATCTTAGATTAAAATAATGTTAGAGGAAGAGTGAATTATCAATTCAAGGAAAAAAAGGGCAAGATAAGTTTATGGTATTGATTATAGTTTCTCAAATAATTTTCCTCTCTGTGTCAAGATTTCTAAAAGTTGTCACTTTGAAACAATTTCCAGAATTAAAAACACAATTCTCGAAGCATCCCAGTGATATTTAACAATGAATTTTTGACTACCTCACCCAAACAGGAGCATTTTATGAAGAGAAATTATCTGAAAAATACACCATCAAAACATTGAGGAAAAAATTACTCTGATTGAGAATATATGGGCCAGACATATGAAAGCTTCATATGTGAGATGATTTATAAATATATTATCTTACAACCTGACCTTAGGTTAAGAATTATTTTAAATTTCACTTCTAAGCAGTCAAAATGGTAATAAAGGGTTCTCCCAACATTCCCCTCCAAACAAATTTAAAATAATGCTTCATATTGAGTGGGGCTCACATGTGTCATGAAAGTTGCAGTTTGGGCACTTGATCTCTAAAATATTCACCATAACTGGACTGGGTAGTGGTAACAAAAGCAGCAACAGCTGCAAGAGCTCTCAAGCCAGAACAATAAAGGGGCTGGCAACTGGTCAGAAAGGGATTACAGGGAACTCCTGGACTAACATGTAATGCATGGCCAGATGCTGTTTGGCAAATCCACTGCCTATAACCATTTTTGAGTCATAGTTCAAGAGTAGAGAGGAGCACCTTGGGGAAAGAAGGAGCCCTGAAGGAAAATGTAACTTTGGGTTACAGGGATTAGGGCCTGGAGAAGCCATATAATTTTTGGTCCATAGGGTGTAGAGCTCTTGAAGATAGTATTGTTCCTGGTCCCATGGGAGTGATGACCCTGAAGACAAGAAAATTTCTGGTTAAAAGGAAAGAGGGACCCTGTTTTGTGGCATAAATTATAAACCCAAGAGATTTCAGGTCTTTCCTTGGTAAGGAATAGAGGGCATTTTAGGAGAGCAGTGACCACACTTCTTCCCAGATAATGCACCTTAGAAGTACTGGAAACTTATAAAATCCCACAAGTAGCCCTGAAAATAGAAATGGGAAAAAAAGTCTGAAATTTAGGACAGTTTGCCTCCCAACAGAGACCAACTTTAATATTAATTTAAAATTCAAGAAATAGCATGAGAAAATGATGAAACAATAGAGAAAGAATCCAGAAAAAAAGAGCTATATTGTGATAGAGAAAATCAAAACACAAACTTGGAAAACAATGAAGTCAAAACAGTCAAAATTCCAAGAAAAATGTGAATTGTACACAAGAACAAAAAGAATTCCTGGAATACTTAAAAATTTGCTGGGAGCCACTCAGAGAAATAGAGTCAATTTTCTGGATCCCATCAAAGTCAAAACAGCTGGCAAGGTCCTGTACTGGCTCCGTTGGCTAGAAAAGTCAGGCCATAAGATGGATGGCTTATCTGAAAAAATCTGACCCCTCTCTGTGGCTATTTTTTGATCAACACCTTTTATTACTAAAAGCATTATAATCTAGATTTTAGGATAGCTTCAAGTTTTATAGAAAGCCCCTAAATACTCTATAATAAACCAGCATTTAATGAGTTAACAGCCTTTTCCCTCAGCAGAGACCAGCTGAAGCTGCTGATATCTTTTTCTTTCTGTTTCAGATGTCCCAAGGACAAGGAGTAGCAGGCCCAGGAAAATTCCACTCTCACTTTGGTACTTTCCCACACTGAGCTGCACCCCACAATTTTAAAGGCTCATTCTTTAACATGCCTTTTGAAGTATGAAGACTTTTACTAAAATAAATCTTAGATAATGTAAGACTCATCCCTTAACCTTGAACACAGTCTCATCCAGGCATAATCTACATGAGAAAAAATTTGTATGTTACATAATTCTTCTAACCTTGGGTGTTTCTATACAGCTTTTGATTTCAAATGTACTTTGTAGAAAAAACTGTTCTTGGAAAAATGTATAAAATAAACTTTAAGCTCAAGGGCTGTTGAAGCTAGGTTCCTAGGTTCCTAGTTTCTGCTTCATTCTTTCTCACCTAAACCATACCCCTTTCCAGACCCCTAGAGCTATTGGATAGCTTATGGCAAAAATTATTTTCAAAACCAAATAAGTGTGGTAGAGGATAAGTTAGGTTAAAAATAATACCAAAGGAAGAAAACTAAGTAAAACCAAAAATAGGGTGGGCAAAAAAATAAGTAGAAGTAGAAGAAACAAATAGCTTAAAAAACAAAATTGACTGAAAGGAAAAAGAGGTACAAAACTTCACTGATATAAAGCAACTACTTGAAAACTAGAATTAGGGAAGTGTAAGCTAATGACTCCATGAAATTTCAAGAACCAATAAAACAGTCAAAAGAATGAAAAAAGTATAAGAGGAGTTATGTGGTGGGAGCTAAGATGGAAGAGTAAAGGACACTCTGCTCTCCTGATCCCTACATGCACAAACACACACACACACATGCACACACATGCATACACACACACACACACACACACACACACACACACACACACACAAATAAATGGCCTGAAAACAAAGGAAATTTAGAGGAGCAGGTCTCATTGGGTAATGGGAAAGCAGTCCATTTAGCAAGAGTAAAAACTGATTCAATCAATGGAGATAAGGAAAGATATTACACCATGTAAAAGGCACCAGAAATAATGAAACATGAATAATAACCTTATATGCACTAAATGGCATAGCACCAAGATTCTAAAAGGAAAAGTATATAAGTTACACAAGGAAATAGATAGTAAAACATTACTAATGGGGACCTCAACCTTCCCCTCTCAAAAGTAGATAAATACAACCAAAAAATAAACAAGAATGAAACTAAGTGGGGGGAATAGAACTTTAGAAAAATTGGATATGATAAGATTTCTGGTGAAAACTTAATATGAAATGAGAGGAATATAGCTCTTTCTTAGCAGTCCATTGTAAAAGTGTGAACTGAATTTGCAAAGGGGAGCAGACATTTGGAGTTGGAAGGGACCCTGAAACAGTCCATCAGAATGTTGCCCATTCAGAATTCCATTTGGAAGGAGCCAACAGCAAAAGAAGTTTGGAAGAAGTTCCTCAACTGTCACTTCACTCCTGACCAGACTAGGACCCTGGGGGATTGTTTCTTTGGTTGTGAGGTTTGGATTTTGGGGGTGGATCCTAAGTGAATTGGGTTCCTCTGTACTTTTATGAGTGACTATTGGGGGATCACAAATACCAACAAAGAAGACATTGAACAGTAATTCTCCAATTTGGCTGGAGAGTCCAAACTCCTGGGGGAGCAGCCTTGAATGAAGGGGGGTCCCTTCCCTGATCCTGCCTGAATCCATTGATCCTGTTACTTCCCTTTTATATTAGTTTAAAAATATTTGATAGGAGACTGTAGGGGGAAGAGAGAGTTAGCTACTGTGACCAAGCCACAGAAGAAGTCCAGAGTTACTCTCTGGGGGAGAAGACTTAGCTGATAGTTAAGTTCATCCTTTCCCTCCTTCCTTGATTCCCCTATTCCTTTTTCCCCTGTACCCTGAATTTAATTTATCCTTTAATAAGCCCCTGATAGTTTGATACTTAGAGTCTGGAACAGTTACATTGAGGGGGGAGGTGACTGATCTTGTGGCTGAGGTAAAGACCATTACCTGACTCCATCTTGATGGGAAAAAGCTCACTTGAACTTAGGAGTAGGGGGAGGTTTGTCTTAACAGGGCTGGCTCTAAGGGTGGGATTCAACCCATTAGGGTGACAAATAAACCCCAACACCTTCCTTCAACATCCCCACTATAGCTTTGCCAGTTAGAAACCTTTTTGAGTCTATTCCCTCATAGGTCTTCCCTGAGGTGGGGGTGAGAGATAGCTGGTCTGGCCCATTGAAAACTAACAAGTGGGGAGTCTAGATACTCAACCACCCTACCATCAATACTCACCCCATACACCATGTTACAAAAAATGACCAAATAATGAAAAAAGCATGAAAAACTCACATATAAATGTAGGAAAGCAGAAGTATTAAATGCATTCTTTTCAGACCACAGCACAATAAAATTACACTCAAGAAAGAGCAACAAAAAAAGATTAAAAATTAATTGGAAAAATCTTATCCTAAAGAATGATTAGGTCAAATAATAAGTCATAGAAACAATCAATTACATTTATATTCACTATTTCACTAAAAAAAATAACAGCAAAGATATAACATATCTGATTTTATGGTATACAGCCAAAGTGGTACTTAGGGGAAAATTCCTATCTAAAAATGCTTACATCACCAAAATAGAGAAATTGTAGATTGATGAATTGAACATGCAACTGAAAAAGACTAGACAAAGAACAAAATTAAAATTCCCAATTAAGCACCAAATTGGAAATCCTGAAAATCAAGGAATAAATTAATAAAATTCAAAGTAAGAAAATCATTGCACTAATAAATAATACAAAGATCGGTTTTAAGAAAAATAAATAAAATAGCTATATCATTGCATTGGTTAACATGATTTTTTAAAATGAAACAAGCCAAAATACAAGTTTCAAAAATGAAAAAGTTAAATCATAACCAATGAAGAAGAAACTAAAGCAATTGTTGGTGGTTTTTTTGCCCAACTATATGCCAAAAAATCTGACAAACAAATACTTACAAAAATATAAACTACACAGATTAACAAAAAAAGAAATACAATACTTAAATAACCCCATCACAGAAAAGAAAGTGAACAAACCATCAAAAAACTCCCTAGGAAAAAGGCTCCAAAGCCAGAGAGATACACAAAGGAATTATACCAAACATTCAAGGAACAACTAACTCCAATACTGCATAAACAATTTAGAAAAATAAGGGAAGAGGGAGTCCTTCCAAACTCCTTATATGACACAAATATGGCATTGAACCTAAACCAGAAGAAAGTAAAACAAAGCATGAAGCCTTTAGACCAATCTTCCTGATGAGCATTGATGCAAAATTTTTAAAATAAAACACTATCAATGAGGTTATAGCATTATATCACAAGAATCATCAGATGGATTTTATACTAGGATTACAGAGTTAGCTCAATATTATGAAAACCTTCAGCATAACTAACCATTTCATAACAAACCAACAGAAACTACATGTTTATTTCAATAGATTCAGGATAATCATTTCACAGAATACAACACCCATTCCCTATAAAAAAAAAAATGGGAAAAAATGGAACCTTCCTCAAAGTGATAAATGGCATCAATCTAAAACTATCAGCAAGTACTTTCTGGTAATGTCTATAAACTAAAACCCTTCTCAATAAGACCAAGTGTAAAGCAAGAATGTCCATTATCACCACTTTTATATAATAATGTACTAGAAATTCACACTGTAACAATAAGAGAAGAAAAAGAAATACAAAGAATTAAAATACACAATGAAGAAATGAAGTTATCACTCTTTGCAGATGATATGATGATATATCTAGAGAATCCTAAAAAATAATCAAAAAATTAATTAAAAAAATTAACAACTTCAGTAAAGTTGCAGGATATAAAATAAACCCACATAAATCACCAGCATTTCTATTTACTACCAACAAAATCTAACAGCAAAGGGTAGAAAAGGCAATTCCATTTAAAATGACTCTAGATAATATAAAATACTTGGAGGTAAATCTACTAAAACAAATCCAGCAACTATATGTACACAATTACAAAATAATCTTTAAACAAATAAAGTAAGCCCTCAAGAAATTGGGAAACATTATTTGCTTATGGATAGGTTGATCCAGTATAGTGAAAAAGAGAGTCTTACCTAAATTACTTTACCTATTCAGACCCATACCAATCAAACTGCCCAAAAATTATTTCATAGGACTGGAAAAAATTATGACAAGTTTCATCTGGAAGAACAAAAGGCCAAAAACATCAAGGGAATTAATGAAAGAAATATGAAGGAAGGAGGCTTGGTTGTACCAGATACTAAAATATACTATAAAGTGGCAATCATCTAACCTATCTAGTGATAGCTAAGAAATAGGTGGCATGTGGCCTCCTATAACATCACAAAAACAGTTACCAAGTATGTCTTCTATTTAAATTTTATTAGTGTGATATCGGCTGATGATCAAACTAGCCACAGTGTAGCCACAATAGAAAGATCACAGAACTTGTAGAAAACTTGAATTTAAATTCTAACTGTCTAAACATCTCACAGCTTACTAACTATGAGAAAAGTCACTCATTCTTTCTGAGTTTCAGGACCCAAATCTATAAAATTGTTATTATGATAATTGCATTTCCTAATTCATAGAGTACTTGTTGAAGGAATATTTGATTAACTTTGCAGAACAACATAAATAGGACTTAGTAGTAAGTAGGAGTAGTAGAAGCAATAGTAGCAGTAGCAGAAACAGTAGGATCGTATCATTACCAGAGATGGAATTATTCATTGTCATCATTATACTTGAAAAACTACTGCCTTACCTCGATTTTCACTAGTGGAACTCCTATTATACTCCTATTTCCTTTTAACCCTTTACTCTTTCCTACACATATAGCTAAACTCATTCACCCAATCCTTCCTACACATCTTCCTGTCTTCTCATTCCCAGTTTTATAAGAACTATTATATAAAACATAAAAACTTTTGATACATTTTCTTTCTTATGGTATCACTGAATATTACAAAAGAGACTAAAACCTCTGCAAAATGAATTTAAAGCCTGCTATAACTAGACAATCTAATTTTAATAGCACCTTTATGACCATTGACATGAAAGCCAATCTTTAATGTGTGCAGGGGATTTTTTTCCCACTATTCTTTATGGATTTCATGTACATTACAAATTCCTGCTTAAGCTACATTACCATTTAGACTGCACTAGAGATACCTCATTTAAATTGCTCCAAAAGACTGCACTTTCCCCTTTAATTAGATTCTTAACACCAACAAATTTAATCACTTTAACTGCAGCTTCCCAAGTGCACCACAAAAATATCAACTGCAATGTTAGTTTTAATTAACCAGTCTTGTATCCTTCATACCTAACACACATTTTCAGTCTCCCCAATGGCATGTCCTGTTTATACTCCACAGATGAATAGCCATTAATTTACTCTAGTGTCCAGTTGTTTTTGGAAAATCAGTTATAATTGGACCTTTCATTTCAGAGGCCCTCTGAATTTTTATTTGGACTTAACCAAAAATACCTCATAGACATCATCAGTGAATAATCAATTGAAGTTCTGTTATGTTATTAGATTAAATATTATAATTCTATGACAGAATGTTTTGAAATAAAGTAAACTTTGACATAAGAATTTGAGACCAGGTAATTATTCCTACTGCCCTAGAATTCCCTATTAATCTATGCTCCACAATGTTGCAAAATTATTTTAAAATTATCCTAAAACACACATCACTTCTACAAAGATAGTATTTAATTTCTAGCATCAAAAGTACCTTTCAACACCTTGATAAGCTGCTAGAGTATAAAAAAATCATGTAAATGTTAAGAGACAGAAGAATGAAACTTGTCATTTTCAAACCCCAATGCAATAAAAATAGTAACATATAAGAAGCATAAGTAAAAGATAGGCAATTAAATAAAAACTTAAGTAATGGCTTCCTGGGTGAGTCAAAGAATAAATAATAAATAATTGTGTTAAATAGAATGATAGCATCAATATTTTGTGGATATAGTTAAAATAGTGCTCAGAAAATACATTATCTAAAAATAGAGATGAACAAAACAGAAAAATTAAAAAATCAATAAACTGAACTAGAATGAAAAATGACCACAGCATTAGGGAGAAATATTTATTTGGAAATGATAAAAGTTGAAACTGTTTCCCAAGTCTAACAAAATCTATAAATCATTAGACATCTTGATTATTAAAATGAGAAAAATCAAGACCAAATTTAAACAAAAATGAAAATGAAGAGCAAGAAATATAATTAGAACCTACTATGCACAATTACATGTCAGTGAAACTCAGGATTGAAAGGGTAGTTATGTTGATCTTAACAGAGATATCTGGGGAAGCTGAAGAGATGGCCTGAAACTAGAAACCTGCAGGACTCACACCTCCCACACACACAGGCTTGAGTGAATAGGGAGGGTAGGTACTCCTTACTCTTACCCCTCCCACCAAGCAGTTGGAAGTCAGCTGGAAATGGAGGCAGGACTGATGTCTTATGGTAAGGCTCAGCAAGGCAAATGTCTAATGATGTTCACTTTCTCAACTTATATTCCCCACAGGTTTGACTGAGGGACAATAGGAGAAGCTCGATGTCTTGTAGTTATCAGGAACAGATGAATCAAACTTCTATGGGACGGACAGCTGAAGGAAACTTAGCTGAAGTTGGATGTAAGTATCCCCAGAATAATAAACAGGCACTGCTCCCAAAAGATGAAGTTTTTACTGATAAAAGAGGAAGGGAAGGTAGGGAAGTATAGGGGGCCATGCCTCTATATGATTTTTTGGGGTCCTGAGCGGCGTGGTGGCATAGGATGGTTAAAGCAGGAGAAAGAAAATGAGAACAACTAGACTAGTGGTTAGCCCATGCTGTCCCGAAGTCTGTGGGCTTGGGAGTTTATTATATACTGGTTTCAAACAAGGAACACAGCTATGAAGGGGTAGCAGATCATACATAACCCATTAAAGTCTAAAGAGTAAAGGTATAAGTACCAAGACAATGGCCAAATTCCAACCATCAATTAGTAGGGATAATTCTGGGAGAGGAAATATCCCAGGGAGATGCTCACCAGTCAAATCCTAAAGGAGCCAGTTCTAATCTGAATATGCACTCTTATCTAATTAACATTTGTTAGGAAAGGAATCATTAACTCAGTAGATGCTGGTCTGCCACTTCAAAGCTCTCCAATAAGAATTGTAAAAAAGGTGGGGATCAAAGACTGAGTCAAAAGAGGAGCCTCAGATTTTTATCTTCGATGGCCCATTCAGTCTGCATTCTGACATGCAGTGCAGAAAATCATACATACAGTTTTACTTGCCGATGATTTTGTAATGGGATCCAGATAAAATATCTGTTACAGACTCTGTTTCTCTAAATGACTCCTAATAGCCTTCTTGGAGGGATCAAGTTGATTTTGGATTAACCTACCTGCTGGTACCAGAGCCTTTTTGGGGCTCAGGTGACCAGGACCAAACACAAAGACTGCCTCAGCCTGGATTGGTCACGTAGGGAATCCAGATAACAGGCCCTAAATTTGATCCTATTTCTCCAAAGGTTTTAATACATAGAACGGCTTCCCACAGGGAAGGAGTTTCAAGGATTTGGATAAGATCTGGGAAACCCTAAACTGTTAGGTAGGAACTGCCCCCTCCCCCACCAGGAAGGAGTAGAAGACTTTTAATTAACTTGCCCTCAAGCCTATAATTATCACTTCTAATATCTAAAATTACTAATAACAATTGTGCTGTTGCTAGAAAGTTCAGTTAAACTAGCAAACCACTGAGCAGAACCAACAGAACCAAGATGGTTCTTGCCCCAGATGGCCTCCAAAGCAATCCCAAAACTAGGAACCTCAAGCAGAGTGACCTGCTCACTTCAACCCCCAGGAATCAACCATTTAAGTGCTTTCAAACTGTTCCCTCACCCAGAGTTCTCATGGGGGAAGGGGTCCCTGGAATTCTGGATGAGGCTTGACCCTGTATCTTGCAGGAATTCCACCCTGCCATTTTCCATGTTGCAGGGGTAAAATTAATTCTAGCTTGCTCTACAAAATAGAAAACATGAAATTAAAACAAAAATTACATTAAAAACTTAAGTACTTAAAATCTATGAGAAAAATAGAACAAGGCAAGTAAATTATCAAAAGGCAATGGGAAAGGCAGGGAGATGCATGGTTCAGATATAATTATAAGTTACTTCTATAAAACTTTTAAAAAATAACATATTGCTATAAAATATTATAGTTAAGAGAAAATTCCTTTCACTAGACAAATATTGCATTGATAACTAAACCAAGGAGGGATCAGACGACATAAGTTCAATATCACTAATGAATAAGATAAAAATATTGACAAAAATATTATAAAAATATAAAGATAATAAAAGATGCATGAATATATATAAAGATATAACATATGTAATTATATATCACACAGTATTATGTATAACATGTATATCAATATAGTATATGTGCATTTAGTTATATATATATATATAAACAACTAATTTATTTATATAATGAACAGCTAATCATATACATGATTAGCTGTTCATTCATCTCAGGCAGGACCCATTTGGAATTCTCTTGGCAAATATACTGAAGCAATTTGTCTTTTCCTTTTCCATCTCATTTTATAGATATTTACTGTGTGGTAAACAAGGTGAACTGATTTGCCCAGAGTCCCACAGCTAGTAAATATCAAAGGCCAGATTTGAACTCAGATCTTTCTGACTCTAGTCCTAATACTCTACCACATCATCTAACTACCCTACAATATGACATTGAATGTATAATATATAATGCATACATACCCGCGTGCATGCACACACACACACATATATGCACATATGTGATAGGAAACTTTCAGTTAGGAAACTACCTTTTCCAAAGCTGACTAGCATTTGCTCTGCAATTTAGAGAATCTTAGAGCATAGCCTGTGTCAATGACAATTTAAGTAATTTTCCTATGATCATATAACCATCTAAAAATATTAATGAGAAGTCTCTACATCCATCATGCCACATTGCCTCTATTTATATTTTTAAATTCAAATTATTCATTTATATGTTGGTTATGTTAAAATTCCCAGATAATTCCCTGTCTTCCTCCCTTTCCCCCATTAAAGGAGGAATCATTTGACAAAGAGATATATGTAAATATAAAACTCTGTCCTACTTTTATCAGTTCTTTCTCTGGAGGAAAATACACACAAATTATTCTTTTTTTATATAGGTTGTACATATATTATCATATAATGCATATATGCATGTTTTTTATGTTGTGAAACAAGACATATATTACTTAACAGAGAAAAATTCATGGAGGAAATAAAGTGAAGAATAATATTTTTCTATCTCCATTTAGGGTTCATCTGTTCCTTCTATCATGATAGATATCTTTTTCATCATGATGTCCTTCGAGTTGTCCCAGATTTTTGCCTTGTTGATAGTAATTAAGTCATTTATAATTAATTATCATATTATTGTTACATGTACAATGTTTTGGTTCTGCTCACTTCACTTTGCATTGAAGCTGACCAGCCACTCCATGATCTTCTTACATGGGTTTGAGCACCTGCAAGGGAAGCCAGGAACTATGGGGAATGTGGGTGGAAAGCTTAAAGATCAAGGAAGGAAGGACACAGGAATAGGAAGGAGACACAGGAGTCATCAGCATCACATTCAGCCTGTCAGCTCCTCCTCAGATGGTGAGAGAGAGCAAGTCAGTCAGTGGAACTGATTTTTATTGAGGCTACAAGGAATGGACGTTGTGGGATGTCCATCACACAGGTGGCATGACAGAAATATTAGCATAACATTAGCCAGCAATTACAAGATAAAGAAAGGGATACCAAACCAATGGTATAGCCAGTGCCCAGAAAAGAAGCTCATTTGAAAGTTCTTCTTTCTCCAGAACACTGGCACCATCTCAATCAGATGTTGAGTGTATGTCTTTGACATTACAAAGAAGCTATTGCAACTGCTTGCCAGCCTTCCAGACTGCACATAATAGTAGTACTGAGTTCCACAAAATTTGAATCCCATCCAATTTAAAGATTCAGAAATCAATGTGAAATATTAGAAATATATCCATAAGTCTGGTCCATGAACACTTTGCTCATAAGAGTCAGCTTTTGAATACATCTTTAATATCTTCATGAATTGTTACAACTGAAACCCTACATGCATCATTTCATTTAAGTAAGCTTTTTGTGATCTTATTTGCCATTTATGGCACAATAGTATTTCATTATAACCACATAGCAAAACTTCTTCAGTCATTCCTCAATTAATGGACATCCCTTTACCTTCCAGTTCTTTGATTGCACCAAAAAAGTTGCTATTAATAATTTTTAATAGATCTGTTCTTTTCTTCTTTTCTTCTACTTTAATCTCTTTGGGAACCAGATCTAGAAGACATTATTGGGTTAAAGGATATGCTAAATCTTCTTCCATAAGGGATGTTAAATAAAACCATAATAAAAGCTTCAACTATACACATATGACATATACAATTTTAAATGAACTTTTCTCATAAAGAGGAGATTCAAAAATCTCATTAAAGACATTCTCAAAATATAATCAACTAAATGCTTTTCTATATTTAAGAAAAAGGAAGTTTTATCTCTTGGGAAAGATGAGGTTAAGAAATCTCTGAAGCAGAATTGAAATAAAAAGGCAAAGACTTCTTAAAAATTTAATTGAAGTATTTTGTTTTTACTTTACAAAGATTTACAGCTTATAACCACTCTATGAGAAGTATCTTATAATGAAGAAAAAGCAATAGAATGGCCTGATCTGAAATTACATGCAACTTTTCATACCTGTAGCACCTCTACCATCTCTCCATTTGGTTTAACTACTAGAAATGTCTTCCCTCTCCTGAAACCCTACAATATTGAAATAAAAGAAAACAAATCTCTGCTAATAAATATGCATAATCCACCAAAACAAATTCTCTAAATGTATTATGCACACAATAAAACACAAATATACTGTATATGTATGTATTCATATAATAACTGTGTACATATGTCAGTATGCAATACATATATGTATTTGAGTTATACACACACACATACATACACACACACTCTAAATCTATCACCTCTCTGTCAAGGTAGTATTTTTTCTCATTTCTCTAATGGAATTATGATAAGTCATTGTGCTAGCTATAGTCCTTAGATCTTTTGAAGTTGTTTATATAATGTTACTAATTGATGTATAAATTATTCTCTTGGTTCTCATTAAATTTTTCAATATTTTATTAAAGTCTTCAAAATTGTTCCTTTTTTCATCTTGATGTTATAGTATATACTGTTCGCCTGACTCTGTTTAATATAATGAAGTGCCCATTAAATATATTTTCTTGGTTATGTTGTGGACCTAAATTATTTTATAGGTCAGTCTTTAATTTTTAACCAGTCCTGTTTCTCAGTCTTTTCATCTTTCATTATTTCTTATAGCACAGTGCTACTAAGTCATATGCATGCCATTTTTTCTACCATTTTTCAATTATTTAGCATTTCCTTAGTTTCTAGAGTTTTCTTTTACTGAAACTGTAGGGTTTTTTGTCTATTTGTTTTGTTTTCTTTTGTTTTTCCGTCACAAAAATAGAACTGGTTCAAAGATTATATATATATATATATATATATATATATATATATATATATATATACATACATGTGGTATTTTTCCTCTTTCATTTTAGATCTCCTTTGTGTGGGGGTCTATCAGTGGTATGGCTAAACCAGAGGGTATATATTGTTTATACCTTTTGTGTGTAATTCAAAATTACTTTAAATAATGGTTGAATCCATTTATACTTCAACTAACCAGGTATCAATTTTCTTGATTTCTCACAATCCCTTCACCATTTATTATTTTTTTTCTCATTTTGCCATTTTTATGGATGATAAGTGAAATCTTTGAATTTTTTTAAATTTACATATCCCTAATTAGTAATGATTTGTAAAACCATTTTTATATGGCTATAGATTATCTTACTTTATTCCCTTGTTAATTGGAATATGATTTTTTTTCTTATAAATTTGAACCACTTCCTTCTATATCTTGAAAAGGAGACTTTAGAGAAACTGGGAACAAAGATTTTTTCCCCAGGTAATTTAATCTTATATTTATTAGATTTGTTGTGCAAAAATTTTTAAACTTTATATAATCAAATCATCTGCTTTTTAAAAATATTTTCTATGTATACTTCAGAAATGAATTTTTCT
>NC_058132.1:231923046-232068096 GCF_016433145.1 Gracilinanus agilis | reverse complement strand
AGAAAGAAAGAAAGAAAGAAAGAAAGAAAGAAAGAAAGAAAGAAAGGAAGGAAGGAAGGAAGGAAGGAAGGAAGGAAGGAAGGAAGGAAGAAAATATTAATAAATTGGGCATGTAACTTAAAAAAAATAGAAAAATAACAAATTAAAAACCACCTGATAAAGACCAAATTGATAATCTTAAAAATCAAAGAATTTAGTAAAATTGAAAGTAAAAGAAGTATTGAACTAATAAATAAGATTAGGAGGTAGTATTTTAAAAAAAAACAAATAAATTAGATAAAGTATTGGTTCGTCTAATTAAGAAAAAGGAGAAACGAATTAACAGTATCATGAATGAAAAGAATGATTTCACCATTAATGAAGAGGAAATTAAGACAATTTTTAAGGACTATTTTACCCTAAAATATGACAATAAATATAGCAATCTAGGTGAAATGGATGAACATTTACAAAAATATAGATTTCCTAGATTAACAAAAGAGGAAATAGAATACTTTAAAAAAATCTCATAGACTTGGGGTAAGTGACCTCAGCAAGACAGTCTATGATAAACCCAAAAAGCCCAGCTTTGGGGACAAAAATTGACGATTTGACAAAAACTACTGGGAAAACTGGAAAACAATATGGGAGAGATTAGGTTTAGATCAACATCTTATACCCTACACCAAGATAAATTCAGAGTAGGTGAATGACTTGAATATAAAGAAGGAAACTATAAGAAAATTAGATGAACACAGAATAGTGTATTTGTCGGATCTCTAGGAAAGGAAAGATTTTAAAACCAAGCAAGAGTTAGAAAAAAATTACAAAATGCAAAATAAATAATTTCAATTACATTAAATTAAAATTTTTTGTACAAACAAAAACAATGCAACTAAAATCAGAAGGGAAATAACAAAATGGGGGGAAAATCTATATAACAAAATACTCTGACAGAGGTCAAATTATTCAAATATACAAGGAGCTAAATCAATTGTACAAAAAAGCAAGCCATTCTCCAAATGATAAATGGTCAAGGGACATGAATAGGCAGTTTTCAGATAAAGAAATCAAAACCATCAATAAACACATGAAAAAGTGTTCCAAATCTCTCATAATTAGTGAAATGCAAAATAAAACAACTCTGAGATACTACATCATACCTAGCAGATTGGCCAATATGATGGTAAAGGAAAATAGTAAATGTTGGAGGGGTTGTGGCAAAATATATTGCTAGTGGAATTGTGAATTAATCCAGTCATTCTGGAAGGCAATTTGAAATTATGTGCAAAGGGCTTTAAAAGAATGCATACCCTTTGATCCAGCAATACCACTACTGGGCTTGTACCCCAAAGGAAATAAGGAAATAATAAAGAAAAATACTAGTACAAAAATATTCATTTTTACCACTCTTTGTAGTGGCAAAACATTGGAAAATAAAGGGTTGTCCCTCAATTGGGGAATGGCTAAAGAAATTGTGGTATATGATTGTGATGTAATGCTATTGTGCTATAAGGATTGATGATCTGGAGGATTTCTCTATATGAACTGAAAGAATCTCAGTGAACTGATGCAGAGTGAAATGAGCAGAACCAGCAGAACATTGTACACAGAAAGTAAAACACCATGGAGCAATTCAATGTAACAGACTTTGCTACTATTGGCAATGCAACAAGCCAGGACACTCCTGAAGGACTAATGGGAAAGAAAGCTAACCACATTGAGAGAAGGACTATGGGAATAGAAACGCAAAAGAAAAATAAATGACATCATTTATCATATATATATATGGGTATGTAATTTGGGGTTTAGGCTTTAAAAAATCTCTCTATAGCAAAAATGAATAAAATGGAAATAGGTATCAATGGATAACATTTGTACAACCCAATGGAATTGCTTTTTTGGCTCTGGGAGGGGGTCAGAAAAGGGGAGGAAAAAAAATGAATCATGTAAACATGGAAAAATATTTAAAAATTAAAATTAGAAAAAGATATCTCACACCTATAAGATTGACTAAAATTATGAAATAGGAAAATGACAAAGGTTGGAGGAGATGTGGAAAATTTAGGACACTAATACATTGTTGATAGAAAAAATGTGAATTGATACAATCTTTCAGAAGGTAATTTGGAATTATGCTCAGGGAGCTATAAAACGTGTATATCTTTAGACCCTGGAGTACTATTGCTGGATATATTTACCAAGGAAATCAAGGGAAAAGAAAAAGAAAAAAGAAAAAAAAATAGAATTTATAGCAGCTTTCTTTGCCTTGGCAAAGAACTGGAAATTGAGGGGATACCCATTAAATGGGGAATCCCTGAATACACTATGGTATATATATTTGTAATGGAATATTATTGCACCATAATAAGTTATGGACAGGATAATTTTTTTAATTTGGAAAGACCTATGTGAAATAATGAATTTTTAAATGAGTAGAACCAAGAGAAATGTACAACTTCAGAATTAATATTTGAAGAATAACTTCAATATTCAATATTCAAATAATATTTGAAGAATAACATCCACCTCCAAGGAAGAACTGATAAACAGAAATATGAAAGACATAGTTTATATATGCATCTTTTTTAAACTTTTACCTTCTGTCTTAGAATTGACAATAAGCCTCAATTCTAAGGCAGAAGAGTGATAAAAGCTAAGCAATTGGGGTTAAATTACCTGCCCAGGTTCAGAAAGCTAGGAAATATTTGATGCCAAATTTGAACCCAGAACTTCCTATCTCCATGCCTGAATCTATATAGCCATCTACATGCCTCTGTACATATCTTTTTGTCAAGTGTCGCTTTCTATGGAATGGGAGGGGAGGTAGAGACTGA
The DNA here is from genome assembly GCF_016433145.1 of Gracilinanus agilis. Lineage (NCBI taxonomy): Eukaryota > Metazoa > Chordata > Mammalia > Didelphimorphia > Didelphidae > Gracilinanus > Gracilinanus agilis. The sequence continues at coordinate 232,065,280 of NC_058132.1, read as the reverse complement.
GTCACCTCTATTTAAAAAATAAGTAAATTTAAAAAAATAATAATGGGAAAATAATACTTAATATTTTATCATGGTGATGTTTGAAATCTGGCACAACTAGGCCACTTTCTTTTCATTATTTGCCTTAAAATTCTTGAAGATTTTCTTCCATAAAAATTTCATTACTATTTTTTTAGTTCTAAAAGTAATCTTTTGTTAGGTTTATTGGTAAGACATTGAATAAGTAAATTAATTTGGTAGTATTTCCATTTTTATTTTATCGACTTATCGTATCCAGAGTCAATATTTCTCTAATTATTTAAGTTTTTATTTATGGTTTGTACTTGTATCTCTATTGTTCTTTTGCATAGCTTCAAAGGAGCATTCCCAGGAATTTAACACATTCTATAGCAGTTTAAAATGAAATTATTTTCTTTCTCTTTCTTCTGTGCTTTAATTATTTTGTATTTAAATGCTGATGATTTTTAAAAATGTATTTTTGTATCCTGCAAGGCTCAATTGTATAGCCAATGATAGCCTCTTCAATTTTGCCCTAGCGCCATAACTTTTATGAAAATTTTCTCTATAGTAGTTCCCAAAGAAAATATTGTCTTTCATAGGTTTATAATGATGATGATTAGAATATATTTAAGACATTTCTAATTAGCAAATAGCCCTTGAGATGGGTTTAGAGACCCCAACTCCTCTATCATTACTTTATTACAGAAAAAGGGATGTCTCAAGGATGCAAAAAGGACCTTTTCTTCCCCACCACCTAGTTGGATCACTGTAGTCCAAAAATGGTACATAGAACTTCCTGATTTCATTGCTAATTTCTCAAGTAAGTCAAGTGGCTATTCAGCCCTGCCCTAAATCCCATTTCAAGATCTAAACAAAGAAGGACCCACCCAGTCTCATAGCATGTGAGTGTGAAAAAAACTTTCTGGCTTAAAATCAAACTGCTCCAGGAAGGCTTAAAGGAAAGTTGTTTCACAAAATATACCATACTTCAACATTAATTTTCCACATGTTTAACAATTTGTGTCTCTGATGGAGATTCATCTTGGTTAGATAAGTCATTCTGGTCCATAGGCTTCTACCTGTTAATAACCTGGGCCCTACCTGCTAAAAGAATTTATCAGTGCACCTCGGAATGTTGATGAAGCCCAGAAGAGGGACTGAACCCAAAATGGATTCTATTGGGCTTGATTCCTAGCTCCTATTGCTGTTGATTCCCTTTCATGGTTTGAATAGAGTATTTTAAAAATACATTCATGGTGGATAATACACTATAGACTCTTTCTTCCTCAGGTATAAGTAGATTAAAGGGGAATTTTTTAGCTAGTTTAAGAGATGACAAATAGTAAATGGTGAATCTGTCCCAAATCCCCAACCTGAAATGCCCCTAAAAGTTAAGCTAGATTGGATCTAGAAGACTCTTTTCCATGAACTTAGTAAATAAAAAGGAAAAAAAAATGTTTTGGATCATTTCAAAGTCAATTTAATTTTCCTCTTCCAAGTGACAAATAAAGTGTTTTTTTAAAGTGTAAAATTCCAAGTGAAAACTAAAGGTTTTTGTCTACCACTTAGGAAAAAATATATATGTAGGAGTTCTGTGATGCTGCAATTTTGTCTGTACTTTAAAAAGAATCAGACTTCTCACAATGCATTAAGCACTGTTTTGGAAAGAAAATAGAATGTACTACTGAATAATAGCTAAGGTAAGAGTAAATAGATGCATTTATCAGATTTTATAGACAGCTGTTTACTGCCTGACATTTAAACAGGACCTCTGTTTCAAATGCAGAGTGACTATATAGCATAGATTGAAAGTTCATATTAGGCTTGTGTTTGCTAGATGGTTTTTATAGTTTTAGAATGAGACCACAGCAATCAATAGATTGCCTTAAGAATTTTATGAAGGCTATTCCACATGGTCGCTTACTTCAAACTAGTTGGGGAATTAAAGAAACAAGAAAAAGGTCTGGAGCAAGGAGAAATTCACAGGAGATCAAAGATAAGGGGAAGCACAGTAATAGGTTGGAGATGATGTACAAGAATGGAAAGATCAGTAGCTTTAGAATCAAAGGCAGAACTTTGAATTCTACCTTTACAATTCACTGATTTAGAGACATTGCTTCAATTTTCTGGGACTCAGTTTCTCCTTATATAAAATGAAGGGGTTAAATTCTAGAACTTCTAAGATCCTTTTCAAATCTTTGTTTCTGTGATACCACAGACATCTCCCCTCTTAATGTAATCTATATTCTCAATTAATTTCACAGGTTCCTCTTTCCCAAGGACCTCAACTCATTGCTGAAAAGGGTTGGTCAGTGAACCATCAAGGTAATACTGCAAAAGAGAACAGAGACAATTATGGGGTGTGCGGGTGAGAGAATACGGAGACTTGAAGAGATTAAAGTTGTATTAAAAGTCATTTAGTCAAACCCCCTCATTTTTCAAAAGGAAAATAAGACTCAGGTTAAGTTAAATCATTTATTCAAGGTCACACAAATAGTAAGTGGCAGTCAGGATTGGAAACAGTGTAGTACTGGAGCCTCCTCTAGAAGAATTGTCCAATGTAATTGTGAGTATTTTGACTGAAAAATCAACAAAGATTACAAATTTGTACTTAATTTACTATTTTGTTAATTGTCTACACAAGTGATTCCCAAAGTGGGCGCTACCGCCCCCTGGTGGGTGCTGCAGCAATCCAGGAGGGTGGTGATAGCCACACTTTTTTTGTATTACATTCTATTCTGAGTTCAATAAATAGTTTCATAATTTCCAGGGTGCTAAGTAATATTTTTTTTTCCTGGAAAGGGGGTGGTAGGCCAAAAAGTTTGGGAACCACTGGTCTATACTTAAGAAAATGATGGAGAAAAAGGTATGCTGTGAGTACATTTCTGCCATCACAGCAGGTTACTAGCATATCATTCATTAGAATTTAGGACTTCTGAGGGGCAGCTGGGTGGCTCAGTGGATTGAGAACCAGAACTAGAGAGGAGGTCCTGGGTTCCAATCTGGCCTCAGTCACTTAAACCCCATTGCTTAGCCCTTACTGCTCTTCTGCCTTAGAACCAACAGGTAGTGTTGATTCTAAGATGAAAGGTAATGGTTAAAAAAAAAAAGAATTTAAGACTTCTGACTACAAAACTGTTGTATTATATGTATATGTTTTATGTATATACACTTAATAGCCACCACCCCAAAACATTTTACTTAACAAATGCATAAAAATTTATGTGCCAAACTGCAAAGGCACATTGTTTACAATTGGTTTAAAATATATAAATGACATATGTATGCTAATATAAATAAAAATAAGAGAAAAACAACATGGATATTTCTACTAGGTAGCAGCATACTAGTGATATAAAGTCCATATTGATTATATTAGACTAAAAATCAATACTTTAATGTATAAATTAATAACGTGGCAAATAATACCTATACTCAAAAAATTTAGCAAGTACAAAGTTTATGCATTTATATCAATGAAATTGATTTGTGAAGAAATACATATTAGAAAAAAATTTGTACAAATATACTCTAAAAATGAGGAGCTAGGTGGCACAGTGGATGGACATGTGTGAAATTTAATATAAATGTTACTCACTTATTCAGTTTGAAAACTGATTCTTGATAACAGCCCTGCCTTTGACATAGGTATGTGGCATTCTGGCAAAAGGGAAGGCAAAAGTCTGAGAGCTAAGTGTTGGGGATGTCAGGACTCCAGGACTGGCTCTGAAGTTAAAGCAAGTCTAATCAGAAACTCCCAAGTAGGAGGGAAAAGACTGGCTTGATAAGCTAAGGAGGAGATGCATGAGAGGATTTTTCTCCCAGGACCACAGCTTACCCTGCCTTTCCCTTTTTTGGATTGTTTGTCACTTGGCAGGCACTGACCTTATCAGACTGGCCAAAGCAGCCCTTGTGGCCTCTTGGGCCCAAGAACTGGAGTAGAGAAAGGGTGGCATGGCTTGGAGACTTTTTAGTAAGGGTGGCCAGATGCTTGCTCTCTGTCTCTGTCTCTGCCTCTCTCTCTCTCTCTCGTTTTTATTAATAAATAATTATAAATTAATATGCCATCTCCAGGAATTTTAGTCATAACAGCTAACTAAGCCTAGAGTCAGAAAGATCTGAGTTCAAATTTTACTAAGTAAAATTAGACAAATCACTTAACCTATGACTAAGTTTCCTCATCTGCAAAATTGAGTTAACAAAAGCACCTACCTACATCCTTGGGTTATTGTGAGGGTAAAATGAGTTAATATTTGTAAAACTGCAAATATCAAAGCATTGTATAAATGCTATCTGTTATATGATTGCTTCAGAGGATTTTTTTGTCAGTTTTTTTTTTATAATCTCTAGGATCTAAGGTATACAAAATTGAAAGTTGCCTAGAGATTTAGAGTTAGAGATCTCACCAGGGATCCCTGCAATTGTGAAGATCTGAATTCTACCCCAGATAAATCCCTATATGGTCCACATTGGTTCCACACTCTCAGGGTGAAGTTTGTTACATTTTGCCCCAACTCAGCCTTTACCCATAAACTAAGGGGGCTGAGAATTTCTCGTTTTTGTCAATGAGCAGAACCCCCACTGACTATGGTCTCCCAAGTGACTAGCATCCTTTTTCAATTTAACTCCTTAAAAAATCTGATTAACTTTTTCCATAGGTTATTTAGCAAGAACAAATATACAAGTATTTCCCCCATTACCTTGGGGACATTAACCATAGAATATACTTCAGTCTCTGGAGAGGGAAAGAAAGATTACAGTTAACACACTTGATACAAAAACGGTAGTCTCAAATTCAAATTCAGAGATTTACTATCTCTTAAGGATTCACTTCTGTGCTGGTTATTGCAGCCAGCCTGGATTCATGGACTTCCAGATTCTCATGAATAAAGCTCCTGATTTGGAAACTACTACTTGGATTTAGAAGAGAGAAGGGTGAAGGAAAAGGCCAAAACCCAGATCTATTTCTCAACTATATATTCCCTAAAGTGATGAGGGGAGGGAGAGAAAAGGTAGCCCTTAAAGGTTCCTTCTTTACCACATCTTGTCACCAATTATAAATTAAGGAGTCTTTCACACTCAAAAGAATTCAGGAAAAGCCATCTGAGTAGCTCACTCATATTTGTGAAGGACACAGTTCCAGGTAACCAGATATTTTTAAAAAATATATTCTCGACTACTTAGTAGGAAAACACATAATGTCCATGATGTCTATTCTCTGGTCTCCTGGAAAGGTCTCCCTGTTACTCTCACATAAATTAATAAAGGACAACCAGCAGGTCTCAAGGCATTTGAAAATTTTATTGAGTACTTTATACATGTTACAACTTTCCAAATAGTTCAGAACATTGGTAATAACTTATTATGCCTGAAAATAAAACTAGGAGATACTAAAGGCATACTGTAATAATGATCAATTTTGATCTAGGGCTTTGAGTGCCTTGAATATTTGTATTCTGGAAATCTTGCAAGTTTCTCTCAAAGTTAATTTAATCAACTAATAACTCATTTATTTTTATGATATTCTTGGAAGAAACATATCTTCCCAAATCATTATGTTTATAAGGTCATTAAGGCACAGAATGACTAAGTGATTCCCTGAAAGTCACATTATCATGCAGTTGTGGAATAGACAATATTTCCAGTTTTCTAGTTGAGCACTATCCCTAGATTTTTAGATTCCTTAATTTCAATAATTTCAACCATAAAGAGGATTTTTTAATTTAGTGTATTTAAAACAAAAAATTGAACGATTAAGTTAGATAAAAAGATGGTCTTTAGGATTTAAAAACATTTTGAAACATTAATGTATTGAAAATGGCAATATAGAAGAGTGAGAAGATAGGTTCCTAGATGGAGAATCAGAAAGACCTAATTTCAAATCCTGACTCAGATATTTATTTCTTAGCTTTGTGATCCTGGGCAAGTCACTAAGTTTGGCATCTCACTTTATTGACTTCTTAAGTGAAGATAACAATAACATCTATCTGCCAGGGTTGTTGATAACACCACAAAAAATAAAGCATGTAGGGTGCTTTGGAAACTTCAAAGCATTATGTAAACATTAATTCTATTACTCAAATAAAATATGTATCATAACTTTTTGGAAAAAAAATTTATGAAGTAGAATTCTCCTTAGCCTTTTTGGTAAGACACTAATCTTAAAACAGTGGGAAAATAAAGTCAGAGAAAATAGATTTTTTTTAATTGAGCACTAGCAGTCTTCCAACTCCCACTCCTAAGTCTAATAGGATGTATTCATATAAATGTACTTTCCCAAATGACTGTATAAAGGGCTGCAGACTTTCTAATGCCAAGTCAAGTTCTGGAGTACACACATTGAATGCAAATAGGAAGCACATTATTGTCATCTCACCTGTTCATTTCTTAGTAAATACACAGGTTCAAAAGAAATAGAAAACCTCAATTCCACCTGATGCCCACACAAATTGGTATGCAGATCCACGCACCATTTTAGAAAGGGGGGAAAAGGCAATCAACACAAAGCATTTGGCTGTTTTTCTCCGATGCAGCCTCAACAAGGCAACCTGCTGTCTGTACACCAGCATCTAATCATGCAGTTCAGTGGCCTGCATCTACACCTGATGGTCAGACCACTTTTGCTCAAGGGTAAACGGCTGCCTTTAACTGCACCTGAAGGTAAAATTGGAGCTCAAGCCAATTCACCATGTGCTTTAAAAATTACCAATCACAGGAGATTGATATGATGGGGCAAATGGCTAGCAAGCTTTTCATAGTTGTTTTTTGTCTCCCAAATTATCCTAATCCACTTAAATCCAAAGCAATAGAAAAGCAATAATATATATGACCTGGCATTTTATCTCCATTCTCATAAATGCCCTTCTTTGTAATGTGTGTCCATGAAGCCAGACGGAAACATTTTTGTTATGTCTAAATTTTATTCAGTATATATTCAGGCAAATGGCTGATGAATCCAGACTCCCGACCAGAAGTTGGTAAACCCCAGAATGCATACCAAAGGGTAGCAAGCTGGACTCTCCCAGATACAAATGTCCCAGCTGCTTCTTCATTCTTACCTTTATCTTTGCCACCTCATTCCTATCACAACCCTGAAATCCAGGCTTCTCATAACTCCTCCTTATTCATCCATCTTACCCATCTAACAAGGTTCTGCCTTAAAAAGTGGCTTCTTTTAAGCCTCAATATCTAGTCATTTAAAACCAGTTGGCTCGGGTTCCTTGGACCATGATTCCTTTCAGCAATGTCCTTTCTTTCCATATGCAATAGTCCACAAGTTTCCTTCACGTCGCTTTATGGGTATAAAGATGCATAAAAATTTTAGCTGTAAAAGATTCTAGAAATCACCTAATCCAACTCCTTCATTTTACAGAAGAGGCAAATATGACTCAAAGAAGGCAGGTGTCCTGCCAGGGAGCCAGGGTCATTTCCATATGATTTCTTGCCCTTCCTATTTCCAATCAGTCAATAAACATTTACTAAGCATATTGGAGATACCAAAAGAGGCAAAAAATAGTTCCTGTCCTTAAAGAAGTCGAAATCTAATAAGGGAGACAAATATATAGGAAGCAAGCTCTATACAGTGCTGCGTAGTAGATACAGAGCTGACCTTGAATTCAGGAACACTCGGGTTCATAATCTACTTGTAGTACAAACTGGTTATATAACCTTTGACTAGTCACTTAACCTCTAAATCCTCCAGGAAGCTATCTAAAGATATAAATTGCAGAGAAAGTTAAAATAGGGAGTTGTGCATTAACATAGGGAGTTTTCTCATTTGATAATTCCTTTTAAAAGTGAAATCCTGCCAAATTCCATAAGCCTCTTATTTAGCATAAATTTGCCATTAAAGCTTATCTGTTAGGGGGAAGGGGACGTAATTCAGATAAAATAATTCAGAAGTCACTTTTGAATGATAAGTAAGTTACTAATAGTTTATTCTTGTTTTTGTTTTTAATTTGCTTATACAGGTAGTTAATAAAAACTAGCATTTATATAGCATTTTAAGATTTGCAAAACATTTTTTAAAAATCTAGTTTAAACCTCAGAGCAACTCTGGGATATAAATCTGGTTATCCCCATTTTGGAGATAAGGAAACTGAAGTAGTTAGAAGTTAAGTGACTTAGCCAGGGCCATACAGCTAGTAGGAATATGAGATTAAATTAGAGTTCAGGTATTCCTGAATCCAGGTTAATGCTCTATACATTATGCAACCTAGCTATCTCTTAGATGACAGAAATTCCAAGAATCTTCTATGCCTCCCTCTAGCTCACATTCTCCATCTGTTCAAAAGCAAATTCTTAGTGATCTGTTATGTTATTGCTTTGTTTACCCTCATCAAGAAAAACAGGTTAAAAGAAAATGTCATTACTTTGAAAAGTTTTCATCTCACACAAAACTGTCCTATTTTTTAAATGCCCCCCCAATTAATTAATATAATGAAATACATTTAATTATAGGAAGTCTCAGAAACCTCAAAGATATACTCTTTCTCAGGGATAATAGATTGTACTTTTGATAATAATTTAAATTATTTTTTTTATTTCTTCTTTTAACCTTTAGGCATGTTTACCACTCCACTCCATCACCACCTTTTGGAGGGGGAAAAAGGAGGAGTGGCTAAGTTTATTTACATAACTGCTATGGATAAATATAAATTTTCTAATCTCTTTCCTTTATTTCTACTACCTAAGGCTGTTAGCATAAAAACACACACATCTACACACAAGTATATATATCATGAATTGGATGTAAGGAATGTAAAACCAGTTTCACACTTTTAGCATGTTTATTTTCTATCTTCATATGCTGAATTTCTCCTCAAATGTTTCATCATGACAGTAAGGTGGTCTTGGGGTCTTAAAGGTCTACAACAGGGGCAGTTAGGAAGCACAATGGATAGAGTGACTGACTTAGAGTTAGGAGGACCTGGATCCAAGTCTGGTCTAACACTTCCTAGGTATGTGACTTCAGGAAAGTCAGTTAACCCTTCTCTGCCTAGCTCTTGCCACTTTTCTGTTTTAGAATTGATACTAAAACAGAAGGTAAGGGTTAAAAAAAGATCTAAAACAGCTCTGGATAATATATGGAGCCCCTGTAAAGATGTAAAGATCCTTAAGACAAGTCCAGGAATTGATGATGGGACTGTTGTTCAAGAAGGATCCTTGTTAATTCTAGAAAAGTTAATCATCATATTGAAGTCAGGTGACTGGAATTGGATGTCACAGAAACTTTTGAATACTGCCTTCTGTAATTCAGAATACTGTCACCTGCAGAGCTAGTATCTCACCAACTCACCAAGAATTTAATAGGTGCTTGAGATTACAAATAATTGGCCGGGTTGGGTAAGAGAAAACAAAAAATGAAGAAAGAGCAAGTTTTCAATAAAACATTCTCTATTTGCATTAAGCAATGTGTGTGTATATATGTATGTGTATAGATACACAGACAGATAGAGATACATATATCCATCTCTATCTATCTCTGTCTGTCTTTCTGTCTGTCTATCTATCTATCTATCTATCCATCTACCCATCCATCCATCCATCCATCCATCCACCCATTCATCTATCCATCCATCCATCCATCCATCCATCCATCCATCCATCCATCCATCCATTCATCTATCCATCCATCCATCCATCCATCCATCCATCCATCCATCCATCCATCTATCCATCCATTTGTCCATCTCTCTATCTATCTATCTATCTCTCTATCTATCTATCTGTCTATCTATCTATCTACCTACCTACCTACCTATAAAAAGGTCAGATTACTCTGAACTGACATTTGTAGTACAGGACCCAAGAAGGACCCAAAATACTACTGTACCATAGCACTCTCATATGTAGCACCCTTCTCTCCTTTAAGACTGAACAAATATCCTTAGATTTTCAAATACCCATTCCACTAGTAGAATATTGCCACTGAAATGCCAAGTATTTGTGGTAGCTTTATCCTGCCTGACAGATGATCTGAAAGTGCCTATAATTTTCTCATTTTTTATCATAAATGTTAATGATGGCTTGGCAATAGACACCTGGGAAAAGGTGAGTTCCTGCTGCCATGTTCAAACAATCAAATGGATCTTTGGCTCTAGAGTTTTCTCAAAGGATGGAGATGAGGGATGAGACTATACTGTTATTTCTGTATGCCAAGGAATGTATTATTTTGGAAGGTCATCAGAAGACAATAAATGACAAACACCATGTTTCCTCCTAGCTAACAACCTCTTGATCACTAAGGACAGATATACTTTTGTGAAGTCATTCCTGTGTCATACCACATATAGTAGTAAACTATAAGATGATTTCAGTTGTAGAGGTCAAAAAATAATTCCTTTATGTTTTGCTTTAATGACAATAGTTGATATTATATAACATGCTAAGGTTTTTAAAGGAATGTACATATATATAATAATACATATACATATATCTATCTATATCCTTGAAACTGTATATATGCATAAAAGTATACATAAATATGCATATATATGTATATATATAAAATCCTGTGTTAGTTAAAATCACCTGGGGTTCTATTTGGAAGGATTGAACCTCAATATATATCCAAAAATTATCTTATAATTCTGCATTATACAGTAAAATATTAAGCAAGAGCAAAAATCTCCAATACAATCAGTCATATTGGATTCTCCATCTTCTATGCCTTTCCTATGTGTCTGTTTAGAGAGTCACCTAGACGGGGAGATCATTGCATTTCATGTCTTTTTCTTCTAAGTCAAATTTTTTTCATCTAAGCAAAAAGGTCCATTTCTTGGGGATTCACTGATACAAAAATCTCAACAGAGTTGAATAATGGGATTATGAATGTCAGTAGGGATAGAACTTTAAGGTTTACCTAGTACTATACTATAAATAAGCTATTATCATTTATCCTCACAACCAACACTGTGAGTTTTAATTGCTATTGTTATGTCCATTTTGCAGACAAGGAAATTGAGGCTGAAAGAATTTGAGTTACTTGTCCAGGGTCACATACCTCATCAGTGTAAGGCAATATTTGAACACTGGTTTTCCTTACTCTGAGTCCAATACTGTATCATTGATTCCTCCTTATTGATTCTTAAAGCTATTTCCTTTTCCTTAAGTGTGTTCCCATTTCTGAGCCCTTTGTCTCCAAAAAAACCCAAAAACCCAAAACCAAAAAACATAACATTCATAGAACTAACTCCTATAGTGATGATAAAAAAAAAAAAAAAAAAAAACTGTTACAAGTGTTCCAGAGTTCGAGAGGAAAATTGCAAGAACTCTAAAGGGAGATTGCATGGGCTATCGCTAAACTAGGGGCATCTTATCCCTATCATCATGATATTGTTTTAACTGTCTATGAGATAGTGAGTGATAATATCTCCACTATAAGCCTATAGTTTTTTACCACTTCTTTTCTAGGGGCAATAGGTACAAATCCGGCATTCTAGAGATACTCTGAATTGACATTTAGCCTAATCAACCTATTTGTTTTAAGTAGGGCTTGAATTTGTCTTGGGAATGTTGGGAGTCATGACTTTGGGAGAATCAATTTCTTTGATGGAGGACTACACCTTCTTGAAGCTCCTCAGATGTGAAATAGCATACTTAGATTTTCAGACACACTCCCAAAGCACATAATATTGCCATTGAAATGTTGAGAATTTCTGGCAGCTTAATCCTGCCTTTTTGGATGAATAATGAGAATACAGAAATGTTGTTATTTGATCATGAACACATTCTTTAATAAATTTACCATAAGAGGCAATAGTCATCACACACACACACACACACACACACAGAGAATCACAATACCTTCCCCCTAATAGACAAGAAAATGGTTACTAGGATGAGGAATAGGATAAATTTCAGAATCAATTGGTTATTTATAATCAGATTATCGACTGGTTAGAGAAAATATTTAAAAAACAGTATCAAATTATAAGAAAAAATAAAGATTTGGAGACAATGAGCTTTCATAATAAATCCGCATGAAATTAACATAAAAATTAACAACAACAACAAAAATGCCCTTCCTGGCACATGCGCATTAAGACAGGACTCCATCAAGGGCTCCTGAAGCAAGCCAGTGCCTGACCAGAGGAAATTCCTGAATGTGGCATGTCTGCTAAGAGGGAGACTGAAGTAAACTCTGGGCAATTAGAAACTGGGAGTAGGAAGTATTAGACCATCCTTAAAAAGCCAAGCAGGAGAAGGGTAGTTCTCTTCTCTTTTCTTTCATTGGAGACCAGAGCCCTCCCCTCTGGGCTCAGCAGGCTCTGATTTAATCTGACCTTCCTGCACTTGTGGCTGGGCTGGAACTAGAGAAACACAACACTGTAAGGAGACTTTTTTGTAGTCAGACTGACAGGTATCTCCTTCTCTCTTTCCTGCTCCCTTTTTTGCATTTCTTCCAGAACTGGAGCTCCTCTCCTAGGCAGTCACTGCTGGTGCTCTTTTATCTGCTCTAGCTATCTTTCCCAGTACTATCTGAAGAAGCCTGGCACACCTGGATTCTCACTGGGCCAGCAGGACTGGGCCAGGGGTACAACTGGAAACACGAAGTCAAAGACACCTAGAGCAGCACGGAGACTTTTTAGCTCTACTGCTCTTGCTTTCTCTCTCTCTCTCACACTTTAAAAATTAATTATAATTTAATATGCAGTCTCCAAGAGGAATCTGAATCATTACAGATCCAAACTGATCTATTTAAAGAAGGTTCTGACTCTCAAAATGGAAGCCAGAAATATTTAAGACATTGATACTAATCATTTTCATCTTTTTTAAGAGTTTAGACATGTAAAACTGTTGACAAGAAGTGAGTGTTAATGATACCTTGATCCTCTTGCTAAGCAGGGAATCATGGTAGTCAAAATAAAAATTAGTTTAGAAGGGGACACAGCAATAGTCTTAAGTAATTGAAGAGCTATTAAGTAGAAGAGAGACTACATTTGTTTTGCTTGGCCCACAAGGCTTAAGTAGGATCAAAGGACACAAATTAAAAAGAGGAACATTTAGGTCCAAAATAAAGGAAAAAATTTGGGCAACTAGGTTACTCAGTGGATTGAGTGCCAAGAATGGAGTCAAGAAGAGATGAGTTCAAATGTGACCTCAGACACTTACTAACTACATGATACTGGGCAAATCACTTAACCTTGCCTGCCTCAGTTTTCTCATCTGTAAAATGAGCTAGAGAAGGAAATGGCAAACTGTTCCAGTATCATTGCCAAGAAAATCTCAAATGAGGTCATGAAGAGTCAGACACAGCCAATATGACTAAATAACTATAGGGGAAAAAATGACCAATATTTAGAATCATCTAAACTTGGAATGGACAATCTCAGGAAGTGATGGATAGATAACTACTTGTTCAGAATGTGACAGTAAGGAGTTCTTGTTCAGTTCCCTCCAATTTGGAGATAATATTATTTCTACTTTAAATTTTCCTTGATTCCCTCAGGTAAAATAAAGTCATAATCATAACCGTAGCAACAATTTACATTTATATAGTAGTTACTACGTGCAAATCACTAAGGTATTAAGTACTCTGCCATCTTATTTGATCTTTACAACAATCTTGGGATATAAAAGTTATTATTATCCTCATTTTATAGTTGAAGAAACTGAGGGAAAAAGAGGTTAAGTGCCTTGCCAAAATTCACCCAGTTAGCAAGTGTCTGAATTTATGTTTGAACTCAAGTCTTCCTACACCAGTCTGGCATTCTATCCACTGTGCTATCAAACCAACTTAAAAACCTAAAAGCAATATTACATTCACTAAAACATCCTTCTTTTGAACTTATTCTACACATGCCACATTTTGCTGTTAGACTGTGTACTCTGAAAATGGAGAACAATTTTGTCCTTTTATCCCTAACACCTATCATAGTGGCCTGTATAGAGATTTTATAAATATTTATTGCTGTATTGCTGAGTGACACTTGTGCTTCAAAGATCAGACATTTGCTGAATATGTATATCAGCCAGGAAGCTCAAGACCATTTTGCTTATTGTAATTACAGCACTTAATTATATCAATTTTCATGCCTAAGTTACCTTCTCATCATTTTAAATGAAGAGAAAATAGTCTATATGGCTTTTTATGGAATATTCAGGAATTACATAGGCTTTGTCTACTGTTATTAATGTCTCTTTTTCTTCCAACCAACTGCCACACGGTTTATAACTTAGAATTATTTTTTTTTCAATTTTACTAAGATATGTGAAAGAACAGCTGGATGTCTAATGCAATTAGCATGTGAGCTGTATGCCTAAATTTGATATAGTAAATTGATTAAAAATATTTATTAAATGTTCACAAAGTCAATACAGGTAATTGGTGAGAGTAAGATTCTACATCAAGTGTAACATGTTTTCTTCTCTCTAGAGCAAAATTCAGTAAATTAGGTCCTCATTCAAAGGAGATAAAGTTTCCGAATATTAAAAAAAAAAAACTTATCATAAAGTGTAATGTCATTATTCTTCACTCAGTGACTTTATAATCTAACAGAAAAATAAGCAATTAACAAAGTTATGTGTAAATGTATTCATTCATTATGAAAGGCTACTGGAGAAATAAGGAAATATTGTGTTAAATATGAGAAGGAATTCATTTAGGGTAACTTTCTGAAAGAAGTAAAGTTAAAATGCAATTTAAAGGAAAAGAACTAGATTACATGGTCAACAGATGGGGTGCAACTTTCTGATACATTCACAATAACCTTTTCTAAAATTTTTTTAACATTTAATAATATTTATTTTTTAGAAAAGTTAACATGGTTACATGATTCATGCTCCCACTTTCCCCTTCACCCCCCCCCCGACATCCCCCTCCCCCATAGCTGATGCACATTTTCACTGGTTTTAACATGTGTCATTGATCAAGACCTATTTCCAAATTGTTGATAGTTGCATTGGCATGGTAGCTTCTAGTCTACATCCCCAATCATGTCCGCCTCAAACCATGTGTTCAAGCAGTTGTTTTTCTTCTGTTTCCACTACTGTAGTTCTTCCTCTGAATGTAGGTAGCATTTTTTTCCATAAATCCCTCAGAATTGTCCTGGATCATTGCATTGCTGCTAGTACAGAAGTCCATTACATTCTATTTTACCACAGTATATCAGTCTCTGTGTACAATGTTCTTCTGGCTCTGCTCCTTTCACTCTACATCAGTTGCTGGAGGTCTTTCCAATTTATATGGAATTCCTCCAGTTTATTATTCCTTTAAGCGCAATAGTATTCCACCACCAGCAGATACCACAATTTGTTCAACCATTCCCCAATTGAAGGACATACCCTCCTTTTCCAGTTTTTTTGCCAACACAAAAAGCCCAGCTATAAATATTTTTGTATAAGTCTGTTTATCTATGGTCTCTTTGGGGTACAAACCCAGCAATGGTATGGCTGGATCAAAGGGCAGGAAGTCTTTTATAGCCCTTTGAGCATAGTTCCAAATTGCCATCCAGAATGGTTGGATCAGTTCACAACTCCACCAACTATGCATTAATGTCCCAATTTGGCCAAATCCCTTCCAGCATTCATTACTCCCCCCTTCTTTCATTTTAGCCAATCTGCTAGGTGTAAGGTGATATCTCAGAGTTGTTTTGATTTGCATTTCTCTAATTATTAGAAATTTAGAACATTTTCTCCTGTGCTTATTGATACTTTTGATTTCTTTATCTGAAAATTGCCTATTCATGTCCCTTGCCCATTTATCAATTGGGGAATGGCTTGATTTTTTATAAAATTGATTTAAATCCTTTTATATTTGAGTAATTAGACCCCTGTCAGAGTTTTTTATTATAAAGATTTTTTCCCAATTTGTTGTTTCCCTTCTGATTTTGGCTGTATTGTTTTTGTTTGTACAAAAGCTTTTTAGTTTGATATAATCAAAATCATTTATTTTACATTTTGTAATTTTCTCTAACTCTTGCTTGGTTTTAAAATCTTTCCTTTCCCAAAGATCTGACAAGTATACTATTCTGTGTTCACCTAATTTACTTTCAGTTTGCTTCTTTATATTCAAATCTTTCACCCATTCTGAATTTATCTCGGTGTAGGGTGTGAGATGTTGATCTAAACCTAATCTCTCCCATATTTTTTTTTTAAATTTTAAACCCTTAACTTCTGTGTATTGACTTATAGGTGGAAGATTGGCAAGGGTAGGCAATGGGGGTCAAGTGACTTGCCTAGGGTCACACAGCTGGGAAGTGTCTGAGGCCGGATCTGAACCTAGGACCTCCTGTCTCTAGGCCCGGCTCTCAATCCACTGAGCTACCCAGCTGCCCCCTCTCCCATATTGTTTTCCAAATTTCACAGCAGTTTTTCTCAAACAGTGAATTCTTGTCCCAAAAATTGGGCTGTTTGGGTTTATCATACACTGTCTTGCTAATGTCACTTACCCCAAGTCTATTCCACTGATCCTCCCTTCTGTCTCTTAGCCAGTACCATATCGTTTTGATGACCACTGCTTTATAGCATAGTTTAATATCTGGTAGTGCTAGGCCACCTTCCTTCACATTTTTTTTTCATTATTTCTCTTGATATTCTTGATCTTTTGTTATTCCAAATGAACTTTGTTATAGTTTTTTATATTTCAGTAAAAAAGTTTTTTGGTAGTTTGATAGGTATGGCACCAAGTAGGTAAATTAATTTGGGTAGAATGTTCATTTTTATTATGTTAGCTCATCCTACCCATGAGCAGTCAATGGCTTTCCAATTATTTAGATCTAGTTTTAATTGTTTGGAAAGTGTTTTGTAGTTGTTTTCATATAATTCCTGTGTTTGTTTTGCTAGATAGATTCCTAAGTATTTTATATTGTCTAGAGTGATTTTAAATGGTGTTTCTCTTTCTACCTCTTACTGCTGTGATGTTTTGGAAATATATAGAAATGCTGATGATTTATATGCATTTATTTTGTATCCTGCAACTTTCCTAAAGATGTTGATTATTTCTACAAGCTTCTTAGTTGATTCTCTAGGATTTTTTAAGTAGACCATTATATCATCTGCAAAGAGTGATAGCTTAGTCTTCTCATTGCCTATTTTGATACATTCAATTTCTTTTTCTTCTCTAATTGCTACTGCTAGTGATTTCTAGTACGATGTTAAATAATAGAGGCAATAATGGGCATCCTTCTTTCACTCCTGATCTTATTGGGAATGCTTCTAATTTATCCCCATTGCATATGATGCTTGTTGATGGTTTTAGTTATATACTGTTCATTATTTTTAGGAAAGGTCCTTCTATTCCTATACTTTCCAGGGTTTTCAATAGGAATGGGTTCTGTATTTTGTCAAAGGCTTTTTCAGCATCTGTTGAGATAATTATGAGATTTTTGTTTGTTAGATTGTTGATATGGTCAATTATGTGGATGGTTTTCCTAATGTTGAACCATCCTTGCATTCCAGGTATAAATCCCACCTGATCATGGTGGATGATCTTCTTGATCACTTGCTGGAGTCTCTTTGCTTGTATTTTATTTAAGATTTTTGCATCTATGTTCATTAGGGAGATTGATCTGTAGTTTTCTTTCTCTGTTTTTGATCTACCTGGCTTTGGAATCAGTACCATATTTGTGTCATAAAAGGAATTTGGTAGGGCTCCTTCTTTGCTTATCATATCAAGTAATTTGTATACTACTGGGATTAGTTGCTCTTTGAATGTCTGATAGAATTCACTTGTGAATCCATCAGGCCCTGGTACTTTTTCTTAGGGAGTTCTTTGATGACTTGTCCAATTTATTTTTTTGATATGGGATTATTTAGGTATTCTATTTCTTCTGCTGTTAATCTAGGCAATTCATATTTTTGTAAATATTCATCCATATCTCCTAGATTGCCATATTTATTGTCATGTAATTGGGTAAAATAGTTTTTAATGATTGCCTTAATTTCCCCTTCATTAGAGGTGAGGTCTCCCTTTTCATCTTTGATATTGTCAATTTGGTTTTCTTCTTCCCTTTTTTTTATTAGATTGACCAGTACTTTGTCTATTTTATCTGTTTTTTCAAAATACCAGTTTCTAGTCTTATTTACTAATTCATTAGTTTTTTTACTTTTGATTTTACTAATTTCTCCATTGATTTTTTAGTATTTCTAATTTAGTTTTCATCTGAAGATTTTTAATTTGCTCGCTTTCTAATTTTTTAAGTTGCATGCCCAATTCATTAATCTCTGCCCTCCCTAATTTGTTAATATATGCACTCAAGGATATAAATTTCCCCCTGAATACTGCCTTGGCTGCATCCCACAGAGTTTGGTAGGATGTCTCATCATTGTCATTCTCTTCAATGAAATTGTTGATTGTTTCTATGATTCCTTCTTTGACTAGCTGATTTTGGAGAATCACATTATTTAATTTCAAATTAGTTTTTGATTTGCCTGTCCAGATGCCCTTACTAATTATTATTTTTATTGCATTATGATCTGAGAAGGTTATATTTATTATTTCTGCTCTTTTGCATTTGTTTGCAATGTTTCTATGCCCTATTACACAGTCAATCTTTGTGAATATACCATGTGCAGCTGAAAAGAAGGTGTATTCCTTTTTGTCCCTATTTATTTTTCTCCATATATCTATCAAATCTAATTTTTCTAGGATTTCATCCACCTCTCTTACCTCTTTCTTCCCTCTCAGGGTTAATTACACTGAGAGTAAGGTTTAAATATTACCTCTTAATGCTCTCTTCCTCTCCTTCTTATAATAGTATTTATCCCTTCCCTTTACCATGCCCTCTTTGTTTGTAATAGAATATCCTATTTTTCTTATTCATTCAAGTTTCTCTTGGTGTCGTCTACTATTCACCCCCCTCTTTCCCACCCACCCATATCATCTTAGACCATTTAGTATTCCAGCCTTTCTCTATGAATAATTCTTCTAATTACTATAATAGTGAATACAATAATAGTGAATAGAGTTTACTACAGAGAATTATACATAACATTTCTCCACATAGGAATACAAATAATTAGATCTTATTGAAGCCCTCAAAGAGGCAAATTTAAAAATAAGTTTTCTTTCTTTCCCCTCTGTTTCTTATTTACCTTTTCATGTTTTTCTTGATTTTTGTGGTTGGATATCAAACTTTCCATTTAGTCCTGGTCTTTTCTGTGCAAATACATGGAAATTTTCTATCTTGTTGAATGCCCAAACTTTCCCCTGGAAGTATATAGTCGGTTTTGATGGGTAGGTGATCCTTAGTCGTATACCCAGTTCTCTTGGCTTTCTGAATATCATATTCCAAGCCTTGTGGTCTTTTAGTGTGGAGGCTACCAGATCCTGTGTGATCCTGATTGGTGCTCCTTGATATCTAAATTGTCTCTTTCTGGCTTCTTGTATAATTTTTTCTTTTACTTGGAAGCTCTTCAATTTGGCTATTATATTCCTGGGGGGTTGCCTTTTCAGGGTCTAGTGTAGAGGGTGATCTATGGATCCTTTCAATGTCTATATTGCCCTCTCATTGTAGAACTTCAGGGCAGTTTTGCTGAATAATTTCTTTTAGTATGGAATCCAAATTTCTATTAATTTCTGCTTTTTCAGGAAGACAAATGATTCTCAAATTGTCTCTTCTAGACCTGTTTTCTTGATCTGTCAATTTCTCATTGAGATATTTCATGTTTCCTTCTATTTTATCAGTCTTTTGACTTTGTTTTATTTGTTCTTGCTGTCTTGAGAGATAATTGGCTTCTACTTGCCCAATTCTTGTCTTTAGAGACTGGTTTTCTGCTATAAGCTTTTGAATTTCCTTTTTGATTTCATCTATCCTGTTTTCCAGCTGTTTGATTTTGGTCTCCAATTTGCTTATCAATTCTTTTGATTTGGGGACATCTTTTTTGAATTGCCCAATTCTAGCCTTTACAGACTGGTTTTCCTTTTCAATCTGGTCATTTCTGGTCTTTGATTTACTTGCCTCAATTTTCCCAGAATTTCCAGAATGCGAAATTCTGCCTTTTAAACTGTTATGTTCATGCCAGATCTCTTCCATCTTTCTCATAATCTCAGATTTGAACTCTTCAAGACCTTGTGATCCATTTTCATTTTTTTGGGAAGGTTTGGATATGGTTACTTGTTTGTTCTCCTCTGCTGTTTGCTCTGTTGTCTGGATTTTTTCTGTGTAAAAGTTGTAGAGTGTTAAAAGTTTCTTCTCGATCTTTCTCTTCTGGGGTTCCTGATTCTGGCTTGCCATTTTTAGCCCAGCACCCTCTCAGCTTTATGCTCACACCCATGGTCTGTCTGGGCTCTTTAGGCTCCTGAGGTCTTAGGTCTAGTTGTTTTCAGGGTCAAGTCTCCTGGTGGTCCCCTTGCTTGTTCTTCTGCCTGAAGCTCCTTTAACAGTCTCAGGGCACTGCTTCCACAGTCATGCACCGCTCTGCACTGGGTCTCCACTCAAGGTCCGTGCCTGTGCTCAGGATCTGTGTTCACACCTTCTCTCAGGGTCTGTGTTCAAAGTCCGTGTGTTCTTTAGCCTCTTAGGGTCTTAAGTCTTGCTGCTCTCAGGAGCAGGCCCTGGTGACCCCAGGTAGCTGCCAATGACTTAATGGGTGCCCCAAACTTGCTCTAACTCTTTTGGGCTGGCTTTGGCACTATAGGTGGTGTTGGGGGGGGGGGGGTTACTCAGCTTGTGTTTTAATGAGAGCTGTTTCACCCCTTTATAGCATGGAAATGCCTCAATTCCACGTACCTTCAATGCTGTGCCCTGTTGTGGGGTTCCTTTGTTTGTCTGGATTTGTTTTTATGTCTTCTTGAGGAGTCCTATATGCATGGGTTAGGAGAGGTCAAGCAGCTGCTTTTTACTCTGCTACCATCTTAACTCAGAACCCCCTTTTCTAAAATTTTAAGAATGAGCAAATAGAAGTGAAATGTAATGAGAATAAAAGAATTAGATTAATACGAGTTATGAAAATTAGAATATAGGAGTCAATGATGACAAGGAGATGTATTTAGCCAGCCAATGATTTATAAAAGTAAGAAGCTGGTACTTATAAATAAATGGTGAGAATTCAGAAATTTGGGCATCACACATAATATGACTCACTTGTGTAGTTGTACTGAGTATTAAAATCATTGTAATCATCAACAGCATTTTTTATTTGTGTACACACACTAATTCCATTATTTTTTTAAAACAAATTTTGGAGATTCAGCAGTGAGAGAAAAAGTAGAAAACTAGGGATTTAAAATAAACAACTAAAAATTTTCAACAGGTTCACCCTTTTTACATGTATAAATCATTCTCATAAAGAATTAATAGAATAATCCACATTCAGGTATAGAAACTCATCAATATTGGAATAAGATAGGGAGGGAGAGAAATTAGAGGAGACATAAAAAGGCAGGAGAAATTTGGGGAGGCAAGTAAACAGAAGCAAAAACATTTGTGAAGAGGGAAAGGCTGAAAAGAGAGAAAGAGAAGGATAAACAAGGAAAAAATAAGATGGAGGGAAACACATGATTAGTAGTCATAATTCTGAATGTGAATGGGATGAACTCACCTATAAAATGAAAGAGGATATCAGAGTGGATTAAAAGCCAGAATCTCACAATATAATGTCTATAAGAAACTCATCTAAAGCAGGGAGAATCATAGTAATTGTAAAGGGCTGGAAAAAAACCTTCTACACTTCAGCCAAAGTTCAAAAAGCATGGGTGGCAATTATGATCTCAGATAAAGCAAAAGTAAAAAGTGATTTAATTAAAAGAAATAAGGAAGGAAAATACATATTGATAAAAAAGGAGTCATAGAAAATGAAGTAATAGCAATAGCTCTCTGTCTCTATGTATATATGCGTATATATATATACATATATATAAAATATATGTATTTGCTTATAAATATATATATGCCAAATTACATAGCATCCAAATTCCTAAAAGAAAAAAAATTGCATAAGGTACAAGAGGAAATAGACAGTAAAACTATATTAGTAGGGAATATTATTAACCTTTTCCTCTAAGAATTAGGCAAATGAAACCAAAAAATAAACAAATAAAAAATTGAAAAAGTGAAGAGAATTTTTTAAAAGTTAGACATAATAAATCTTTGGAGATTTTTACAGTATGTATCTATATATTTATAGATAGATATATACGTAGATGATATAGATAGAGATATATAGATGTCTTTTTAATTTCTTTGGGGTATAGACTAGCTAGTACTATTGCTGGGTCAAACAGTATAAACAGTTTTATAGCCCTTTATGAAAACTGTTCTCCAAAATATTTGGAAATGTTCACAACTCTGCCAACAGTGCAATAGTGTCCTAATTTTCCCCCATCCCCGTTTTCCCACAGAATTTCTCATTTTCCTTTTCTCTCATGTTAGCCAATCTCATGAGTATGAGATGGTACCTCAGAGTTGTTTCAAGCTGCCTTTCTCTAATAAATTGTAATGTAGAGCATTTTATATGACTATATATTTCTTTGATTTCTTTCTTTAAAAACTATTCATATCCTTTGACCTTTTATCAAATGGAGAATGGCTCTTATTTTGATTAATTTGACTCATTTTCTTATATATTTGAGAAAAGCATCACTTTTCAATGAAATTTGTATTTTTTTCTAATTTCCTGATTTCTTTCTAATCTAGGCTGTATTGATTATGGTTGTGCAAAAATATTTGACATAAACAATTATCCATTTTACTTTTTGTCACCCTATTTATTTTCTATTTAGTTGTAAACTACTTGTTTATCCATAGATATGAGATATAAAATCCATCATTAACCTTTAATTTGCTTATGGTATAAACCTTTATATCTAAATAATATACTCATTTTGATCTTACCTTGGAGTATGGTGTGAGATGTTGGTCTATACCTAATTTCTGCCAAATTACTTTGAGTTGTCTCAGCAATTTTAATCAAAGAGTTAATTCTTCTTCCAAAAGTTTGGATATTAATGTTTATCAAACACTAGATTACTATGGTCACATTTATTCTGTATTATGTACCTAATCTGTTCCACTGATCTACCACTCTATTTCTTAGCCACAACCAGATTGTTCTCATGATCACTGCTTTGTAATATAATGTAAAATCAAGTACTGCTCAGCTACCTTTCTTCATATTTTTTTCATTGATCTCTTGATATTCTTGACCTTTGGCTAGAATTCAGTTATTTTTTTTAACTCTATGAACTAATTCTTTTTGTAAAAAAGTTTTTATTTTAATGACAAATTTCCACATAAGTTTTCCAAAGTAATATGATCCATAGTGTCTCTCTCCCTTCTTCCTTTCCCACTCCTTGAGTTGTGTAATAGGTAACTTCTGGGGAGAAGATGGAAACCAGCTTGAGTGACAGATCTTCGGTTATAGAACTTAGAATTTACCCAGATGGCATGAGCCAAGGGCAAAAGACAGTTGAGACCGCCACTATATAAGCCTAGGGGCAGAAGGCTTCAGCGTCTCATTCTTGAGAAGGGGCTTATGGGTAGTGAAGGGTGGGTAGGTCTATAGACCCGCATATCCAACACCTGTACCTGACTGTCCCATGATATCCATTGACCTATTACTAAATAAGGCTGAGAGATAAACATCAACACCTGCTTTCAAGAAGACTATCACAAGCCCTTCCTTTCACTTGGTCAGACCACTGCTCTGATCAGGGTCTGGGAGGGAGAGAAGCCTCTCCAGCCAGCTGCCAACCTGTTACTCATTGATTAGCCTAATCTAACTCCCATAGAATTTTGCATCACCATTCCCAACACCACTTTCCTTGTCTTGAATCCTACCCCTTTCAATTACAGCATTAAACCCTTTGAAATATATCTCAAAGTGAAGACTGATATCTCTCCTAGAGCAAGTGAATAATTACAGCCAGAGGGAAAAGGGAATTTATCTAAATGACAGTCATTCTGGCAGGTATCATCCAACTCAAAATCAATACCATCCTTATCACAAACCTTTATCCTCTAACCTAACCCCAAGCTAGGGAACCCAAGGAGCTGGGTGAGCAATATACAGCTTCTCCCTTGATAACCTTGGCTTGGGCACTTTTGAGGGTCAGATACTTAGCTGAGCTGAACATCCATAAGCCCTGGTGGTTATCAGCACACCTTGCTGGCCACCTAGGCATCCCTGCCTTCACTCAGCCTAGATCCATTTACCATCAAGGGATCTTGGGCCAGCTTGTCAGGCCCATCTAACAGAAGCACCATACCACCCCTTATAACAGTTGACAAGAAATTCAATCTGGGTTATACATTTATTATCACAAAAAGCAGATTTCCATATTATTCATTTTTATAAGCAAATAATCTTATTAAAACCAACCCCGCCCCAAATATATACCCAAATAAACACATAATAAATCATATGTTTTCACAGGCATGTATACTCCAACAGTTTTTTCTCTGGAGATGGATAGCATTCTTTTTCACAGCGTTGTCCTGGATCTTTGTTTTGCTATTGGTAGCAAAGTCTATCACATTTGATTGTTCCACAATATTGCAGTTACTTTGTATAATGTTCTCCTGGTTCTGCTTATTTCACTCTGCATCAGTTCACATAGGACTTTTTGGCTTTTTCCAAAATCATTCTGTACATCATGCTTTATAGAACAATATTATTCCATCACCATAATATACCAGAGTTTGTTCAGCCATTCCCTAATTGAGAGACATCCCTTTAGTTTCCAATTCTTTGCCACCACAAAAAGAGTAGCTATAAATATTTTTGTACAAACAGATCCATTCCCATTTTTTTTTATCTCTGGGATACAGACCCAGTAGTGGTATTACTGGATCAAAAGATATGTATTCTTTCATAGCCCTTTGGGTATAATTCCAAATTGCCCTCCCAAATGGTAGAATTTTCAGTTCACAACTCCACCAGCAATGCATTAGTGTACCAATTTTGCCACATTCCCTCCAACATTTAACATTTTCCTTTACTGTCATATTGCCCAATCTGACATTTGTGAGGTGGTACCTCAAAGTTGTTTTAATTTGAATTTCTCATCAAAAGGAATTTAGCACATTTTTTCATATAATTATTGACCACTTTTATTTCTTCAGCTGAAAACTGCCTATTCATTATCTTTTGATCATTTATCAATTGGGGTATGAATTGAATACTTATAAATTTGACTTAAGTCTTTATATATTTAGAAATGAGACATTTATTAGAGTATTATAAAATTTTCCCCAGTTTTTTGTTTCCCTTCTAATCTTTGTTTGTACAAACCCTTTTTAATTTAATATAAGCAGTATTCATAAGATAGTGAGTTCTTATTCCAAAAGCTGGGATCTTTGGATTTATCAAACACTAGATTGCTGAGGTCATTTATACCTAATCTGCTTCACTGATCTGTTCTTCTATTTCTTAGCCAGTATCAGATTGTTTTGATGATCACAGTTTTATAAAATGGTTTAACATTTGGTACTTGCTAGGCCACCATCCTTCACATTTTTTTTTTCATTAGTTCCCTTGATATTCTTGACCTTTTGTATGTCCAGATGAATTTTATTATTTGTTTAGTTCTATAAAATAGTTTTTTGGTTGAAATAATTCTTTGATAGTTTAGTATAAAACTGATTATTTAAATTAATTTGATAGAACTGCCATTTTTTATTATATTCACCCATCCTACCCAACAACAATTAGTATTTCTCCAGTTGCTTAGATTTGTTTTTCTGAGGAAGTATCTAATAATTGTGTTCATATGGTTTCTGGGTGTTTCTTGGCAGATAGTCTCCCCAATATTTTATATACTCTGAAAAAAATCACAAGTCCTCAATGCTTTTATACATAGTCTTGGTGACCTTGTTTAATGATAAAAGAAAGAGCTTTCAGTTGAGACATCACAGTCATCATCTAAGTAATCAGTCATGTTGACTGAATGGGTCTAGAAAATAAAATTCTTGCTACCAAATCTCTGACACGTGCAAATTAGTCAACATCAAAAAAGAATATTTTTTACCAACGGAAATTACATTAAAGTAGATCTGTTATCCACCTTACTATATTATACTCTAAGAACCAGGAGATTTTTTCCATCTAACTTGCAATATCCTATATGTGTTGTCTCCCCCATCAGAATATGAACTTCTGGAGAATAGGAACTTCGTTGTTTTTCTATTTGTATTTCCAGGACAGAACATACTGCTTTGCACATAGTCACTGATTAATGAGGAGACTGAGGAAAGGGATGAAGCAAGGATAAACACATAATTTGCCCAAAATATAGGTATAAATTTTGAGGGCCTAGGTCGGTGCTGCAGCAATCCAGGGGGGCAAGTGATGGCCACAGGTGCATTTGGGGGCAGTGAATAACTGGAAGGGGGTGGAGATAGTATGTGACGGGGGCGCTAAATAATATTTTTTTCTGGAAAGGGGGCAGTAGGCCAAAAAAGTTTGGAAACCACTGGCCTAGGTAAATTGAGTATAAGTTGCAGTTTTGTTGTAAGGACAAGTTCTTAAAGTTTTGCTGTCCAGAATCCAAAAGAAAGCTAAGGTGTCCTACATACCACTAATAAAGGGACTCTCAACTAAACAATGCATATGAAAGAGAACCCAAAATTATACATTTATTGATGAATGAAGACAAATAATGTGTTATATGGGATCTATTGGTAATGTTATTGTTGAAATAGACCTAAGGCATTGAAATTTAAGTAAATTAATGTATAATTCCTTGTATTTCTTGAATCAGCCAAACAAAAAAAGTATTTATTGGATATTTACTGTATGCTCTAAAGATTTTTAATTAAATAAATTAAATTAAATATAACACTATGTAAAAATTCAAGGTGGTTAGATATTTTGGGGCAGTAGAAATTATAATAGCTAGTATTTATGCTTCACTTTGATGTTTGTGAATTATTTTACAGACATTACAAACAATCACAGTTTATCCTCACAATAACCCTGATAGGTAAATGTTATTAATATTGTCACTTTACAGATAAGTAAACTGAGGCATACTGAGATCTAGTAACATGCCCACAGTCACAAAGCTAGTAGATGAACCCTTGCTGACTCTAAGCCCTCTGCTCTAGACACTGGACCTCCCTAGACTTGGCTTCAGAATTCAACTCTGCCATTTATATCCCATGTACATGGCAAAGTCATCCAATTCTCCTAGGTACTGGTTTCCTTATTGTAAAATGAGAAGAGTGAATTAGATGACCTCTAAAGAAAATCTCCCAGTACCAAATCTATGATTTCTTTAATGTAACATACTCGAATGCTGATTTGTGCAAGGCTGAAGAGAAATATGTTTAACACTGCCCTTTTCACCATATCATTTAGCAATGACAGCTTGTTAAAAATCTTAGCTATTCTTTAAGATCCAGCAAAAAATGGCTTAAAGTTTTCACTGATTCACTTCCTACTCAAGTTATTTCCCCCTCAATCAATAAATCCAACAAAAAAGCATTCATAAAGCACTTACTCTATGTCAGATCCTATGTCAAATGCTGGGAATATGAGGACAAATTCAAAATAGTTCTTGATCTCAAGAAGCTTACTTACTTATTCAAGAGTATATTTGCCCAGAGGCAGTTAGGTGGCTCAATGGACAGAGAACCAGGTCTAGAGACAGATGGTTCTGAATTCAGATCTGAAGTCTGATACTTCCTGGCTGTGTGATCCTGGGCAAATTACTTAACCTCAATTGCTTAGACCTTACAGATCTTCTGCTTATAACCAATACTTAGTAGCAGTTCTAAGTCAGAAAATAAGGGTTTTGGGAAAAAAAGAATATATAATTGCCTTATACTTTGTAAATAAATATATATATATATATATATATATATATATATATATAGCTAAAATTCTTTTTAGCTTTGGTCAAGCCCCTTCATTAGTACTAAAGATACTTGTAGGTGTTTATGATCTTCCTCAGTAACATATTGGAAGCCTCCAACCTGAGAGAGGCTCATCTTCTGATGTTATCTCTTTTATCATTTTAGTAGTGTCCATGAGCAGTTTTTGCTGGGGGACAAAGATATTATAGTGATTTGCCATTTTCCTTGTCCATTGTGTTACCTTTTGTCAGAACTCTTTGCTATAACCTGTCCATCTTGGGTAACCCTGCACAGCACAGTTCAGTTTCATTGAGCTACACAAGTCTCTCCACCATGACAAGGCAGTGATCTAGGAGTTAGAGAGGAAATGGAAACAATAGATTTTATATTCTTGGGCTCAAAGATCTCTGCNTGTGTATTGGCTCCAAGGCAGAAGAGTGGTAAGGGCTAGGCAATGGGGGTTAAGTGACTTGCCCAGGGTTACACAGCTAGGAGTGTCTGAGGCCAGATTTGAACTTGGGACTTCCCATCTCTTGGCCTGGCTCTCAATCTACTGAGCCACCCAGCTGCCCCCACATAAGATAGCTTTAGACCCTAAGATGTTAGCAGCTAGCAGGACTGTAAGTGTCTCTGAGTACCAAGAAATAGTGTATTGAAAGAAAGAAGAGGGACTGAGGGACCAAGTTGTAAAGAATTTTAACCACATACTTATCTATGGTTTTATCATGGGCTTATTGAGCATAAATGTAAATACTATTATTTTTTTCACATAATCTATGATCTTTGCAACTGTATTAAATCTTGGGCTCTTTGAGACTTGGTAATTTGCCTTCATTTATTTTTCTGTTATAAGGATTTTTATCCTCATATATTTTCAATAAATAGTTTATTTTTGTAATCAATTCATTTAGTATTTATTTTTACACTAGACTCAGTCTCTAGAACAGTATGTTGAGTATAACAGGCACTGAAATGTCTTAAAGTGAATGAAGAAAATAAGTTCATGTAGGAAAAATGTCATTATAATGCAAATAGAAAATACAGCTGAAGTTCTTTCAAAAGCAGGAAAGTAAATTTTAAATTTACAAAAAGAAGAGAAAGTGGAGACTTATCAGAGGCAGTATGGTAAAGTGAAAAGGCCACTAACTATTGAGTCAGAGAAATGATATTCGAATCAAACCCCATGGTCACACCCTTAGCCATAGGTCACCGAGAGATTATGACTTAACCTCTAGATTGTAGTGCTCTCATTATAAAATAAGGGAGTTGGTCTCAATGATCCACCCCTACCATTGCCTCTAACTGTAAATCTATGGTCCCCTGATCAGTGATCCTACACTGTCCGCATTTAACTGTCAAAACCTATTGAATTTTCTGAAGCTGCAAAGAGTCTTTGAAGAGTTTGTGGGCAGTTTTCTTTAAAAAGTAAATTATAGCCCCAAGGTATTACCTGAGCCTAATGGTCCAGGGAGGGCAAACAAAGAAACCAAACAGCTTTAGATAAAATTAAGTTGAGGTCCTCTGAGAAACTAACTTTTCCCTTACCTTAAATGAAAAACAGTCATCCTTATGTTCAAAGGAAAATGCCAGTTTGAGAAAGAAATTGCCTGCAGATAACTTTACTTGGGGGTAAAGAACTAAACTTAGATTAGCTTTAGAAGGTGAAACGCAAATACATACACACACAACTTGCCAATAAATAAAATCATGAAACATACAGAAAAGTGTGTAGATTTAATGTAAAAGGGCACATCATTATAAGAAAAGTTGGTCTGGAATAAGATCCACACATTGATATTAATTAAAAGGAATGTGACACTTGAGAGCAGAGCAGAAAAGCTAGAAAACCAAGTGGGAATAAAAAATGAACATTTTAGGAGTGCCAGCTAGGAAGGAGCTTCAGAGTTAATGAGTTTTGCAGGGCATCTTAAAATCATTTTGCATTTGAACCTCCAGGCTGATGTATTACTTGTAGGAAAGTATTATGAGATCCCCTCAGGTACCTGTTTACCAAAAGACTCTAAAAGAAAGGACTATAATGAGGACCCTTCTCAGATATTACAAAGCAAGAAATCAATGTGATGGAAATTTGAGGAAAGGAGGATAATAACAGAGGAGAGAGGGAAAATGTATTTTGATTGTGAGCATTTGGTATCACTTATTAACTGAAGTGTGTAATTCAGAAAATTAATAAATTAAATGACATTTAATCTCATTTATATTAGGGATCTCCAATTTAGAGCAAGAAGGGTTCTCAGAGGTCATGTAGTTCAATTTCATTTATTTTATAATGAGGAAACAATTCCAGAGAACTTAAAAGACTTGCCCAATATCACAGATGTCTTATGAGGAAGATCCAAGATTTGACCTTGTTGTGGGAGAGCTTTCAGATGAACCATGTGTGAAATGGAAATTAAGGAGACCTTGAAAGTTTCAAAGTACACCCTCTTTAACCACTATAAAAAAGATATGACCAGGAAAAATCATCACTTAAAATATAATGCTTTATCAAGAGAGAGAAATGGGGGGCACTGTCCTAAGTCATTGACAAGACAACTGCCCAGAAGTTCACAGAAAAAATCCCTTATTTATAGGAGAATCCTCATAGTATCAAGCCTCCCTGAAGGGTGTCAACATGGAATCTAGAAACATAAATTTATAGCCTGTTGAGGTCTGATAACCCCCTAGTTTAGTTAGCTTGAAGGTGAAGACCTCAAGTTTGACCTGCGGGTCTCTATCTGAGAGAAAATCCAACTTCAGGAGTCTCAGACTAACAATAGACCTTAAAGTAGTTTAGGTGGGGATGGCTAATCCCATCAGGTGTTAAGCATCTTTTTTGTCCCAATGGTTTCTCCCCTTAGGCCAAACTCCTTTACTAGGTAGCCCAGTCCTTGGCTAGATCTTTCCCTTTTGTATCCATTGAAAAGCATCAGCCTCTCACTGATTACATCTGGAGCTCCTCATTTTCTGTGTTGCTATTGTAAAGCCAATAAACTACACTCTCCCATCCCTGGGACCCAGTTACACTAAAAGAGTATATTAGTGCCCAAATTCTATGGAGCTTCAGAGTTGTCATCTAGCACAGTGGCACTCCTAGGGGTCAATGGCCAGAGCAACCAGAGTCTCGGGCTGTGTGTGTGTGTGTGTGTGTGTGTGTGTGTGTGTGTGTGTGTGTGTGTGTAGCACAAAGCTCTGCGTGGAGGCCTTGAGGAAAACACTTTTCTTTCATTTAATTTTCTTTAATGTCTCTTATTTAAAAGCACCTTTCCTTAATTAAAGGGTGGTTTTCTGACTATTTAATAGTTCCGTGTTTTCTTCAGTTTAAGAAGGGTTTATAATACTTTTACAATGGTTGGAGACAGAAATATTGAATAGCTTTACAATGGCTTTACAATGGACACATTTGAACTAATTAACAGCTTCAAGAAATTGGAGAATAGTTTTACAGTAGATACAGTAAAGCATTTTATCACTTTAAAGAAATGATCAGGAAATTGGAGACAGAGACAAAGAGGGGACTAGTTGGGGACTGGATTATCTAGGAGGGGCTGATGAGAGGATCAGACTGGTCATTGGGATCTGAGTGGGTTCTGAACCATCAAGGGAAAGGCATAAGTGCAAGGAGTACCTGGTATTAGAGGCATAAAGTAGATCAATCTCAACTTTCACTTGCTTCACCATTATACATAGACGAAGACTTAAACTTTTTTATGTTATTGCCTTTCATTCAGCTTGCCACCTGCACTTTTAAGACTATTCTCAAATTAATTCCACCAACTTTTACATCAAAGAGTTAATAGTAAACAAAAATAAATCCTGAAATCCCTAGTCATGTTATTATTTCAAATTTTGTTTTTTTGGGGGGGAAAGATAGAACAAAATCCGCATCTGTATCTTCAAGAATATTTAATGATCTCTTAACTCTTCAAATTGTCTAAGCAGGACTAAATCTTAAAAACAAAACAAAACAAAACAAAACACTTAGGTTTACAGTAAAGTTCCATAGGCATGGTATAATTAGTTTTATATCCCATGTGCTTGAAATGAAGTTTTGAAATCTTTTTTTTCCAAGCACAAATAATGAAAGCCTACTAAGAACATCAATGTATTCAGGCTGTAATCTGTTTCAGTTCAGAAAAAGTATATTGAAATCATTGTATTTTGTTTTCTTTTCTAAAATATAAACAAACCTTTAACACTGGATTTTTTATTTTGCTGGGTTTCTTTTCTTTCCTTTTTTTTTCATGGAGCTCACCTTGAAATGACTGCCATCACAAATGATTTAATTCTATTTGGTGGCTGCTTAGATTCATCAATATCAGAAGAGAGGTCAAATATATTCTTATAAGTGAAATCAAAAGTCAATGAATCATTAAATCACTTTTAAAATGTTGTACTATTATGTTGTGTTTACTTTGTACTATGAAATAAAACTAAATTCTAAGACTGGCACAAATTTGTGTTGGCAAATTTGAGTAGCCCTATAGTGAGACTCAGAAAACCTAGAAATTCTAGGGGACACCTGAAGGACTTTTTGAGCTTCTAACCTCAGGAATGTGGTGTGGCTGGAGCACATCATCCATGATAAACACTAATAAGCAAACAAAGATGGCATGCATGCTCTATACATTCATTGAAATTGAATTAATTGAAAAGCACTGTACAGTTTCTAAAATACATTCTCATTCAGTTATGCACCCAATTTATTTTCCACCTGAAGTGCATATCTCAGATATATGTATGGACATTATAGCCAGGAGGGACTCCAGGGCTGTCAATATAATTTCTATACTATTAAGCATAGAATCAAGGAAAGTATTGAAGATAATGATTTGACTGGGATAGAATATCCTTGTATGTATGCTACACTCCACAATCCAACCTATGTATATGCTAATTGCTTTTATTTTCCCTTGTTTGTTTTGTTTTTGCTAAGTCTTGTTATAACACAATAGGTTGCAATCCATTGAACTCTCCAGATATTTTTCATATTAACTATTGGCTAGGCACATTTGGATAGTGTAGAGAAGAGGCTTTTTATTCTTGTAATTTTTTCCATTTAGTTCATCTGTTCCATCTTTTTTGAGCTATCATGGATCTCATTGAAAAAAATATAAGTTTTGGAGCTTGATATATTCAACATAATATCATTATTTTATTAATAATGGTAATAAATAATTCCTCATATGGCCCATCAACAACTTAGTTGCAAAGATCCAAACATGGTAGTTTCTCCACTGGAGATTATCATCATAAAAAATGTTGACAATTTTTTTTCTATTTTCTGCCTCTTTCTTCTCTATCTCTTTCAGTTAAGTTCTTAGAATGATGGATTTAAATTTCACACCAACTTTGGTATAGATTTATTTTTATTTCTTCTGCTCCTTCCACTGTTCTTTATGATGTTTTAGCAATGAATTTGCATTTTAAGTCAGCATTATGCTTATGTGCACATGTGCCATAGGTTTGCCAACATGGTTCTAGTGCCTTTCTTCTGTTCATTATTTCCCATTTTCCCTGTATATACCTTATTTGTACATATTTATTTCCTTGTCTCCATGATTATGAGATCCTCTGGATTACTTCTGCTTTTCTTTGAATCCCCAGGGCTTAAAGCAATGCTTGTCACCTAAAATGTACTTAATAAATGCTTATGGACTAACTGACTAATGTAAAGGAGAGTCAGAAGAACTTTTAGGAGACTATTGAAATAT
Organism: Gracilinanus agilis; assembly: GCF_016433145.1. Taxonomy (NCBI): domain Eukaryota; kingdom Metazoa; phylum Chordata; class Mammalia; order Didelphimorphia; family Didelphidae; genus Gracilinanus; species Gracilinanus agilis. The sequence continues at coordinate 232,031,826 of NC_058132.1, read as the reverse complement.
AGTAGTTCAAGCCATTAATGATAGAGACCTATATTAGAATTGGTGCACTGGGGACAAAGGGAAGAGAACAGCTATGAGAAATATTGCAAATATTAAAAATCAACATGATTGATTAATTCTATAAATATGAAGAATGATGGGAGAGTAATGCTAAAGATAACACCAAAGTTTCAAGAATGGGTAAATTGTAGTGTCACTCAAAAAAAATAGTAGGGTCAGATGGAGTAGATTTACATAGGAATATTGACTTTAAACATAATAACTCTGAAGGGGCATTAGAATATTGGTTGTTTCATAATAGTTTGCTGGAAATATTTGCCTGAAGCTCAGAAGAAAGGTCAGAATTAAATATAAGATTTACTAGGTATAGGCATAGAAGTAATATAGAATACATGAATGGAATTAGAATTACTAAGAAAAAGAAGGTAGAGAAAAAATAGAAGATTAAGGATAGAACCTCAAGGAAGATCAATGTTATGGGAATAGTAAGAGGATGGACAGTCAAAGTGATAAAGAAGAAACAATTAGAGAGATCAGAGGAGAACTAGCAAAGTGTAGTGTTTTTGAAAGAAAGGAGAAAAAATATATATCCAGAAGGCAGGGGTGGCCAATAAAGTTAATTTTTCAATGAGATTAAGGTGTCTAAAAAATATATCATTGGATTTGGTGATTAGCAAGTCACTGGTAACTTTTTAGAGAATAATTTTAATTAATAATAACTAGCATTTGTAAAGTACCTACCATGTGCAAATCCTTTATAAATAGGGTATTTCTTCTGATACATCTTTGGGAGGTAGGTGTCATTATTATCCTCACTTTAAAGTTGAGGAAACTATGTCAAACGAAGGTTAAGGGACTTGCTTAAGGTCACACAGTCATTAAGTGTCTGAGGTCAGACTTTAACTCAAGTCTTGATGGCTCAGTACTCTAACCCCAGGACCACCTAGATGCCACATGGTGGTTAAATCAAAAGCCATTCTAAGAGATGTTAAAGAGACAGTAGAAAGCAAGAAACTTTTTTTTAATGGAAAAAATTAATAGTTTCTGCATTTTTAATTCCCTTTCAAATGTGCATCGAGTTCAATACAAATTGCTTAATCATTCAAGACCCCATAAAGCAAAACATTTCAAAAGAATACAACAAGAAGACAACTATATATGCATAAAAATATAACCTGATCTATGTTTTTATTTATTTTTATTTTTTTTTAAACCCTTAACTTCTGTGTATTGACTTATAGGTGGAAGAGTGGTAAGGGTAGGCAATGGGGGTCAAGTGACTTGCCCAGGGTCACACAGCTGGGAAGTGTCTGAGGCCGGATTTGAACCTAGGACCTCCCGTCTCTAGGCTTGGCTCTCAATCCACTGAGCTACCCAGCTGCCCCCATATGTTTTTATTTTTAATGAAGAAATTCAAGATAGGATGCCATGTTTGATGGAATACACAGGTACCATCATATTTATAACTTAAGACAGCACAACTCCACAACATGGTGTCCCAATCAGTGGACATTTGGTTTCTGCATTTTTTTTGCACTGACTTCATACGCAAGTAAAAAATAAATTCTTTAATAAATAAATATATAAAATAAATAAACGCAATTTGAAAATGTATAAATAAGTCCATCCTAAAACAAATAACAACAAAAAACCTTTTAGAGTTTTGTGGCCTGGTTTCAGATCCAGGTCCATCCATTACTCTAAGAAGTTGCTATACTTAAAGTTCAAAGAATATATTAGTGGCAAGTAATTTCTACCTCTTTTTCCAATGCTCTTTTCTACAGTATCTAAAATCATGACTTCTAATCCCATTCTCAAAAATGTTCCAGGATAATAAGACATCCAGAGGTGAGCAGAATCAGTCAGGTTTTAACTTTAGTTGAACTACTTTATTTTTGCTTGGAAAAAATAAATATTAAGTCATTTTAAGTGAAAAATCCATATTAATAAAACAACTCAGATGAGAACCAACATTTTGGGGACAATAAAGTGAGGAAAAGAAAATCTTGAGTTTATCCCAATCCATGAAGATGTGGCTCACATTAGGAAATAGTTGAAGAAACTCTTAAAGGGAGTAAGAGTCTAGAATCATGGTGGTGAATTTATGGCACGTATGCCAGAGGGGCACTTAGAGCCCTCTCTGTCGGTATATGCACTGTTGCCTCAGTACAGAGTTAGCCAGAGTTTATTACTAGAAAACCAGAGAGACACCGGGCTGGGCTCCTCCCTTCCCACTCTCCTCTAAAAGGACATTTCTCACCCATTCCTCTAAAAGGTTCACCATCACTGGTCTAGAACAACCGATTAGGCATGTCTTCTTAGATTTCATAGAGGGCTGAGAACAGGTCCAATATCTGCAGCTCCAGCTAAGCAGTCAGGATAAGATCAACCTTCATGACATAGGAGGAGGTAGTTTGCTTATTTCTTTCTTTGTATATCTGTTTATTTATACATTCATTTATTACTTCATATTTATTCATTTTTTCATTCATTCATTGATTTTTAAAGTTGTCTATCTTCTATTAGCCAAGAGAATAAGAGAGCTGATATAGTACCTGGATGGTATACAAGGATCAGGGAAGTGTTTTGTTTGTATGTTTGTTTGAAGGATATGAATATGTTTGTAAGGAAATGGAAAAGTATCCATGAAGAGGGGAGAAGTTGAAAATGCATTTTTAGAGAAGTGAAGATTGCTGGACAAAGGTCCAAGAATGAGTGAGAGGAAACAGGATCAATAGTGGGTAAAGGGTTGCTCCTTCCCCTGAGACAGGGAATGGGGATTATGAGTCTAGATGGACAACTGTTAACATTAAGCATCAAGGTTATTCCAGAATAATAAATTTACAAGTACCACAATAAACCTGACTTATAAAGTACCCTTAAATGTATAAACCAGGTGGGACTACAAAATATGTGAGTTCCTTTCTAATGATAAAATTTTATGATTGAAACATTTCCTAAAATCTCCTCAGTCCGTAGTTAATAATCAAGTAAATAGATTTCCAAATAAAAGGGTTCCCCTTTATGTGACAGGGGATCATGCTGCATAAGAGACCCTATACCCTAGAAGACTTTGACTTAGGTAACAGATATCTTAGAAGAGGGTCAATTCTATAATGGCTAGGTCACTTTGTGTACTTTCAAAGGGATTTTCTGGGTTTATTTTCTCTAGTGGATTAGTTAAAATCAAATACCATATACCTTGAAGAAAAATACTAGAGGAGGAAAAAAACAACATTTTCCTTCATTTGATTTAGTTCCATAATTCAAGAGCACACTATTAAATAGATTTTTTTCCCAAGGAGGCACTTGCTTATTGGGAAGGTTTTATTTTCCTCCAGTTCTCTTGGCTCTAATTAAAATGAAATTTTAGTTTAGCATTGGGAAGAGAGTGTCTACCTGGGCTGTTAAGATTCCTTGTATCTATCTTATAAATAGATTTCTCAATTTGCAATTTCTTTAAACCAAATACATTGCATATATTTTAACACAAATACAGAAGCTCTTTAGGCAATTTAGAAAAAGACTGTCACATAGTGCTCATAAATAACTAGGTTAGATGTCTCTCATTTCCTTATTTTGCAAATGCTGCAACTCCATTTACAGCATTTCAAACTTAACTATTTCTCACCAGACAACATAAAAAATTATGAATTTAACTTAATAACAATCCCAGTGACGAATTATAAGCAATTTGAAGAGACAATATAGCAAAGTAAATAGGGAAGCAATCTTAGAGTCAGAACTCCCCAGGTTCAAGTCTCACTTCTGACACAGGGTAGCTGTGTGATCCTGGGCAAATGATCAAAATTTTCAGAAGCCCAGGTCACTACCTAAGCAAGAAAATTGAAGAGAAGAAAAGAATTAGCATTGTTAGAGAGTTTCCTCAAATGAATGTTCCCTCAAATCCAAGGAATTAAAAGTCTAGAACTGAGGTGGAAGAGGAGGCAGAGGTAGAAGTGAACTGAGAAGAGGAAGAGAGAACTGGAAAGATGGAGTGTGAGGTTTCAGAATGCCTAGAGCAATGGTTGGCAATGTTTTTGGCCGTGAGAGCCATAAATGCCTGCGGAAGGAGGAAGATGGAGGCGGAAGGTGCTGGAATATGGGGCGGGGGGCTGAAGAGCCCCCCGAAGCACATCCTGGGGTTCTGCCCCGACTGGCCAGTGGGGAGGTGGAGCCAGATATGGCTCCAGAACCATACATTGCTGACCCCTGGCCTAGAGGATGCTTTCACAACTGTTCAAGTGCCATCGTTGTTCTAAACAGTTGTAGGGTTCAATTTCATCCTATGACTATCAGCAGACCAGAGATTCTAAATGGTAGAGCTGAGGAAAGCTGAATTAAGGGTTAGGTAGTTTTCAATTCAAGGTTCTATCTAACCTATCAAAATCCTTTTGGACACTGATTCAGTTCTCTGGTTTATTTATTTATATTGAATTTCATTTTATTAGATCAAACCAAAGTTTGAAATTGTGAAAATTTTTTTTTGCCTCCTTTGCTATCATCCAGTGTATTAGATATCCCTCCCAGTTTTATGTCATCTGCAAATTTCAGAAAAATGCCTTTATGAATGGCAGAATGTTAAACTAGAAATGAGCAAAGCTTCTTAGAGTATTCCAGTATTCAGAATCTTCTCCCTCTCCCTCCCTCATCTCTCTCTCTCTCTCTCTCTCTCTCTCTCTCTCTCTCTCTCTCTCTTTCTCTCTCTCTATTTCTATCTTTCTCTCTCTCTCTCTTGCTACACACATTCTCTCTGTTTCTCTATCTCTATTTCTATCTTTCTCTCTCTCTCTCTTGCTACACACATTCTCTCTGTTTCTCTATCTCTATTTCTATCTTTCTCTCTCTCCCTCTCCTTTTTCTCCTTCCTTCTTTCCCTTCCTCCCTAATCTGGCTGATCTCTAATGCAAATAATACTATGTAGGATTTCTGAATTGGTCTGTTACAAACAATACACATAAATTAAGTGTTTATTATCTGCCAGGCATTGTGCTAAGGATTAAGGATACTAAAACAAGCAAGAAAGACGTTAGCTAACATTCTAATGGTGGAACACAGTATATAAGAGACCTGAAATGTGAATGGAGAGAAGAATGGTACCAGTTTAGGACTGTGATGATGAACTCCAAGAATGAATCATGCATGAATGTTCATCAATGGTAGAAGGGAACCAGAACAGAGAACAGATGTTCCAGAATGAAAAGGCCACTGGTGAAGAGGGAAGTTCCAGGGTGAGAAGGAAGCTAAGTAATGGTAATGAAATCTGGAAGAATCAGAAACACAGCCAGGAAGAGAAAGAAGGAAACAGACAGTATTTGGTAATTGCTATTCTGGGGCTGAAAAGAGTTAAGTATTGTTTTCACTGACTAGTCTCTGAGAATTCTCCCCTGGCAGTGAGAAGGAATCTTCCCAGAAATAAAATGTATTTCTGTTTCTCTTCTAAGAAAAGAGGCCATTGACCATTTTCTCATAAGGGATAGGGATCCAGGGATTCATACTTCAGCTGCAGGCTTTGTGATGCCTGGGGTATTCCTTAATTCCCTGTACATCTACTGAATTCTCTGGCTTCTTTAACATAATAACTAAAATCTTATCTTCTACTGGAAGCCATTCCTGGACTCTCTTAATTCTAATGCCTTCTTCCTCTATTAATTATTTCCTTTTTATCCTGTATAAAGCTTATTTTGTATATATTTGTTTGCATGCTGCCTCCCCTATTGGACTATAAAACTCTTGAGGGCAAGGACTATCTTTTGCCTTTTTTTCTATCCCAATACTTAGCATAGTGCTTAATAAATAATGAATTATTGTACACTCTTCTAATATTTGTTCATGAACTGAAGTCTGCTATCCACTTCATTGAAATTGCTTCAAATCCTCCAACACCATTATTTATAATTTCCATTTTAAGAAAAATGTTTCTTTTCCAAGACCTTGAAACTCCTAGGGCAGGATAATCAGAAATTTCTCCAGCACTAATGGCTCTAAAATCTAATCTTTTATGAGCATCTCCAGCCTCACCCTCTAATAGCAAAGCACTCAGAGTTAGTTCAAGACTTCTCAGGGTCTAGTTATGTGCTGGTAGTAAAAACTATCTGAAAATCTAGAGAAAGATCTGATTAAAGAAGTTGTTTTCTGACAAGTGTATTTCTATTACCAAGTATGGTCATCTTTCATTTTCAAAATTTCCTTCTACTCCTCTGGAATTAGAACAGCAAAATTTTTTGACTTCTTAAGACTGAATATTATAGAATCCTCTGAAAGTAGTCAGAGAAAGACAGTGCTCAAACCCAATCACCTTCTCCAAAATTCATCCTATTCACATACATCTGTACATTTCTTCATTGTAAAAATCAGTTTGATGAATAGGAGTAGCAGGCTGCATAAAAAAAAAAATAAAACATTCTATGCCATTTTTAAATGATTGTTTTCTGAAGAATCATTTTATCCTTCTTATCTATTCCCAGTAGAATTTCTCTAGCTCTTTAGCTTACAATCACTTCACCAGCATTTTTGTCTTTACTGCCTGGGAGTAGATCCAACATGCTACATGCTTTTAAAATCCACAAATGAAAACTGAATGATCATAAAAGAACATGAACTTTCTATCCAGCCCTACCAGACTCCATTCCATCACTAATAAGTTCAGCAAGGACTGCTCACCAGATTTCCTATAAAGGAAGCAATCCTGAAACTTGATAACTACACGTGGAAACAGTTGACTAGTGGGGCTTTTGAGATAAGAGAGAAGCACAGATGTTGGGAAGTAGCTTCTGATGCAGGAAGACCCAGCTACTGCCCAGAGTGGAAGCGAACATTCTGGCCATCCAAGCATTCACCAAATCTATGATATCCATTTTTTTTTTAGGTGCCAAAATGTTTTTGAGCCATTATCTAGAAACAGCTTTAGCACATTTTTCATCTAAATGTTCTGTTGTCATAAGAACAGAACTACAATTCCTTTCCTCTAGGACTGTCCTAATAAAAAATAAAGATAAATATTATTGTGGAATAGTGGGAAAAGCCATAAAAAATGCCATTAAAGAATATATTTCTTTTTTGTTCTTGTTTTAGTTCAGACTTTTAATTCCTTTGTTGGGGAAAACTCCAGTGAAATGATTCACTGTTCCCAGATATATCAGCAACTCTTATGTAAAGAGAATTCAGTTCCCATTATTGAGAAGTTAATTTTCCCAGAATCATACAATTAGCATGTATCAGAGGGATGGCTTTCTTGACTCCAAAGCCAGACATTTACCTATTCTTCACCTTAACATGTATGCTCTTAGAAATTGAAAAGTGGTCTGAGATACGCAGGGAACTAACACAAATAAAAGTGTAAGGCCTTTACTGATTCTTTATTGAATGTGGTCAAAATAAATGAAAAAACAGTTTTCAAAAGAAGAATAAAAAACTACTAACAACCATATGAAGATTGCTCCAAGTCACTAAAAATAAGAATGTGAATCAAAACTACCTTGAGGCGTTTTCTCACATCCAATAAATTGGCAAAATGACAAAAAACTGTAATAACTAATGTCGAAGGTATTATGAAAAGGCAGGTACAGTTCCACTGGTAATAGAACTGTGAATTGGTCCAACAATTTCTGAAAGCCCCTTAAAATTAGGCCAAAAAAGAAGTGTCTTAAATATCTGGAGATTCTAATGCAAGACACACACCCCAAGGAAGTCGAAGAGAGAAAGTTCCTATTTATAATACATAGATAAGCCCTGTGTGTGGTGTGTGTGTATGTGTGTGTGGTTGTGGTGATGGTAGCAAAGAACTACAAATAAAGTATATGTCTATCATTTGAGAAATGGATACATAAAACATGGCAATAAATATAATGGAATGATGAAATGATTATAAAGAATACTAGTGTTTTTAGTCTTTTGTTTTCAAAGGACACCAATGACACTAAAAGGTATATCTTGACTTGCATGTTAATTGGATTTAAGTGAGGCAAAATTTCACAAAATCATCAGTCTCATTTTCTTTTCTAGAGTCATTGAAGTCTAATGGCAAGTCAAAAGTCAAGACGACTAGAGATAGCCTGGCAAATAGAGAAACACAGGAAGATATAAAAATTTTTTTCAAAGTAATCAGAACCAAGAAAACAATACCTGCAATTATTACATCAATGTAAATGTAAAATATGTTACTTATTCAAATAATTGAAATTAAATTCCCTTGAATTTTAACAAATGAGATTTGCCACAAAGAAGAATAGTAAAAAAAAAAATTTATTCCTTCCCCCTTTTTATAATTTTTAATAGCAAAGGTAAGCCACTATAAGTGTGGAATATTACATATACTATCAGACTTGGCTACGGTTTTGGTTAATTTTGTTGAATTATTCCTTTTTTTTTCTTTGATATAAAGGCTGGCTCACTGGCAAGGTGAAGGGAGAAGAAATTTTTGGAAAGAAGGGTACCATTAAAATGAAATCTATCAGTTTTTAGATCATTTCTCATATTTTAAAATTCTGAGTTACAAATTTTCTCCCTTCAGCAGTGGTATCAGTGGGCTAAAGAATGTGCACATTTTTATAGACCTTTTTGTATAGTTCGAAATCATTCTTCAGTGTGGTCTGGTAATTCAGCAAGGAGGGAATGAGAGTGCCCAAAGACATAGAAATCAGGATTGGTTTGGACCTTGAACAAAAAAGTCCAAGGACTAAAAAAGTAAAATTCGGTCCAAGAGCTTTGGATTTTTATCAGGGAAAATTAACTCAGAATATGGTATAGCTCCATGTTTTTATTCCCTCCAATTATTCATTTCTGGCCCACCTGGTTTATCAACCTTGATTTGTGTTCCAGCACATGGAGAATGCCTCCAGCTAAATAAAATAGAATTTGCTGATATAATCAAATATCAAAACTGTCTTCTATTTTCTTAAATGTCATTTGCAATATGAGACTTTCCAGTCCTTTTTTAACAAAAAAAAAAAAGATGAAATATCTTTAATATGATTTGTTAGAGTGAGACTTTCAGTAGAAAAACACAATTGGTTGAAGTTTCACATTACTGAGACAGCAAATTTTCAGATCTACTCATTACAATCCATAGATTCTACAAATCTATTGTCTGTAAGAAAAATCCAAGTGATTTTACACATTAAGACCTTGCATCAACAGCAAAACCAAGCTTTTTACTTGGCCATGAATAGGTTCACATCTTTGGTACAAACTTCAAATAAGAATCCCTGTGGGTTATATATTGATTTAGTTTTAAAATGTAGTATCATTTTTTATTGTAATATAATTTGTTAATATCAGTTTTATTGTATTTTTATTTATTTTATTATGTTTTTCCCAGGGTGCATAGGGAAGGACCTAACAACTCTAGTGTGAGGGCTTGCCCAGCTCTTTTCAGGACTACTCATCTACCTTTGTTGTCCACCTTTTTCCCAACTCTCACCTGTGTCCCCAAGAAACTGCAGTATACACAGCAGTCATAACCCATTAAAACTGTCTGGGCAGATGGACTAAACCAAGTTGAAGGTAACCAGTAGGTCTCAAACCCATGGGTAAGTCAGATGGATATCTTTCCAACCATCTGAAAACTTTCCCTGGCAGAATGACTGGATAAAAACAATCCCAACAGTTGTGAAGTCAGTTGAAGCAGGTAGTGTGGAGCACTTAGAACTTGGTGAGATATCAAAGATATCGAGGTGATCCATTGCAACCTTGTGTCATTGCCAGTTATCCTGACTTTTGTCTTACTGTTGAACTTCTATGTCTGTAAAAGAGAAAGACTGAAGAAGAGGCTGATGACTTTGTAGAAGTTTTCCTTACTTAAATCTAGTTTTCACACTAGTCAAGGCATCACTCTGTGATGTCACTGATCCTCTTGAAAATGGAGGACAATGAATCCACTATTTGACAAAAACTGCTGGGAAATTTGGAAAACAATTTGGGAGAGATTAGGTTTAGATCAACATCTCACACCCTACACCAAGATAAATTCAGAATGGGTGAATGACTTGAATATAAAGAGGGAAACTATACATAAGTTAAGTGAACACAGAATAGTATACTTGTCAGATCTCTGGGAAAGGAAAGACTTTAAAACCAAGCAAGAGTTAGAGAAAATTACAAAATGTAAATTAAATGGTTTTGATTATATTAAACTAAAAAGCTTTTGTACAAATAAAAACAATGTAGTCAAAATCAGAGGGGAAACAACAAATTGGGAAAAAATCTTTATAAAGAAAAACTCTGACAGGGGTCTAATTACTCAAATATACAAGGAGTTAAATCAATTGTATAAAAAAATCAAGTCATTCTCCAATTGAAAAATGGGCAAGAGACATGAATAGGCAATTTTCAGATAAAGAAATCAAAAGTACCAATAAGCACATGAGAAAGTGTTCTAAATCTCTAATAATTAGAGAAATGCAAATCAAAACAACTCTGAGATGTCACCTCACACCTAGCAGATTGGCTAAAATGAAAGAAGGGGAGAGTAATGAATGTTGGAGGGGATGTGGCAAAATTGAGACATTGATGCATTGCTGGTGGAGTTGTGAACTGATCAAACCATTCTGGCTGGCAATTTGGAATCATGCTCAAAGGGCTATAAAAGACTGCCTGCCCTTTGATCCAGCCATACCATTGTTGGATTTGTACCCCAAAGAGATCATAAATAAACAGACTCGTACGAAAATATTTATAGCTGTGCTTTTTGTGGTGGCAAAAAACTGGAAAAGGAGGGTATGTCCTTCAATTGGGGAATGGCTGAACAAATTATGGTATATGCTGGTGATGTAATACTATTGTGCTAAAAGGAATAATAAACTGGAGGAGTTCCAGGTGAACTGGAAAGACCTCCAGGAACTGATGCAGAGCAAAAGGAGCAGAGCCAGAAGAACATTGTACACAGAGACTGAAACACCATGGTAAAATCGAATGTAATGGACTTACGTACCAGCAGCAATGAAATGACCCAGGACAATTCTGAGGGATTTATGGTAAAGAACGCTACCCACATTCAGAGGAAGAACTACAGGAGAGGAAACATATAAGAAAAACAACTGCTTGAACGCATGGGTCGGGGTGGACATGATTGGGGATGTAGACTAGAAACTACCACACCAATGCAACTACCAACAATTTGGAAATAGGTCTTGATCAAAGACATGACAAAACCAGTGGAAATGTACATCGGCCATGGGAGGGGGAAGTGCGGGGGGTGAAGGGGAAAGTAGGAGCATGAATCATGTAACCATGTTAAAAATGAATATTAATGAATGTTTAAATTTTAAAAAATGGAGGACAAGTATAACAAGACTACATTTTTTCTCAGTTTAATTTTAATCTGGTTTCAGTCACACACAACAGGTCTCCTCTAAATTCCATGATTCTTATGATAGTTCCATTTGGCCTTGAATCATTTATCTGTACAATGTTAAATAATGATTTTTTCACCATCTACCATTCAAATTTAAACAATACAAAATTTGAAGTTGGAAGTTTATAAAATATTTCCAAATAATGTCCATAGTTTTTAGTTAAATTCCCAGGTTGCTAACAAAGTGCTTTAAAATTAATAGAGCTAAATCATTGAAATCATATCTATAACATCTTATCTACAGAGTTTAATTGACCAATGCAGTTCAGCATTAGAATTACAGGTTAACTCACTCATTCAGATTATGACTCTAAAGCTGAATTTGTGACAGAAATAGAAGATAGCTGGGAGGGTAGGCTGTTGGATTTCTTAAACTCAAAAATACTGACTTGTGGTGAGCTAAGCCAGTTGATCAATCACACAGTTTATCATCAATATGAGGACCCTCTCCTTATCCTTCAGAAGTGACCTGGTAAATGCTTAACATTTGGTGGAGGGGACAAGGAGAGACCTATGACATATTTTTCAGTTTAATCTGTATTATTTACATTTTCTTCATAACTTTCTTAAGTCTAGACAATCAGTAAAACTTTAGATCAACCCATAATATATAGTATATGTGCCACTTTGCAAGATACAAAAGCTCATATTGAAAATCTAACACTCTCCATTTTGGTACAAACTGACTCCATCTCATCTCTGGCTCTTGAATCAGGAGGCCACTGGGTAGCAAACCGATACAGATTGTAAAGAGAGCAGGTAAAATTTACATGCTAATTGTAATATAGGATTTTAATCTTGCCTTATTGGGGATAGTAGTGGGATTGTCCATGAGTAGTCTCTGAACATCTGAGATGACCAAGATAGAGACTTAGTCTTTTAAAGAATAAAATAATATTTACGAAAAATATATGAGAGGGAGAGAAAAAAAACAAGTCAACAGAGATGATCTTTTTAAAAATGTTATAAATTTTTAAAAAGGTAGTCTAGTAAAAAAAAAAAACTATAGTTTAAGCCTCTCCAGTTACAAGAGCATCATCTATAGGACTAAATATCCTTTAACTATAATTTTAGTATAGATACATCATTTTAAATATTAGTAATTTAGAAAATCATTCAGTCTACCAGGTGTCTAAGTACATACAGAAACATAGTTTCTTCTTTTATGAACTTACTGAAAGGATATCTCATTTTGTGTAAAATGTGTTGTGCAGTAGAAGATGATCTCTAAGGTAACTTGCAATTCAAACAAGCTCAATGAGCATGTGATTATTTTAAAATCCTTTATCTTTCCCTTTTCCTTCTTTCTTCTCCATTATTTTAACATTTCCCTCATTTCTTCTCTAAAGAGATAAATGTATACAATTTCAACTAGAATGAATATCTAAATTAAATTTCCTCTTCTATTCGATTTTGAGAAATAGATTAGAGTGTGCTAGTGATTAAAGGATCAAATTTTCAGTGGTTATTAAGTATTTTATCCTCTTTTATAGATATCATTGTTAATAGAAGGAGAAATATGGAAAATCTCCAAATACAGCAACCATTAATATTACATTAGTTAAATGAAAACTCTGTGAGTAGAAAAGTAGGTTGTTTTACGTGAAGTTTTTATAAAGGGTATAAAAAATGTAAGGAAGAAAGTTAAATCCAGTACATTGTGAATATAAACTGATTCTTGCAATAAAAATCTCAGCAAACCAAGAATAGATGTGTGCTGACTCAAGTGCTTAGTCAGCCTTAAGAGGAATTTCTTTCTTTCTAGAAAAAAATATACCTAGTATCCCTCTGTCGACTCTCTGCTCTCTTATTTCTTTACTTTCCTACTGTCATAGGAATCTGTCATTTCAGTCATTTCATATTTCAACTGGGTCCTCAGTCCAGAATTCCTTGTTGCTTCATGCATATTTTTTCCTTCTAATCTCAATCATCACTTGCCTGCACATTTAATATATATTTACCTCTTTCCTGTTACTTCCTATAAACAACTTACTTGTCTGTCTTCCTTCATTTAATTCTCTCCACAGACAGCAGTACTTTTTTTTCACAGTAAACAATATTCTCCATCATTGACAATAATTTGCTACTAGTCAAAAAACATTTATTAAACACCAACTGTTGTTTAAGCACCTTAGTGGGTAGTGGGAACACAGAGAAAAATTTTCTCTCTCAAGGTGCTTGTTTTTTATGGTAGGAGATAACATGTAGACAGAAAATTTTAACAAAAGAAATAAAAGGGAGTTTTTTGTTTGTTTTTCGTTGATTGCTTGTTTGGATGCTTCTTTTTTTCTTCTTTTTGGTGGAGAAGGAATATGCATGGAGCAGGTGTTAAAGAAAGGATTCCTGGTGAAGGTGCTAATTTAGACTGGGCTTTGAAGGAATTTCAGGATTCTGAGAAGTGGAGATGGGGAGAAAGAAAGAGAACATTCCAGGAAGAGCCAGTAGGGCCAAAATGCACACAGTGGGGATGGATTTGGGGGATTAAAAAATAATAGGAAGGCCAATATGACTGGATATCAGAGAATGCTTCGTGTAATGGAACCAAAAAGGTAGATTATGACCAGGTTGTGAAAGGCCAGTGTAAATGCCAGGAAAGTTGAATTCTAGAAATATTAGAGATCTACTGGAATTTACTGAATACAGAACTATCATAATAAGGGCTATGCTTTTGGAAAATGTGTTAGCAATTATGTGAAGAATGAGAAAAGGGAGAAGATGAGATAGAGGGACAAATTAATAAATTACTACAGTTACTTTTTAGAGGTACCACTAGAGATTTTTTCTCCTGAGGAGCTAAGACTTGGGAAGGGTGAAGAGATTATGGCAGAGGCAGGGAAAACAATCAGAATACAGGTGCCACTTATAATGAGAAAGGAGTAAGTACATCTAACAAAGATTCTGGCCCTTGGCACTTTAGAAATTGGAAGCAGGTGGGGAAGGATGGGGAGAGAGGTGGCCCAGCACAGGGTTGCCATAGTGATGGGACCCAAGGGGTGATAGACTAGAAATAGTTTTAGGACAGGCAAGGCAATGTGACTATGTTCTCAACAGGTAGGAAATAACTCTTCCTTCACACCCTTGTTATTGTTGTTTAGTCATTTCCATTGTGACTGCCTCTTCAAGGTCTTATCTGGAGTTTTCTTGGCAAAGATACTAAAGTGTTTTGCCATTTCTTTCTACAGTTCATTTTATAGATAAAGAATTTGAGGTAAACAGGGTTAAGTGACTTACCCAGAACCACTTAATAAAATTCAAGGCCAGATTTGAACTCAGGAAGATGAGTCTTCTTGAATCCAGACTGACACTGTATCCACTGTGACACCTAGCTGGCCAGTCATTAGTGACCATGCTAGAACACTTGTTTGGACCTCTTTTAGTTAGAGATCAGACTTCCATTATTATAATTACCAGTTTCATTACCTGCATACAGTTCACCTAATAACTAATATAACTTCGCTTTCTTAACAATGACAGCAAAGGAACAAGAAGCACCTGCTCAAATGTGTATGAGTTTTTCACTCACTTGCCATCTACAAACAGGGAAAAATTAATTACTAGTATTTTCTCTGGACTCCAAGGGTTTCTGTAATGGCAGAAAGCATTAATTCAGATGCTTGAATGGGGAACACTATAGGCAACTGAATCAAAACTCTTTAGTTATACTCAGAAAAATTATGTTTGTTAAATAAAATACAATCTAATCTGTTTGCCCTGCCCGGTACTTGGGTAAAGAAAAATCATGATATACAGATAGTTCACAATATCATACAATAAATCACACAAAAACAAAAAAACATTTCATTTTTTTATTATAAGCATTGCTTTGGAAACTTGTAATATACAAAATCAATATTAGTCCTTCAAAACTGATATCTAGGATTAAGAAAATGATGTTGCACGTAAAAAAGTTTTAGCATCCTGACAAATTTTCCTTTTTATGTAATGGAAACAATTGGTCTTCTATCGAGTGAGCCATTTGTTACTTTTTTTCCATTATTATATTGACAATGTAAGTGACAAGATCTTTTAAATTTTTGTCAGCACTGGGCAAAAAGAGAAACCACTCAATTAGCTCTTCTTCCCTGAGTGTATACTATCAAATTATACACTAATAGGCAATAAACTAGAAATGTCTTCAAAAAGGTATAACATAAATTAATGATGTATGCCAAAGGTCCATTTAAGCAAAATTCTGCCCATACTTGAATGTGATTTAATTGGCAAAGGGAACTTTCAGCATAGTTTTTGTGGGCTGCAAGAGAATGGTGGTGTGGTAGGAATTAGGAGGGTCAAGGATAGCTTTTAAGTGGTTAAGTAGCTTTTACAAAGCCACAAGGCTAGTATGTGTCAGAGGAGGAACATAGAATCACCCAAGAAGGAAGGAGAGGATTCTGTTTCAGAAGTACCTTGAAAGCTTCTTAGAGTCTGGAGGATAGACATCCCATCTTTCTATCAGTGTACTAGGGAAATCCTCCAGTTGACCAATGCAGAGTCTGCACTGGGAGCCAGGGAAAGAGTGGATAGAGATTCACATCTAGTGTATGTAGATCCATAACTCCATTGGGATCCTAAAAGTGGAACTATACTGTGCCTAAAGGGAACTTCTTGAGCAACACAAGAATAGGAGAAAAGGACTTTCAGAAACTAAGAGCTGTGAGTTATTCCTTTACTGCATGTGTTCTCCTTAATCCCACTTTCTCTTATATTCTATATGTACTGAAAGGAGAGTGTATTACAGACTTAAGGAGATAATTGGTGTGAATTTTTTTCTTACTGTACCTCTAAGTGCCAATCGCATTAGAGGATAACTTCCTCACTCTTCAGGGGTACCTCTAGAAACCTTAGAGGGAGATACAGCTTCACTAAGAAGTATTTATGAGAGAAGGAATTTGGATAAGGATTCTTAAATGGCATATTTTAGGAAGTTTTCATTGTTTCTGTTTGTTTTTTTTCCCCTTGATTTCAAGATTGAATCTATATCTTTACTACTCATTGTTCTCAATTCTTTCCACTGGAGACAGAGCATAAACTTAAATTATTATTCACATTATAGCTTTTCAATTGCCTGATTACAACTATTATTTCCATCCACCATCACTCCAATCTTCTTTAGACAAAACATCTGCAGATCCTTTAACCTAGTCTCATATTATGTGCACTCAGGACCTTTAAAAATTGTTGTTATTCCAAGACCTTTAAAAATTGTTGTTATTCTCTGGATAGTCTCCATTTTTCAATGTCATTCCTAAATTACAACACCAAAAACTGAATTTAGTACTCCAGATAAGATCTGACAAGGGCAAGGAAAGAAGAAATATTTTACTTCCTATTCCTAGAAGTTTTCAAAGAACAATTTAAAGTTCCAACTCATGAACTTTTCAAGTAAATAAGCATTTCTTGAGCACCAACAATGTGTAAATCTACATATTAGGCAACGAAGATAAAAACAAAACAAAGAAAAAAAGTTGTTCTTACTCTTAAGAAGCTTACATTATTCCTCCTTTCAGTTCTGCTTCCAAACAGTTTAGTTTAAAAAAAAAGAAACAGCATGTTATATATAACAAATGATTTGTCTAAAAGCCTTTTTAAAAACCCAAGTATCTTACTTTATGTAATAAAAACATTTTAAACTCTTACTTATTTTTTTCCATTTTCCACATACTTCTTAGACACAGCCAAAGTCTTTAATAAAACTTCTCTTTTCCTCTTTTTGAATTATAAATAGCTTTGTTAAGTCATGTAGGAATAAAAGATAACCACGATTTAACAAAAAATCCTATTTTGAAAAAAATATTTTGAAGGAACTAACTGGTGAGTTTTTAAAGAATCAATGTGGTTACTCTTTCCTTAGTTTTCTATAAATTCAACTCAATTCAATATTCATTAAGCATATATTATGTATAAGTAATTGTATTGTAATGAGGAATAAATTTATGGTATCTACCCTAAAGTAGGTTACTTTATTCATGTTAGGAAGAAAAGATATGTATTAAAATAGTTATAATAAAAACTAGAGTATGAGGATTAAGGGCATCACCATCTTTCTAGTCATCTTGACTCATAAAGTTGGATTCATCTTCAATTCTCCACTATCCTCACTCCCCATATCCAATCAGTTGCCACGTTTTATCAATTTTACTTATACAGTATGCTTGATGAGGGTTCCCTCCTTCTTCTCCACTCACATGGCTTTCTCAAGCCCTTATCAACTTTCATTTGGAATATGGAATGTTTCAATAGCCAATGACTCGGATTCCCAGTTTCTAGACTATCTCTTCTCCAAGTGATTCTTCACAAAACTGATAAAAGAATCTTCCTACAACAGCATGCTACTTCCCTATTCAAGAAGCTGCAGCAACCCCCTGTTGCCTTTAGTAGAGAATGCAAATTTCCCTGATTGACTTTTAAAGCCTTTTACAATCTGATTCAAATATCTCCCTTTATAAATTTACTGCATATTGTCTTCCTTCATGTAGTCTTTGTTCCAGCCAAAGTGGCTTACTTTCTATTCTAAAAAGTTGTCATTCCCTCTCCCTGCTCCATCCCTTCATATAGACTAACTCTTTTCCTGGAATTCAGTCCCTCCTGTGCCTCATTCATAGTCAGTTATTTCCTACCTCCTACCCAAAGCTTTGGCTGATACTCTTAGTTTAGTAGTATTTCCCTTCACAAATTTTCATGTGAAAATTTATCTGTATACCACTTATATAATGTCAGTAAAATGCGAGTTCCTTGAGAGCAGAGTATTTGGTTTTTGCTTATATCTCTAAATCTTGTCACAGAGCACTTTACCTAATACATACTCTCTGAAATTGAATTGAGAAGGAAAAAGTGATGAAGACTAAATGCAACTATTTCCTTCACTTTCTATCTATTACTCACTAGGTATTTCATTGTACAGAGAGTTTTTGGTTCCAACCCAGACTTTATTAGGAAAAAAAGAACTTCCAGTGTAAAACCACTGATAGAGACTGGCAACTCATTTGTAATATGGTTTCAGTGGGTTGCAGGATAGTTGGGGTAGGAAGCATTATAAGGGTCAAGCACTGGTATTGAGTTAAGAAACTTACCCAAAGATGCACAACTAGTATTTTTCAGAGGAGAAATGTGTACCAAACTCTTTCTGAATCCAAGGCTGATCCTCCAGGCCTTCATCGACTACAACATGTTGGTTCTCCAATTTATCCTCTACATCCATGATGGTGAACCTATGGTATGTGTGCCAAAGAGGGCATGCAGAGCCCTTTCTGTGGGCATGCGCTGTCCCTTGCCAGAGTTCCTTACTAGAAAGGCAGAGGGACTAGGCTGGAGCTACTCCCCTCCCCCTCTCCACCAGGCTTGATGACATTCTTTCCCATCTCCCCCACCTCCCTGCCCAGCAGCCAACGGGAACATGCAGGGGGAAAAGTGGGCAGCTCACAGGTGGCAGAGCTAGAAGGGAGCAGAGTACTCAGGCCACTCCCCTCCTCCTCTCTATACTCACTGAAGAAGTTCCTCACTTTACCCACCCCTCCACCCAGCAGCCCAATGGGAGCACTTCTTCCCTTCCCTGTGCAGAGGGTAGAAGGGAGGGGGATGATCCCCAAAATTGGGGGAGTGAGGGGAGCAGGGCACAGCACACAGTCTCTAAAATGTTCACTATCACTGCTCTATAGGTATTTGTGTGTGTGCACGTGTGTGTATGTGTGAGAGTGTGTGTGCACTTGTTTGCATGGTGTCTCCCATTACATCAAGAGATCCTTGAGGACAGGGACTGTTTATTTGTATCCTCAGCAGTTAGCAAAGTCCCTGGCCCTTAGGATTCATTTAATATATGTTTATTGACTTTAGATCGTTAACAGACAAACAAAATTGTTAGATGTATATGGACAGATATATTGAAGAATTTATTACATGTCATGTATAATAGCCATTATTTCTGTTATTAACAGAAGATGAATTATATTCTGTATAGATAACAAAAATATAAAATATTATATATAGCTGATATATGCATATATATCTACATATATTCTCTCTGGCACATGACATTTCATCTGAACATCACCACCTTGCTGTGCAGATCTGACTTTAAAGATGAGAGAAAATTGAAACTCAGAGTGATTCAGGAACTTGCCCAAGCAGTAAAACCAAGACTAAAACTCTTATCTTTTCATTCCTGGCCCTATGCTCTTCTCACTACACTACTTTCAAGAGTTTCTTCCAGTTATAACTAAAGTATTCCAGGTTTTATGACATAACATTATATATGTATTGAAATGAAAAAAATAAGTCATCCAAAGTACTGTTTAAAATGCACTCATCAGGATTTTTAGAAGATTTTAATATTTGTTTGTATGTGACAAATTCCACCAAAATTAAAAACAATGATGACTCACCTTGCAAAAAAAAGGCCATGTCTTAATAGTTTTAGTTAAGGAAGTAAGCCTATAAATAATAATGTATCTGAGGTTAGAATCTTCAATTGTAGAAAAACTAATAAGAAGAATGAATTCTCTTGGCCTTTTCAATCTCATTTAAATGACACTAACAAAGGCAATATCAACAAAATGACAAGACAGCCAGATGTGAAAAAGTCGGAACATCTGGATGATTAATTTTTTCCATGTCTAACTTAGAGACATGGTTTTATGTAAACGTGACCATTTAACCAATGTGTCATAGCTCAGTAAAAAGAAAAGTATAAAATGTAAAAAATAATGAGATAACTTGCAAAGCTTCTGTGCTGATTAATAGTATTTTGTTATATTCATCTCAACTAATCCTTTTGTTCAAACCGAGTTACCTTGGAAACAAACTATTCTAGAAGATTTTATCAAAGCTGAAATGATTCTCTTAACAGGATCAAAGATAGAGGTAAATGCATCCACTAAATTTCCAAAAAAGTCAAATAAATGGAAAGCCATTTTGTTTTGGTTTTACCACCTAACATACTATTATGTAGAGATGGATGCATGGAATCCCTGCAAAGATACAGGGACAGGCTCACCCAGAATTCCAGGGGACCCCCCTGGAGAACTTTGAGTGAGGGGGCAGTTGAGAGGAGTTGGCAGTTGCTTTATGGGGGTTGAGGTGAGCAGACACTCTGCTTACTGCTCTTGACTTGGGGGTTCACCTGAGTGGCCTTTGTGGCAAAGCCTTTGTGGTTTCTACATAAGGGTTAGCCTGTTTAATAGGGTTGATCTTTATCAACTTCAATACAACAAATATTTAGTGATTAGAGAGTAAAAATATTCATTAATAGCAAGAGAGCCAGTTTTAGTTAAGTGCCTTCATCCCCTCCTGTGGGGGGGGGGGGGGGAAGAGCAGCTTCAACCTAACAGCTCAGGGTCCACTTTCCTTATCCAAAAACCTTCATTAACCTCTCTAGTTTTCCTTTTTACTTCTTAATATAAGCTTTACTTTCAAATTCTGTGCCTGGAAATTATTTGGGGGAATACTCACAACTCAAGTCTGGTCATCTAGTTTGAATCCTGTCAGCTGCCAGTTTTAAGAAGATCATTCATCTCAATCCTCAACAGTTAGATAGCTAGCTTCTACTTATTCCTCTATCAGACCTGTGAGGAATATAAGTTAAAGAAAGGGAACATCATTGGGGTTCAGCCATAACAGAAACTTACCAGAAGAATCTTAGCCAGTCTCCATTTTCCAACTGAAACAGCAACTGCTTAGGGGGGGAGGGGTTTGAGATCCAGGAGTGTCTAACCCCCTCCTTTCTCACTGAAACCTGTCAATCAGTGCCTGTGACTTGAAGGTCTACTGGCCATGACACATTTATCTGCTTCTCCAAACTATCTGTTATTATCATTATAACACATACCCATATGTCTCAGAGCTTAAGATCAAATTCTCTGCACAAGTGCTTTGGTGCAATGCAGTGTTAATATTGTCAAGTTTCAGGTTTTAGATTCTGACAGTAAAATAAAGGGGCTCATCTTTCATTTTTCAGAATACTTCTCATTGATAAAAGGACTTAAGCTTTCAATGCATCTAATATGAACTAGTAACGTTTATTGTCCAATAAGCTCCTTCACTCAGTGCAACAGTTTATCTGTGGATTCTTACTCCTCTTTTAAAGTGCTTCAGTATGATGATATCATTATATTTATGCTAGAAGTCCTCTTAGAGTTCTAAATTTATGATCCTCTGATCTTATGAAATTTATCCAGTACTGAAGCCAGTCGTCAGGGATGTAGAGTCTTTCCAGAGGTAACTGGGTTTCTATGACTATAAGCTAGACAGAGGGCATGTGAGAAAGAGATTTGATCCAAAGGACAATTTCATTAAAAATGTTTCCAAGGGGCTAAAGAATAGAAAAAGGAAGAATACAATGAGCCAAGTCAGAAAGGAATAAGTGCTAACAGGAGAAAGGACTTTTTATTTTTACCTAGGTAGTCCTTGAATATTTGATCACAGGGATTTAGAGAGGAAGAGTAGAAAGTTGGTTAGCCACAGAAAAAATAATCACTCCCTTCCCAGTATGAAACAGCACTTCTGTCCCAGGGACTAGCTGGGGTGCTGATTTTCTTTTGTTCTAGGGCATTCACAATGATCAGATCACAGAGGTCTGATGTCTGTGTGATCATTAGTAGCACAAAGCTGAATGTGACTGAATTAATCAACCTCCCTCATCAGCAACAGAAATTATGCCTGGGGGCCTCAACAGAAGATGATTTAATCCCACCACTAGAATGGGGCAGGACTCATCTGGGTCCTTGGGTTCCAGAACCCAATGCAGTTATTTTAATGGTAGGAAAGTCAAATATTATATCAAAGTGATGAGAAAATATTTTGAAGCATTCCCTCAAAACCACCACATACATCTGAGAAAACATAGTCCTAGTAATAAAATTAGTGCATGGTTCCTACTTACTTCTACTCAGTGTCCACATTCTAACTTTTTTTAATTCAACATCATATCGTGTCTATATTATTGTTTATATGACCTCAAAAAGTGACATTGAGCTGTTTCACAGATACCTTTAACTAAGAAACAATGTACTAAAAATAAGCTGAACAAGTATTGCTTAAGGAAAATATATATTTGATACACAGATGGGTTTCTAACCAAGATCCTTTCACAGACTACATTTCTGCTTAAATTGTTTAATAATGAATTAATGGGCATGATTGTTTCCTCTTTTATAAGATTGAGACAGTTAATGATACTTAAAATGTTTCTTGATTTTACAGATGAATGGCATGAAGATTAAATATTAAAGTAATTTCGTTTCTAGAATATGAGTGCATGAAGCTTTAAGGAAATGCTTTTTATATAGCATTAGGATATTCTGAGTGATGTGTGATTCATGGTTATAGATAGAAAAATAAAAATAATAACACATAAAATATAAGATATTTCAGAACAATATGAATACCATAAAATCAATTTTATACTCTGTATCTGGAGCATTTAAAATTGAGTTTTATGGAGCACAATGAAATCAGAGTAAAATTAAATATCTCAGTGCTTCAAATGACAAAGCAACAGGTCTGAAATCACATTTCTCAGGAAAAGCAATTTGCAGTGAAATGTAAAAAGTATGAGGGATATAAGAACAGAATTAGTTTTAAATTTAAAATAGATATTTCCATGCTTGAAAACATGGAACAAGACATTTTAGGCAGAAATCCTCATTCTGCCAAAGATATACTTTGACAAGATTCAGAGGAAGCAAAATTGTTTAGTTTCTAGGTAATGTTATCTCCTGAGAATTATTATGACATAAACTGATTCTCCAAAGGAAAGTTAAAAGATTGGGCCTGATAGAATTGTGAAAAGATGATGGATCCACATGCAGCTTTCTCAATGACCTTGGCTTAGTAACAAGTAACTTAGGTTACTCAAAATTAATTTAATATTAACATAATATCAATATTGATCATTTCATCAGATTTGTTCTCACATAAATTGGATATCTGAAGGATTTTATTCAGTTAAGTTAAAGCAATATTTATTGAGATCGGGGCTGGGATTAAGGTAGGCTCAAACATGTCTATAAATCAGAAGTAAGGAGTGGGGGTGTTGCATTTAAATTTGATGGTTACAGAGGTCATATTGTGTAGAAATTTTCTGATGTAGTTATAAACTGCCCTCCATCTCCATACACAGTTGTGCCCTATGTCTGGATTTCTCTCATCTAATCTCTGCCTTCTGCCTTTCATGGCTTCCTTCAGGTCTCAGCTAAATCTCACCTTCTGCAAGAAGTCTTTCCTGATCCGCCATAATATTTAGTGCTTTCTCTCTGTAATTATCTCCAATTTATACAGTATAAGTCTAGTTTGTATAGTTTGAATGTTGTCTCCTCTATTAGATTGTGAGCTAATCAGGAGTTAGATCCAAGCTTATGATTAGGTAAATTCTACATAGAAAACCTATTTGATCCAATAGGTTAGATTTTTTAAATTCATCTACTGAGGCTCATAAAGCACTGCCAAGTGTGTCAATGATAAGAAAGTGTGGGAATCTCAGGCATAAGGATGGCCATAAATTTGTGGAGTAATTTCCTTTGAGAGAGGAGAACCAAAAGTTTGGAAACAAAAGGTAGAAAAAAGTTAAAGCAAAGGATGAAACTGGTTCCAAGCTTAATTACATCCTCTTAATTATTATGCTCATTTATTTTCTTGGCTGTTTTGACAATGAATAAAAAGCTTATAATTTTAATGTTACACCTTTTGTAGATCAAAAATAATATGTTCTACATTTTCACTTCATTCATAGTAAATCAAAAAACACAGAACATTCCTGATAAATGTTAGTTAAATTAAATTGAATTTACTGATAATGAATCTAAATAGATCAATGGATACTTTGGTGCTTCAGCTTTTTAGGTCTGTTGTATTATTTCTATTTTTTTTTTTAACCTTTACCTTCCATCTTAGAATCGCTACTATGTATTGGTTCCAAGGCAGAAGAGTTGAAATGCCTCGTCAAGGGGGATTAAGTGACTTGTCCAAGGTCATACAGTTAGAAAGAGTCAGAAGTCAAATTTGAACCCAATATGTCCCATTTCTAGTCCTAGCTCTCAAACCACTGAGCAACCTAGCTGATGTCCATGTATTATTTCTATTGAGCTATAAGCTCCATGAGAAGAGCAAACATGCTCAAATCATATTCCCATATAGCTCAGCATCTATCATATACATTTAGTAGGTAATTATTATGATTTAAATTATCTCCAAAAATTGATTTTGGGGCAAAAATATAAATTTATTAATTCTATCAGGCTTATTGTTTAGGCCAGCATCATAACCAATAAAGTGATTTAGCTCTCCATGTTTGTCTCTCAAAAACCAAACACAACCTAAGTTGCTTTGGAAGTGTTATAAATAGATTTTTAGGGGCATTTTATTCAACCATTCCCTTGACTGTCTCCAGATATCTTTAATTAATGATAGCTAATTAAGAAGTGGTCCATCAATTTATCCACCCTTCCCCAAATCCTCATCATGGGAAACAGGTACACAGGAAAAAAACTTTTCTTTTCTAGAATTCTAATTTTATTAATATTCAAGATATTCAATTATGAAGCTCTCCGCTAAAGAATTTCCATGTACCCTTCAATTATTAAATATTTATTAAAAAGGAAGACATTCGTTGGGATTCCCTAGGACAAAGGAAATGCAAACTGTAGGAGACTAAATGGTATCTCTTACCCACATCCCAGACAGAAAATATGCAGTTATTCTCCAAAATATGTAGGAATGAATACAATATGTGAAAAATAAATTCTAACAATCCCTCTTCAGCTTCTTGGGGAAATGGAGTCTCAGTTTCCCCAATGCACTCCAAATATAATGACTACACATTATAGGGAGGGTCATACTATAATGCTTGGATATTTTATAAAATGTCAAAAATGACTGATAGATGCATTGACAGGTAGCCATTAAGGGGTTACTCCCCTTCTGGCAAAGAGTCTTATAAACAAACAAAAGAGCACATAGGAGAGACATGGAAGGGATAGGTGACCCAACCCCCATTCTCCAGGCTATAATGTCCAAGGACTCAGAGTCTTATGATGCAGCAAATTGATTTCTGAGATCTGCTTTTGCTGTCATCTTCTTAGGCCATCTGCAGTCATGCTAATCCTCAGAGCAGCTCTGCTGATAGATCTGCTTTCTCCTGGTCCAGGGTCACTGATAACCTCTTTCCCTAAAATTGCTTGGAAAATAAGTCTTAATACAATTTAATACAGTCACTAAAATTTTATATTGCCAATAGTTAGGTCAGAGGATGAGAGCTAACTCAAACTTTAGAATTCTAATTTTATTAATATATAGGATATTCAGTTATGAACCTCTAAACTAAAGAACTTCTATTTCTTTAAGTTTTTTTCTTTTTCATTTTCTTTTTTTCTTACTTCTGTCTGAACTAGATACCCGCTTTAAAAAACTACTAATAATAACAAACTGAAATGAACAAAATTGATATATACCCATACTTTTTTCAACTTGGCATTAGAATATGCTCAATTTTTTAGAAACAATTAGAAATAGATTTTACATATATATAAAGTCATTTGACCTTTCTTCAAAAACTTTCACTAAGATTACCTCATTTCCATTATTATTCACTAAGATTACCTCATTTCCATTATTATTATGTGTTATTGTTTGTTGTTATTTATTTAAATATTCTATATTTTTAATTCTCAATCCCAATTTAGGAGGATAAAGATTTTGCAAAGAATGTTATCCTTCTGCAAAAGCATTAAATTAAAAACTCTTTGCAAACATGCAGATTCTATGCCAAAGCTAGATGGTGACATGTGAATTCTATAAAATATTTTGCCCTCTTTTATTATAATAGACTTGGGATGGGATCCATAAAAAAATGAGGCCAGTTATGTTAAATTATATCAAACCAATTATCTATAGTCAAACATCAGTTTCTAACCAAGCTCAAATAAACTAGATATTATATTTATACAGAATATTGCTCTTTGATCTTCTACATACCTATTTGCTATATGCTTGCATTACTGAAAATACTGCATACACAAATGTTAGTATTATAACAAATAACACTTAGAAATAACAAAAAAAACATAAAACATTTTTCTTTAAGACAAGTGATGACACAAGTCATGTAATGCAAAATAAGAAAAAAATGTTACTGATGTAACCTTATGAAACAAGTGAAATAATATCCTAGCTTAGATGTTCCCAAATCATTGCCTAATTGTACCACTCTGAGATATTGGGAGGAATTTAAATACTTAATGATAGATGATAAGCCAAATACTTATTTGTGTGATTATGTAAAAAAGAAACACAATTTCAGGTTAAATAACTTTGATCTTACAAAGTAATAGGTTAAGTATTTTTCAGCTTTAAGCTCAGAAAGATTTAAGTAGCGTTTATATGGTTCATTGATCAATTGCCCTGATTACATAGAGTTCCTATAAGAGGAAGAAGGGCAAAGTTATAGAGAGAGGGAAATGGTCCCTAATCTGATACAAATTCTAGGTAAGGGTCATAGAGACAGCCAATAGCCTTGACAAAAACAATTCCATCTGTCAAAGTCAGAATCACCAAGTATAAGCATTTTCCATTCAAGACAAGAAAGGCTACCTCTGCCCATTCAGTGCTGTACCTTCAACTTTTAACTCTACCTATAGATCACAAACATCACCCCCATATGGCTAATGGCATTAGGAATCATTGCATTAACAGCAGATTCTAAGGAGCGTACCTGGAATCAGACACAGAATAATATTAGTTCTAGTCCCATAAGATTTCATTTCAAATAGCAAGTTTAAGAACTTACAGGTTAGGGCTAAATTATTTCTTATCTGGTATTGTAATAATAAAGTATATGAGATCTTAGAATCTTACTTAATCCTTCTCTAGAGACCAGACACATCCTGATTACATTTTAGAATTCAATATAAATAGAGAATATTTGATATTTTCTGAAAATTCTAGAAAAAATATTCTCCAATTGCTGCAAATCTCAAGACAATATAGATACATATAGCTCCAGTTGATAACTTCATTGTAGAAACATCTCCAGAATGCATAATTAAACATATCTATAAAATAAATTTTAAAGTATCTCCTCACTCTGCTATAATGGGGAAAAAGGATAAGAATTTCAAATGATGTTATGTATTTTAAGCAAATAAGATATTTAAATAGATCGCTTCTGTTTTTTCCTCTAAAAAATATACAATTGACCAATTGATACAATAATGTTAACAAATTAATTTGTCATTCCCATAAATAGCTAAATAACTTGAGAATAAAACTTAAAGCTTCAAAATTATTGCTTAGAACAAGAAATAGATTTAAATTAGAATTCTGAAATTAAAAAATCAGAATTGATTTTAGAACAATGCTTTAGAACAGTGATGGGCAAACTTTTTGAAGAGAGACCAAAGGAAAGGAAATGCTCATCTGTTAGTCTGTTTCTAAGGCAATTCTTTCAAAGTTTCATTGTATTGTATCCTACTTATTGTATGCATCTGATTAGGAATAATGTCACTTAGCCAGATAGAACATTTCAGGGCCCCTCCCATCTGGCCTGCAGGCCATAGTTTGCCCATCACTGCTTTAGAATATAACATTACAACTTTTCCAAATATATATAATATCCTTCAATTTAGTTCATATATTAACCATGTCCAAATTAAATAGAAATCTTTTTAACACTGAATCTTTACAATAGTTTGTCAAATTTTACTTTATTATAAATAGTATATAAGAATTTAAAATATAAAGGAAAAATTATTACCAGATTTTCAAATGATTTTACACAGGATTATTCTGTCATATTTAAAACTGCATATTAAATTATCTAATATGAAGAAATTAAATTTCAAAGAAATAATAATAGATTTATTAATGAATTATTTAAATATTTTGATTTCATTAATGAAATAATAACAATAAGTAGAATATCCATAATTATTATGGATATTGACTTCTAATTTAATAAAATTACATAAAATATTCAATTAGAAAATGGACTCAATACTCAATATAAAAATTTCAGTACCCTCTCCTTTCAAAAAGCTGTTTTTATTCACTACATAAAAGTCAAAAAATCAATTATTTTGTCCACATAAACCACCCTGAAAAGGTCTCTGACTTATTTTAGTCTCAAGTCTCCTTCCCCGAGCTAGCTGACTGTTAGTGTGGCCTATATCAAATATGTGAGATGGGGAGGAAGGCCCTCTGAGCTTTGTACTTCATTATCTTCACCTCCACCAAAAAAGAAACTTATATATTTTTGTCAACCCAAAATCTACTTTGAGAAAGAGGAGATAATAATGCAATTTAAGATACACACTTCAATTCAGGTGGAATTTGAAATTTCTAAAGGGAGTACAAAGACCAACTTCCCTGAACCCACTTCTTGTCACTGCACTACTCAGATCCACTTTCAATTTAATCCAACATATTGCTTTTAATTTAAAATGACAGAGGTTTGACTAATCCTAATAAATCACTAAGATCACTTCCATCTAAAATAGCTATCAGACAAATAATAATCTAGCTTTTATAAATGCTAATTTAACTTTCACCCCTATTTAATTTGGAACCATTTCCCCGAAATTCTCACATCATAATTTAGAAAAAAAATGTACTAACTTATTTAAGTTTCTAACTATTTTTTTAATATTCTCTGTAATCTCTAAATCTTGGCTAATATCTAGAAATACATAAAAGAAAAAAAATTTGCCTATTACAGAACAAACAAAAATACAAAACAAAGATTTTTCATTTTACAAAAACTATATTTAAACCCACTTAAAAAAAAGTATACACAGAGAGTACAACAAAATAAACTACTTTATAATTTTGAAATGATGGTAAATGCCAAATTAACAAAATATGAAATGTATCTAGCTTAAAATTTTATCTATTTCAAAAATAAATAATAAACTTAAAACAAATTCTCAGCTGAAGTTACTACAGATTTTATATCAGATGTTACAATGCAATGCTAGGGCTTAAAAAAACACAAAAATAGAAAATAGTTCAAACTTACAACAAGACAAGGATTTAAAGACTTTCCTGGGCTATCATACATTTTTCGAATTCAAGCTTGCTTGCCTAAACCAAAGCAAGGCTTTTAAAAATTCCCACTGAAATCTCATTCAAGCCAGGTAAGAATTTGTTGTCATTTTAAAACCATCTCTCCCCAGATGCTTGAAACCTGATTTTTTCCCTCTTTTAAATTTCTTAGCTCACCTCACAAACAGATACACACACATACGCACACACCCCAAATTGTACAAAATTGTGACTAAACTGATTAATAAAACTCCTCCGTCCTTCTTTCACTCTAGGCTTATCAACTCCAAGAAACTGAATGAATCAACTCTGGCATTCTCAATGCTTACAAAATGATACATTTAACATACACACGCCTAACAAACACGACAGATCATACAAAATTCTATATTTACCATATAAATGCAAAGGACATACATTTAATATGTATATGCAAGACATAATTCTTACCCATAGAAGATATCATCAGGAACAGGGATGAACTTCCCCTAACTCTTACTCATCAGAAAAGAAATCAATTTGTAGAAGAAAAGCTCCCAAGTGGGCCTAATGTTGGAGGGAAATTTTTCTGGTGAGCAAAAGTAGGATCCAGTATTCCCATCACAGACAAGCCATAATTGTTACAATAAAAATTATGCTTTTGAGATAATTTTAATCACAATTAATATTTATCTAACTAAAGGATCACAAGTATAAGAGATTTAACTTGCCTCATTTACTTTTAATTGTATTTTGAGATTTTCGCATAGATATGTTTGACATTATAAAATAATTTATAATTATTAACTTTCAATATAATTAGATTTTCCTATTAATTGCATTAAAACTATATAAAAAGATTAAGATAATATCAAAGCATACCAAAAATGTTTTTTAAAAAGACAAAAAAACTATGACTAAAGGAGTAAATGAACAATTTATTAGGTCATCACTTTCCTTGTTCATTTAAAAAAATTTTTCGTATTTTAAAAAGTGGAAACTAAAGTTAACCAAAAGCTTGGTTATTTTAAAGTCATAAATTAATGAAATCGCTCTATTTAATTAATCAGGAAAGTGTGTTATTTCAAGTAAGCCTATAAATGGGCATAGCTATGTCAGAAAATGGTCTTTTAATAGTTATAGAGTTTAAATAATAGAGAATCAAAAGAAATGTTTTTCAATAATTGAACCACTTTAAGACATGAAAATTAAATCCAAAATGCACTTACCTTTTCTTCCCTTCAAAGAAAATGAATCTTGTTTTGAAATAGCCATTCTTCTATGAAGGAAATAATTTACTTTAGAAAAATGCTTTATAGCATTTTAAATAATTTTGCAGTAGAATAAAATTCTGGTGAAAATAAGAGCCTCTAAATGAAAGATGTCTTCATGAATAAAAGACCTCCTCAAAAGTCTATCTATAATAATTTACTGTGGTGTGGTCATAAGACAGAGTACTTAAAAACTTACATGGATTACAAGCTAGTCAGGCTAAATACTGTTCCATCAACAGATTGTGGCTACTACCTACAGAGCAGCCTCACTAAGTATGGAAAGGCTCATTACCAGAAACTTGGACATAAGGTGGTAAATTCTTTGGTCATGCAGAACAATGAAAAAGATAAAAATACAAATGTGTCACCTATTGTCAAGGAACTTCTATTCTGATTCTGTAGCATTGGTGATGATGATAAAGTAGCAAAATAGAAAAAAAAATGATCATAAGAATCTTACAGTTTTCAGATATCTATTGGTCTAATTGTTTTCTGAACATGAAGATCTCTGTCCAAAAAAATAAATGAAATTATTTACTTCTGGGAGAATTTAATTCCACTTGATTTGATGTTTTCACTACAAACAAAATCAAATATTATAAATTATAGGTTAATAGAAAAATACCTGCCAAGGTTTTTTTGATTTAGTTTTGTTTAGGGTGGGAGGTAGGTTTACAGAAAGGAATAAAAGAGGTGATTATGTCTTGCATATAAGAGAAACAAAGAAAACTATTTAAAAGGATAAGATCACCTCATTTAGTAATGTAAGCAACGGAAGAGCCATCCTCTTCATGATTATTTCTGTTTGCATGTAAAATGAAGATGACATTTCTTTAAATTTGCCAAATATGTTTTTTCTTTCTATTTCTATTAAAATAGCAATAATTCTTTGTATTATCTACTCTAGAAATGTTCATTAGTGATTTCATTTATGATATATTAATTCCAAATGGAACATTTTTAAATCCTATTGCTTACTTGATATTTCTGTAGCTGATTAATTATAAACCTATAACGACAACATGAAGAATTTAAAGACTGCTGTTGTTAGAGTAAGAGCAAAATAGCTCAGTCCATTGTGTTGATTTCATCAATACCCAATTGCCTTTCCATTATACATTTTGCTTATCGGATCTGGATTTTATTATAACAATCAAAATGAATTATATTCCACATTTGTTATGTAAAACAATTATTATAGCACAAAGACAAAATGATATGCTAAAGATTTAGATAGTGTTCCAGTGGCATCTGAGATAATTGTACTGTAGGTAATTAAAACACCAGTGAGCCCAATGGATTTAGTTTAATTGATGTGATATTCAGAATTCAGAAACACCAATGTGTAATGATCTGAGCTCATAAGAAAAAACACAACATTGTTTTTTTCTACTATGCAGTGTACTTTCTGATGGTGAAGAGGTTTTATAATTTTTAAGATGTGATTTTTAAAATAAAATAAGCTAATGAAAGACTATAATTAAGGGAGTAGAGCCATACCAATATTTAAAGTAGACCAATCGACTTAGTGGAATGAACCACTTACTTCCCTGTTACCAAATTGTAGAGTATCCACTCATGGTACCACTTTAGAAAAAGCATTTCCTCTCTCATTGTCAGTTTTTTCATCCATAAAATAAAGGGTCTGGTTTTAGAAACTTCTTCTGTTCTTCTTGCTAGTCTTCTTTCCAATAATCATGCTTTTGTCAAGAAATATTTAGTAAGCACTTTACTAAGCATGAGTGATTCACAGAGAGGAAAAAATGCTCACTGCCCTCAAGGACCTAAAAACCTTATACACAGACAGAGAGAGAAAGAGAAAGAGACAGAGACAGAGACAGAGACAGAGAATAAAGTAGAGATAATTTCAGAGAGAAATCACTAGCCTACCTCAGAGAGAAAATATTAGCATTAAAAGAAACTGGTAAAGGCTTCTTGTTGTGAGATTTTGTCTGACCCTTGAAGCAAGTCCAAAAAGACAGAAGTCAAAGCTAAAGAGAGAGAACATTCCAGGCACAGAATGGAGCCAATACAAATGTACAGAATGGAGCGACTGGGTGTATTACACAAAGAATAGAAAGCAGACAGTGGTGCTGGATGAGAGAGTATGTGACAGCAAACAAGGTATAAGAAGACTGGAAAGGTAGGGAGAAGCAAAATCACAAAAGGTTTTTTTTTTAAAGGAAGGGGTAATGTTTGATATTAGAAGTAATCAGAGGCAGGAAAACCAGACCACAGGCTAATGCCGTAGCCAGTAGCTTCATGCACAGATTATTGTTGGGTTTTTTTGCTTTTTTTTTTAAACCCTTGTACTTCGGTGTATTGTCTCATAGGTGGAAGATTGGTAAGGGTGGGCAATGGGGGTCAAGTGACTTGCCCAGGGTCACACAGCTGGGAAGTGGCTGAGGCCAGGTTTGAACCTAGGACCTCCTGTCTCTAGGCCTGACTCTCACTCCCCTGAGCTACCCAGCTGCCCATGCACAGATTATTGAACAGTTTATGAATAAGATGATAAGATCCTGCACTAGGGTAGTGGCAATATCAGGAGAGAAAGGAGTATTTGTGAAGGTTGTTATAAAGGTAAAACATAACAGGCCTTTTATAACACTTCACCTCCACCTTCCACTTTCAGAACTAGATAAGTCAAACCAAAAAAATAAATGAGATAAGAAGTAAGGGAAATGAATGAAACATTAGAAAAATTAGAGCTAATAGACATCTGGAGAAAAATGAATAGGAATAAAAAGGAATATATCCTCTTTTCAGTAGCACATGATAGATATACAAAGATTGAACATGTACTAGGGCCCCAAAACATTGCAAACAAAAGCAAAAAAAGCAGAAATGATAAATGCAATTTTTTCAGACCATAATGCAATAAAAATAATAATCAATTAGGGCTTATAGAAAGGCAAATTTAAAATTAATTGAAAACTAAATAATCTAATTCTTCAAAACTGGTGGGTCAAAGAACAAATCAAAGAAATAAATATATGGGATGTGACCAAAGCTATACTCGGGCAGAAATGCATATCCCTGAGTGCATATATCAACAAATCAGAGAGGGAAGAGGTCAATGAATTGGATGTGCAACTTAAAAACTAGAAAGGAGAAATTAACAAAATTGAAAGTAAAAGAACTATTGAACTAATAATAAGACTAAGAACTGGTACTTTGAACAAACAAATAAAATAGATAAAGTACTGATTAATAAAAAAAAAGAAAGAAGAAAATCAAATTAACAGTATCAAAGATGAAAAGGGCAGTCTCATTTCTAATGAAAAGGAAATTAAAGTAATCATTAAGAACTAAATTGCCCAATTATATGGCAATAAATATGACAATCTAGGTGAAATGGGTGAATATCTACAAAAATATAAATTGTCTAGATAACAAAAGAGGAAATCAAATACTTAAAAAATCCCATCTCAGAAAAAGAATTTGAACAAGCCATCATGGAACTCCATAAGAAAAAATCTTGAAAGCTAAATGGATTCACATGTGAATTCTATCCAACATTTAAAGAACAACTCATCCCAATGCCATGCAAACTATTTGACAAAAAAAGCAAAGAAGAAGTTTTACCAAATTCCCTTCATGACAAAAATATGTTACTGATTCCAAAGCCAGGCAGACCAAAAACAGAGAAAGAAAACTATAGACTGATCTCCTTAATGAATATAGATGCAAAATTCTTAATAGAATCCCAGCAAAAAGACTCAAGTAAGTTTCACAAGGATTATTCCACTATGATCAAGTGGAATTTATACCAGGAATACAAGAATAGTTTAATATTAGGAAGACCATCCATATAACTGACGATATAAACAACCAAACCAACAGAAATCACATGATTATTTCAATAGATGCTGAAAAGTCTTTAACAAAATACAACACTCATTCCTATTGAAAAAACTAGAAAGTATAGGAATAGAAGAACCTTTCCTAAAATAATAAATAGCATATATTTAAAAACATTAGCAAGCATCATCTGAAATGGAGATAAGTTAGAATCCTTCCCAATAAGATCAGGAATGAAGCAAGGATTCCCATTATCACCTCTATTATTTAATATTGTTCTAGAAACGCTAGCAGTAGCAATTAGAGAAGAAAAAGAAATTGAAGAGATTAAAGTAGGCAGTGAGGTGACTAAAATATCACTGTTTGCAGATGATATGATAGACTACTTAAAGAATCCTAGAGAATCAACTAAAAAGCTAGTAGAAATATTCAACTTTAGCAAAGTTGCAGGATACAAAATAAACCCACATAAATCATCAGCACTTCTATATATTTCCAACATGACTCAACAGCAAGTTAGAAAGAGAAATTCCATTTAAAATCACTCTAGTCTAGCCAATATAAAACATTTAGGAATCTACTTGCCAAAACAAACACAGGAATTATATGAACACAACTACAAAACACTTTCCACACAATTAAACCTAGATCTAAATAATTGGAAAAACATTAATTGCTCATGGGTAGGGTGAGCTAATACAACCCAAAATAATTTATTTATTGAGTGCCATACCTATTAAACTACCAAGAAACTTTTTTATTGAATTAGAAAAAAAAAATTAAAACAGACTTCATTTGGAAGAACAAAAGATCAAGAATATCAAGGAAACTAATGAAAAAAAAATGTGAAGGATAGGGGCCTACCAGTACCTTAGCAGTACCAGATCTTAAACTGTACTATAAAGCAGTGGTTATCAAAACAGTATGGTACTGGCTAAGAGTCAGAAGGGTGGATAAATGGAATAGACTTGGGGTAAATGGTTTCAGCAAGATAGTGCACAATAAACCCAAGGATCCTAGCTTTTGGGACAAAAACCCACTATTTGACAAAAACTGCTGGGAAAATTAGAAAACAGTATGTGAGAAATTAGGTTTAGATCAACATCTTACACTCTATACCCAGATTTATTTAGAATTGATAAATGACTTAAATATAAAGAGGGAAATCATAAACAATTTAGGTGAACATACAATAGTATACCTGTTACATCTATAGGAAAGAATTTAAGACCAAGCAAGAGATAGAGATTACAAAATGTAAAATGAATAATTTTGATTACATTAAATTTAAAAAGTTTTATATAAACCAAACCAATGCAAACAAAATTAGAGGGCAAACAACAAATTGGGGAAAAAAATCTTTTTTAACAAAAACCTCTGACAAAGGTCTAATTTCTCAGATTTATATGGAGCTAAGTCAATAGCACAAAAAATGAAGTCATTCCCCAACTAATAAATGTTCAAGGGACATGAAAAGGCAATTTTCAGATAAAGAAATCAAAATTATCAATAAACACATGAAAAGAGTTCTAAATCTCTCATAATTAGAGGAATGCAAATCAAAATAACTCTGAGGTACTATCTCATACCTAGCAGACTGTCCAATATGACAGGAAAGGAAAATAATAAATGTTGGAAGGATTGTGGCAAAATTGGGACATTAATAAATACACTGCTGGTGGAGTTGTGAATTGATCCACCCATTCTGGAGGGCAATTTGGAATTATGCCCAAAGGGCTTTAAAAGAATTCCTGCCCTTTGATCCATACCACTGCTAGATTTGTACCCCAAAGAGACAATAAGGAAAAAGACTTGCATGAAAATGTTTATAGCCACACTCTTTGTAGTGGCAAAAAATGGGGAAATGACAGGGTGTCCATTGATTGGAGAATGGCTGAACAAATGGTTCTATCTGATGGTGATGGGATACTATCGTGTTGTAAGGAATAAATAACTGAAGGAATTCCATGTGAACTAGAAAGACCTGCAGGAACTGATTCAGAGTGAAAGGAGCAGAGCCAGAAGAACATTGTACACAGAGACTGATATACTATGGTAAAATCGAATGTAATGGACTTCTCTACTAGCAGCAATGTAAGGATACAGGACAGTTCTGAGGGATTTATGGAAAAGAATGCTATCCACATCCAGAGGAAGAACTGTGAGAGTAGAATTGCAGAAGAAAAACATATAATTGATCACACGATTCAATAGGGATATCATTGAGGATGTTGACTTTAAATGATCACTATGTTGCAAATATGAATAGCATGGAAATGGGTTTTGAATAATGATACATGTTTTACCCAGCAGAATTGCTCGTCAGCTCAGGAAGCAGGGAGGAAAGAGGCAAGGAAAAGAACATGAATCATGTAACCACATAAAAATAAGCTTTGGGGGAAAATTAGATGTGTTAACATTTGCAAATCTTAAAGTACTCTGTCAATGCTTTTATGATTTTTATTATTCCTGGTTGAAGACCAATTTTTCTCTGGTATCAGAGATATGAAGTAAAAAACAAAAATAGCATCTTCTTTTAAATAGAATACATTCGGAGTGTGCTGGTTATTGTTTAATAACTGTAGGGGCAGCTAAATGGCTTAGTGGATAAAGAGGTAGGCCTAGAAACAGGAAATCCTGGATTCAAATTTTAACTCAGATAGTTCCTTGTTTTGTAACTCTGGGCAAATGACTGAACACAAATTGTTCAACCCTTACCATGTCTTCTGCTTTAGAACCAATACCTACTATCATTTCTAAAACAAACTGTAAGAGTTTAAATATATAAATAAATGACTTTCTGCAAGGGAAATGATAGTTTAATCTACATTATTAACATTTTCTCCCCCACTCTCTTAAATGTAGACCATTAACAAAACAATAAATCAAACCCTGATTGCAGCATTTGCCAGTTTCCAAGGCACAAAGAAGAACAATTACATAGTGGTTTCAGTTTAAACTAGATCCTTAAGTGAAGTGACAGTTATCTCCAGTTTACATGATTTAGCAAAGATGACAACTCTAGATCTATGGAGCCTACAGTATCTGATAATAGAAAAGCATCCCCTTGATCTTGTTACCTATTTGTGGGTACATTTCTCTAGAGAACAGAGTTGGGTTGAGGGCTGGTTGTTTTCACCATCACTACTGCTAGAGAACTTTAAGCATTAGCTATGAGTTTACCACAAATAATTGAACAAGGAATACTGAATAATGATACCTAATAATAGAGCATTTGTATGTTTAAAAAATAATTTTTAAGAATACCCTATATATTTGTTATACAAAAGCAATAATTTTTGTGAAAAAGTCCACTAAACAAATGTTTTAGATAGCTTTGCCTCTAAGTTGAGTCTTCTTGTGAGTAAAAAAACATTTGACATCATATGTTTCAGATTCTGTACCAAATAACCAAGTTAAGGTATAGTTGAAATTTCTTCAATTTTATTCATGGAAGTGAAGGCTAGAAACTGCCTTTAAAAAGGTAACATTGCCTTCTACACACACATAGTACAAGATAATATACTTTATCGAAAAATAAATTCTTCTATAATTTTTTACTTTAAAGTGATCTTAGTTTAAAGGCAAAAGCTCCACTATTTTTCATTAGGGACAATCAAGAATAAGCTGAAGAGTTAGAAGGCTTTGAGGGAAATGTACCAGGCAATCCCTATAGAAGATGCATAATTAATATAAATTGATTGCTTTACAAGTAAAAACCCAGTCAGAATAACCAACTTCATCATGACATTTTGATTCTGAGAGAAATTAATTTTTTGAACTGTAGGGTTCCAGTATCAACATGTGAGTGCTAAAAAGACTGATTTCAGTCTTCTCAGCAGGCTAAGAAGATTTAAAGCTGAAAAGAATAAAAGCCATAGACTTGTGGCTACTCTAAGAGAATTTTTCTATGGTTTTTCAAAGGGTAGAAGTGTAAATGGATGCTGCATGTCTTCACAGTTAGAAATGTTCTGTTCCTAAAAAGTTGATCTCTGAAACTAACACAAACATCAAAATATCTATTCAGTTAGGAAAAATAGTATTTTAAAAAAAAAGAAATTTGCATATGAAAACTCCTGACACATGCAGTTAGAGATAAATAGGTATTGACATATTCTTGATTCTTTCAGTGTCAGGAAATGCTGTCAAATCCATTGTTGTTAAATATTCTTTCATATGATGCATCTGTTTGATAACACTTTGGAGTTTTATGAATGGTGCCACCAAATCAGGCAACATTTTACCAATCACACTAAACTAACTTTCCTGCCAAACTTTTTTTATACACTGAGCTTTAATCTTTATTGGAAAAGGGTATTTATGAAAATTGTCACAGATTACAGGTTGAAGGGCATTCAACAGACATTTATTAAGTATTTCTTAAATACCAGGCACTAGGGATTCAGAAAGAAAACATACACTCAGAAAATTAATATTCCATTAGGGAAATCAACATGGAAAAGTGTCACTATTTTCTCCTATGAATTATCCATTTGTGGATTATATGGAGCTGATTTTTCATCCTGCATTCCTGTTCTCCTTGCTTTCCAATACATTGATAGTATTATAATAGGAAAGCTATAGGGGATAGTGACAGTCACTCACTCAAAGAAAGTAGGTAACACAGAGAACAGTCAGTCACTCCAAGTCCAATTCCTTTCTCATATACTCATTATGTAAACCTGGGTGAGTCACTTCACCTCTCTTGTGCTTTGTTTCTTCATTTATAAAACAGAGATTGTAATACCATTCCCCTCCCATGGGTATCACTAGTATCAAATGAGATAATTTACATACAGTGCTTTGCAAACTTAAAAATGCCATTTAAATCTTAGCTATTATGATTACAGATAAAAATTCATAACTGGAGAGATTAATGACAACTTCTATTTATATTGTCCTTTAATGTTTACAAAGCACATTCTTCACAAAAATCCTGTGAGTTAGGTAATAGGCAGTTCTAAAATGGCTCTGGGATTTCTTTGATTTGAGCATTCTTTACAAAGGAGTAGAATGTGGCCACTTTCATGGCAACTCACCCTGTGGGATCCTTGTTCTGATCCTTCCATAAGTTCATCGCAGGATCCACCTAACATAAGAAAGACCTTATTTTCTCCTCAGAGAAAAAGTTTACCAGCATAGCCCTTAGGCAGTCCAATTAATTTGCTCTCACATGAGCAACTCTTTTGATGATACATTTCTCTGAGACTTCCTTTTCCTGTTCTCCTTAAAATTTCTTTATGTTGCAATCTGCTCAAATCTCCCATGAGAGAGATCACATAAATGTCATTCTTCCCATTTACATGGGGAAAGTAAGAGCATGAAAATGTGTCTTTGGAATAGTTCTATGTCATGATGATTGTAAACTTCAAGTCAGTTCTATTATAGAACTGTCCATAAAATGTGTAGATATATGTATGTAAGTATATATATCCACACATTTTATGGACAGTTATATATATATAAACCATGAACCATCTTTTGGCACTATACCTTCTGTGTTCTATTTCTATCTAATATCTGGCCTGGTCTGGGTGCAGTGATATGTAGATCTCTACCAATGTCCTGATGTTACCCAGGATCAGTCTCATAAATAAGTTCCCCAAATAAAAGCTATTTACTCCCATGCTGGTGGAGAACCATCTCTTTTTTTGATATCTCAATACTTTCTCATTACATTGAGACCATCAATCTGGATGGTTTGCCCAAAAACAATTGGTGTAATGTGCAGGATACTAAAGAAATGGTCTTGTGGAGTAAGGCTATCACAAAGGAAATTCCAGGTTGGGAAAGGTGGCCCATATATATATGATAGCCTTTACCTCCAAGTAAAGAGTTGCCACCAAAATGCCAACCAGTTTAAGAGCCTGGATGGAAGAATCCAGGCAACCTCTTTTCAGCAAAAAAGGTCAGGTAGTGCAAAGTCACTCTTGGTTGGCTACTATTCCAGACTATCCATGACGTTACAGAAATCCAGTTGGTCTCTGAAAGGAAGGTGAAGCAGTTGGAAGAACAATTTCATTGGGAATGAGATTTCTACTCTTCCAAGGCCCTATCAGAGACAAAGCATACAGAAAAAATGGAAGAGCAAAGTAGGAAACTAGAAACCCTTGTCTGTTGTTTTGCTTGCCTGGGATAGAAAAAAAAGGCTCTGCCATGAATCAGGGTAATTGTAAATAGTAAAGTGTGGGATCTTTGTTGATATAGGCTTTAAAAGAGCAATTGCCCTCTTTATGTTAACATAAAGAGCAGAATTCCTTTGAGGTAAAAAGGGGAGTCACCTCTCTGTCTCTGTCTCTGTCTCTGTCTCTGTCTCTGTCTCTGTCTCTCTCTCTCTCTCTCTCTTTCTCTCTCTCTCTCTCTATTTCTGTCTCTGTCTCTCTCTCTGTCTCTCTCTGTCTCTCTCTCTCTCTCTCTCACACACACACACACACACACACACACACACACACACACACACTTTCTAACTACAGATGAGCTGGAGGGTCATACAGAAAAGAAAAACATATTGAATACTATTTCTATAAATAGCCTGGGATATGTTTGCCAAGGGAAGTGTTGGATCAGAATATGAAAGAAAAAAAAACAGGTACAATTTTTGAAGAGCTTTAATCTAAGTCTAAGAGAAAAGTTTCATAGATTCCATAAAAAGGGGTGAAAAAGCAAGATTTTCAGTTTATATCTTTGGCAATAGACTAATTGAAAGCATTCAAAAGGGAGCTGAAGGACTGAGCCTTCCTGGGGACTTTTGGACAAACTGTAATAGTTCAGAAAACGTGGAAAATAATAATTACTATATGGGAAAAGGTACAAAGAAAAGATCTTAGAAAATCTTATTTGTAAATTTTCTAGTATTTCTGAGACCTTCTGCTTGGGCACAGTCAGAAAATCTTGTCAGCTCTGTGAAAGACTTTTGCTGGTGATCTGAAATTCTTAAACACTGAATTGGCTTACTAAGACAATGGAATTCCCTCTAAGTGAGAAGGATGAATTTATAAGTTTTTTTAATGACATAGAAGTGGATTTATGTGATGATTTGATATTAGGAAAATTGTGAAATGATACCAGAAATAATATATATTGAAGTTTCATGTTGATTCAACTTAGTCTTGACAAACTCCACTCTTAAAACTTCTTTTTTACCTCAAGGGATGGATATACAATGCTTTAAGACAGTGGATCCCAAACTTTTTTGGCCTACTGCCCCCTTTCCAGAAAAAGTATTACTTAGCTCCCTGGAAATTAATTTTTTTTATTTTAATAGCAATTAATAGGAAAGATAAATGCACCTGTGGCCATCACCGCACCCCTGGATCGCTGCAGCACCTACCAGGGGGTGGTAACACCCACTTTGGGAATCACTGCTTTAAGATATGGATATCTGTTGTGAGATTTACAGAAATTGGCTAGTGTTTCCCTAGACTTCTTGAGTAATCTATCATATAATCACTATCTAATTATTTGCTTGATTTCTAATGATTTATTTTTACATCAGGATAAATTAAAACTCATGGAGAAGAGGAAATAGAATAAATATTAAGTGAAATTATGTGCATGGGGAAGGCTGGTAAATTTTTTAAAAATTGTTTTTATTACAACTATATGAGAGAAACAATTATAATTTAGCCCTAACTTGTTATTAGCAAAACTTGCTATCTGAGTTAAAATCTCACAGAAATGTAATTGATATTATCCAAAATCTTCACATCCTTGTCTTTTTGATCATTAAGTCAGTAATCCATCATTTGAGGGAAATGTCATAAACTGCTCAAAGAAAGTGTAATATTGAAATGCTACATGTAGAGTTCTGTATATGTGGAAGGTTGAGGGAATAACTTTGGCTTAGATGAAGGTAGGATAATTTTGTCTCAGTTTCCCCACAGTATTACTTCCTTTGAACAGGTATGTTTCCCATTTGATTCATCCAGAGCCTAGCTATGATACCCAGTAGATGAGGAGGAACTTTGTTCTATGACTGTTCCTTACTATGGCTTACCTGAGATCAAATAGGCTTATCTGTTTGATAAAGTATCCTGGAATACCTATGTTGAGCCATTCTATGTCCTTAGGATTAGGCCTAAACGTCCAGTTTTGATACTATCATAATCACATCCCTCATTTCCTTTCATGACAAATCTCTCTAACCAAGGCAGGTAAAGCTGTAAGTTTGTTACCTAATGAATCTTGTGATTACAACACACCTCTACAATGCTATAGGATACAAATAGATGAAATCCTACTGTTTTAATTCTAGATTTGTAGTCATTCTATATCCTGAGCAACCAAGTAGATGAGTACTTGAGCTTGTCATCAGCCTGCTAACAGTTATCTATTCATGCATAAGATAAGGTTTTTTTAAATATTTCAGAATGATATGGGAATGAGTACTTTGACAAAAATGGAGAATGAAATAAATGAACACCAATTATAAAAAGTTAAATGATTATTAATAGAGTCAATACCAATTTAGAAAAGCACTATTAACCTTAGCTTATATGTCTATTTTGGTAACTATTATATCTTTAAAAGGGTGTATTTTATGAACAAGAATCTTAGAAATTCCTTTTAAGATTCTTCCTTTAGCCTGCTATTGTCAGTGATTACATCAGATTTAGAAAGGTAGAAACAAGTAGTTGTATATAAAAACATAAATTCTCTGAAGTTTCAAATAAACTATGGGTTTCTAATTTGATGTTCGTATAGTTCTGTTATTGATAAGACTAGAAGCATAAGATGACCTGCTTTTCACCACATGAACAAGTTATAGGAAAAGTGAAATTTAGGAGGCTATAAAAAGTTGTATTGTCATCTAATGTGCAAAAAATTTTAACAGAAACATTTAAGAAATTTTAAAAGTGATTTGAAACCAGAGAAGAAAATTCAATGATTTCAGAGCTGTGCTGAAAATAAGACCTTAGTCCAGAATGCCCAAAAAAAGATATTTCCAGAGATTGCTTGGGAACACCTGGTATCCAAAATTAAATGTACTGATTAAATGGATATTGGTATTGGATTACTAGGACACAAGGACTCTTGGATACTGTTGATGCTGGTGGTCATTATTGTATTACTTTGGTTTTCTGTTTCCCAGTGTTTACACTTGCTGACTTTTCTATATGACATGTAACCCCCAACCCTCCTCAAAAATTAGTCTATTGCTGTAGATATTCTTACTCTAGTTTGTATAGTGATTAATTATTCTTGTTCTTTCACTAATCATTCAGGGAAAATTGTGATAAGCCAGCACAAAATTCAGCAGTTGTAATAGAGACTGTCTACTAAACCTATAGCCAACCTTTTCAAAGACTAATGGAATAAATCTTTTTTCCATTGGCACAGTCATCTTTTGAATATCACACCAATTACTAGGCTAGAGGTCGTTTCAATTCAGGTAGAAGCCCTTACACAATTAATAAAAGGCACCCTAAATGAGAGTGTAGAGGTGCAGTGGTTGCTAATATAAGAAATGTGTAAAGTAGTGCTACAAAACAAAATAGCACTGCACATCCTCACCACCACTCAAGGAAGTATCCAAAATTTAATACAATTTTCCTTTTTTGCCTTTTCCTGGTGAGTTATGCAATATAACCAATTACTACAACATATGCAAACTCATCTTTTGAAATATGACAAACATAGAAATATGTCTTATATGGTAATATATACAACTTATATCATATTATCTGCCATCAGGGGGAGGGTGCAGGGGTGGGAGGGAGAGAGAGAGCATGGATTGCAAAATGTCAGAAAATGATTATTAAAAATTGTAATGACATAAAAAATATGTAGACTGATTTCTGCCGTAGGTCAATCACCAGATGTCATAGATTCTTTCTTTGCTTCCCCTAAGGATGTAGTGAAAAAAGAAATTGTGACAATTGTGGTAATTGTCCTTTTTGTTATATAATATTCCTGCTTGTGCTTATATTCCTAATGAAACCACTTACATACCACTCAGGGGTTCTTGTGGAAGATACTATCAGAAAAAATATGTAAGTTGGTCAGGAAGAGTAGATTGTATGAAGGGGAATAAGCATGAGAGTGTGACCTCAGTATATAGTTCTACATCCAAGTATCACAGTAACTACAAACAGCAAAACAGCTCTATTTTATAACTGTTAATGAGAAAAACAAACAAACAAACTTACATAACCTCCTGAATGACAATGGATTGTCTTTTCCAATCTGCATCAGTTAATGAACTTTTCACACCATGAGTTTCTCACCTTCTCTTTCCACTAACTAAAGGGACAAAAAGTACAAGTCACTACAAGTCACTATTTTCTGGTAAAGAAAGATAAGATACTGATTGTTTATAAGAAGTTTATTATCTAAAATGGGAAAGATGCAGAAGGTAGAAAAAAAGTCATACAAAAAGAAACAACAAGAATTCAAGGTAAAAAATCTTCTGAGTA
The DNA here is from genome assembly GCF_016433145.1 of Gracilinanus agilis. Taxonomy (NCBI): domain Eukaryota; kingdom Metazoa; phylum Chordata; class Mammalia; order Didelphimorphia; family Didelphidae; genus Gracilinanus; species Gracilinanus agilis. The sequence continues at coordinate 231,986,980 of NC_058132.1, read as the reverse complement.
CCAAAAGAATAAATAAACCTTTACATGAAACTTAGAGAAGAAAGAATCCATATTCAATTGTGGATAGAGTGGTGTTAAGGAATAATTATGGAGCTTGATCAGGTACCTCAAATGAGAGCAAGGGTTCAATTATACAGGAATGGATAATAAGGAGATGATAGTCCATTTCAGAAATGGAGGATGATGTGATCAAAGGCAGAAAAGGAAAGAACTAAAACAGAATTCAGAGTGTGCATCAAAAACAAAGTATACATAATATCCTAAATTTAAAAATAAAATTACTTAGGAGGTCACCCATATCAATCCCATATTTTTATATATGAGAATACTGAAGCCCAGAAAAGTTGAGACTTGTCAAAGGCTAAAAAACTTAAAATCCTCAGTGGAGGGACTTGAATCTAAGCCCTTTAACTCTGAATCCATTTCTTTTTTCATTGCATCACATTAGGGACCACAGTGTATGATAATATACTCCAAAATTAGTTTGTCAGATTGTGGATTTGCTAACTTCCTGGCACCTAGTAAGCACTTTACAAATTACTTTTTCATCATCCATTCATTGATGTAGAATACATTGATGTAGGATCGATATCCTAATTCAATAAATATTTAGATGAATGACTTGATCAGAAAAAAATTCTTTGAAATGAAAGGGCATTTGGTTTTTAAACACTTCCATAAAATAATATAAGGGAGATAGATGTAAAATTATTTTCTTTTTCCAAAACTATGACAGAATAAAATTATTTTTAAACCACAAAAGCTGTGTCAACATAGTCCCTGAATGGCTTCCTAGGACCCATTTCAAATGCTTGGTATTTTCATGTGAATCACTGAGGCTTCAGAGACCTGATATAATTAAACACAGGGGACAACGGCCTGTCACTTACACTTAGCAAAAAGCAAAATAAATTCATCTTTAATTTATATATTTTTAAATTTAAAAAGATATACTTCTGTCCCTTGAGATTTTGTTTATTACTTTTAATTCAAATTCCACTCTCTCCTGTAGTGACCACTGGGAAAACTAGAGTCTGATATGTATCTATGTGAATCTCAAACCTTTTTTAACTTGATGAATCATATATAGTTTTGTGTCCCAGCTCCCAAGTCAAATAAGTAGAAATGATTTGAACATGTATTTTTGATGGGTGACTTCAAATCATTCTATTTTTTCACAATGGAATTTTTCAAATATTCTCATTGTCAATAATTGTTTAAGGTATTTTTTGTCTCAGAGCTAATGGAAGAGCAAAATCTACTTTTGTTTTTTAAAAAAATAAAGCCTTTAAGGTTTAATAAAATCAATCTCAAAATTCTGTTTTACTTAACTGCCAAAACACATAAAGATCACAAAGAAAGTTTTTATCAAAGTTTGCATTGTTAAAAATGTGTGTAACTTAACTGCAAACCAGCCGTGGTCTATATTTCTTACTTATTTAGATAATCATTTCAGACATGTAAAATACTACCTACTGAGTTTACAGGAAGAAATCATTACAAATGCATAACTCTAAGTGACTCTTTTTCATTCTGATACAATCTAATTGTGATCACATTTCATTTCCATAATATGATTTTCATCTACATAATATGTGAATCATATAACTTCTATTAATATTCACTTAATTTTCTATTCCTTAGTCTCCCTAGTATGAATGTATTCACAATTAAGACTTTAAAATATACTCACCTGGATGTTACTGAGCCATTATGATTATTCAAATAGATGGCTATTAAGTCATCCTGATGGTTACAAGCTGCTGGCTGCTGCCCGTTAACAAAGATTTATAAATTCTTCTTTGGAAAAAATGCCATGACTTGTTAGATGGTGATGGGAAGGGAGGGAGGATAATAGAATATTTATTACTAAAATCTTTATTTTTTGTTTATTACTAATCAATATATTGCTCTAAATTTCCTTTTCAAAGGTTAGTTTTAGGGAAACTATTATTTCTACAGATGAATTTGTGTTCTTCTTGGGCCAGATAACCAAAATTTTGCAGTGCTGTGCATTTTGGGTTTTCCTGTCTGAAAACTTAGAGCTTAATATATTGGCTATGTCACTATGTCACAATATGCATAACTCAAGTAGCTTTAAGTGTCTCCTTCTGCTCTCTTCAGATAGTTCCAGTTATATTTTATCCTTAGATGTTTTGTCTTGAACTGCATTATAACACATGTCACTTCAAGCCCTTGGGAGCAAGTGGGAGTATGCATCTTTAATAAAAATCCCAAAATGGAATCAGTCATAAAGAAAAGCATGTTTCTCTATTACACTTTTTAAAATATATAAAATTTACAAATTATATGACATAAATTTTATGACAAAAGGTAATTTATTTTAATATTAAAAGAAGTTCCAAATGCATAAGCCAGGAAGATGGAACTGCTTATATTGACAAAATATTACAAACAATAACAGTACGCTATATACAGTGACTGTGATTTTCAGATTTAACTTCATCTCTCTATAGACTTCATCCCACCAAACAAGTCTAGCTCCGTGGAATTGTTGAAAGTCCAGAGCTTCTGACTATTCATACTTTAATATTTCAAAAGTATGTTATCCTGAAAGTAGCTCTAGTTAGCGCAAACAGCCTAGAGCAGGTTGTGTGAATCATATAGTCCAGTGATGGGCAAACTTTTTTAAAAAGGGGGCCAAAGGAAAGGAAATGCTCATCTGTCATTCTGTTTCTAAGGCAACTCTTTGAAAGTTTCATTGCATTGTATCCTACTCGTATTGGTCAGATTAGGAAAAATGTCACTCAGCCGGATAGAACATTTCAGGGGGCTGCATCTGGCCTGTGGGCCATAGTTTGCCCATTACTGATATAGACTATGCTAGAAGAGCAAAGGATGCCTCTTGTTTAAACAATGAGAAGAGAAAAACGAAAATACCTAAGTCCATCAAATCAATTGTATTATTATTTTTTATTTTGTATTTCTGTGGTACTGTACTGAATGGGTCTGAACTCAAGTGTATGCATGACTTGGCATGGAAACTACTAGTCACAAAGAATGTAAGCTCCTTAATTGCAGAATATGAATTTTTTGGTCTTGAATCTCCATTAAATTGCATCATTCATTGAAAATGATGGTTATTTAATTAATGCCTGTTGGATTAAATCAGTAATTTCTGTATCTATGTTGTGACAATGTCCTTTCTTAAGACTAAGAAGCAGATTGGTTTACCGGGGTCTTTTTTTTTGTTTGTTTGTTTTTGTTTTTGCTTTTATCTCTACCCAATTCATTCTAGCAGAGGATCAGCTTACCTAGTCTGCTTCATCAGCAATTCCTACCTACACATCATAATATAAAGGAAGCCTAATATTTCTTCCCAAGACCTTCCAAAATATTGGACATTTTACCATTAAATACTAATTGCCTTAGGTTGTGAAGGTTTTAGTGACATCCAGAATTCACTTTAAAAGTGCAATGCCTGTTCAGAGATTATTAATAGCTGAAAGAAAAACCCTGCAGAACCTCAGCACAGACACATGGAAAGTTGGGTGCAAATACAGTTCAAGGTAGAAGGAAACCTTAGACAAATGGCCTACTTTGAAATGTTCTCTTTGGCTGACTGTAGAGCTTCAATGAATTACAGCATCTTGGAATTGTAAGGAAACTCCAAGGTCACTTTGTCCAACCTATTCCTGTTCAGAAACACTCTCTATAAATTTCCCAGTGATTATTCCACCCCAATATGAAGACAGTCATTGAGAAATGGGATCATAAGATCATGGATTCTAGAGCTAAAAGTAGCCTGCAATCATTTAGTCCAATACCTCATTTTACTAATAAACTATGGTTAGTTAACTAATAAAGTATGGCCAGGAGAGAGTAAATTAATTGCCCAAGGTAATTCATGTAGTAAGTGACTCATCTCCTGTGACTAAACTCAATAGAGTCAATTGTTAAATGTTCAGTTTGAACACTATGTGACCCCCAAAGAAAATGGCAAATACTACAAATCAGTGCTTGGTTTATTGCTTTGTGGATAGCTTAGACTTAGGAGAGTAACAGAGAAAATGTTTTTAAATGCAAATTAAACTTTAAAATTTGTCATATAAACTTGGAGAGTGGGTTGTTCATTTTCCAGCATATTCTGTTTGCCACCTATTCATTCCAAAGGCAAATGCAATCCATTCCACTCCTGAAACTCTGTAATTGTTAGGATATTCTTCATTGTATGAATGCTCCTCTCCATTGTTCATTCATTGCTCCAAGGGCAACTTGAATCTTTTTCACATAACAATACTTGACATACTTGATGACACTATTGCTAAAACACTCGAAGAGTGCATGATTTCAAAACTTCTCATAATACTGATTAATCTCTTTTAGATGATCTCCCACTAGTGGTGTTTTTCATAACATGTGATGGCTCCAATAGAACCTAATTATACAAATGTAATCAATCAAAGTAGAATGTAAAGGAGCCTCCAATCTTTGTGTCCTGGACTCTTTTCTCTCTTCTTTATATGCTTACCCTTATCTCTAATCCCTCAAAAATTCTTTGCTAATTTTAAAAACAAAACTATTCTTATGTCAATTAGTATTTTTTAAATGAATTTAATTATAGTAATACTTTGGTGAAATGGAAACATTACTCTATTTGCAGTAAAAAAAATCTTCATTTGAGTCCTAACTATGCCATTTACTAGCTGTGTCGCCTCTGTAAGAATGGAATTTGTGCAAAGGGGGATTGGACCAAAGGAGCCCTAGAAGGAGTAGCTGACAGTTCGTGATAATTGGTGACAGTTGAGACCAGAGGGGAATTCTGGAAAAGGCTCCAGAGGAGGAAGGGAAGAAAAAGGGCTTCTTACTGAGGATGGGGAGAGGAAGGAGGTGGACATCTCAGGTTGGATCCAGTCCTGAGAGCTTCCTGAGGATTTTTCTTTGGACATTGATACCCCAGTTCCCTGGTCAAAGGCATCCCATCCCTTCTTACCCATCAAGACTTCAACCACTGAGTAAGATAAGTTTTGGGACTCCATTTTGGGAACGGTCTCTTGGGTTCCTTCTCCCATTATCCAGCCTTGCTGAGAGACCATTTCCGGTCAAACTTACAATTATAGGAAAGGATAGAAATAGAAATAGAAACAGAAGAAGAAGGGATGAGGGGGGACTCAGGAGTGGGAACCCCAAAGGTTCCCACCTGAGTGACAGACCCCATAGAAATAGAGAAGAGGGCACCCCAAAATCCCTCTGCCCTTCACCCCTTTCCCCAATTCCTATACTGATATTAATAAAAGATATTCATTAGTCAGATAGCATTCTAAAGTGCCTGAGAGACGAGAGGGAGGGAAATCACAGCTTGGTCTGGCTGCCTCCATCTTGGAGCCAGACTACCCACTATGAAGTTGGCTGACCTGGGGGGAGGCTTGCGTGAACCCTGTCCTCAATCAGAATCTGATTGAGGTCCCCCATACCTCATCTTATAGGGAAGCCTTGCCCCCAACTCCTGTGGGGTGACACGACCATCCAGGTCACCCAGTTTGCGGGGGACACCCCCTTAAAGTCTCAGCAGTGCATATTCGGCCCTGGAAGAGAGAGTCACCACCTCATAGACTTAGACTCTCTCCCCCTCTATCATAACATTGATTACTGGCTCTCATTATTAATACAGTTTGGGCAGAGGCTCTCTTTATTGTTATACCTTGGACAAGTCAATTTATTTTTTCAAACCCAATTTCACACAAAAATAAATAAATAAACTACCTAACTCAGCTGATACAGGAACAACCTACCTCACTTTATTGTTGTGAATATCAAATGTCATAACATAGTTATAAAGCATTATGTGAATAGCAGTTAAATGTCAGTCATGTCTTATATACATGTATTTATATTGCTGATGTCTCTCTTAGACAATACACACCTCCAGGGCAATGACTGAGTGTATTTATTCTGCTTTATAGCACTCAGAAGATGGCCTCATAAAATTTGTAATTCATATGTACTTTCTGGTGGTGACAGTACATTATCCAAGGATTTCTTATGATCCTCAGTCTAAGTGCCCATAGGCTCTACCTCCCACAAGGTCTCCTGCCCATAGGGATCCTTGAAGCCTATAGCCCTGAGCATTTCTTGAGAAGTGAACAGCTAGAGGAGTAAAGTAACCTACATCTCCATGGAAACAGGTGATGTTTCAGAGAAGAAAAAGAAAGGAAAAATATTGCAGTAGAGGCTATGAAACTGGCCATTCTACTTTTTTTTTCACTCTCATCAACACATTTTTGCCTGCTAGTCTGCATAACCAGGAAAAAAAGAAAGCTGAAGTTAATGAAAAGTTGTAAAACGGATGGGTTTTTTTTCTTTATCTCTCCATCCAGTCTCCAATGTTAATTTTTTATTTTTTATGTTTTACAGTTTACATAGATATAATTTTTAATCATTGTTTTCTGACATTTTGTTATCCATTTTTTCTCCTTCTTTCCCTCCCATCTCCCTCTCCAAGACAGAAGGTGATATGATACAGTTTGTACATGTGTTATTTTAAGATTGTTCATTGTATTTTGAAAAAAGATGTATATCACATATTAGAGAAAAATTCATGAAGGAAACAAAGTGAAGAATGGTTCTGTAGTTCTTTGATCACTTGATTTATTAGTTATCATTTTCTAGAACTCATCTGATAAGAGTTTTATACTATATAAAAAGATTACTCAATGATTCACTGTACCAAGTTTCAAAATGAATAGCAGCCTCTCTTCTAGATCTCTTGGATCTTAAAGTCTCAAAAGAAAACATCATATTATAGTTCAGTACATGTTTAATTTAGGACCAAAAGACTTAGGTTGGACTCTTCATCCTTAACTACATATGTGTCTTTTAGCAAATTGTATAACTTCAGTTTTTCAATGTATAAAATTAACATCATGGCAAAATTGGGACATTAAGGCATTGTGTGGGATTAGGGAAACTGCAAGATGACAGGGGTCAGTGAAAATGAAGTCTCCTTAATCCCTGGTCTTTGGAGAAACATAAGCAGGCTTGACTGGAAGGGAGGTGCAGGAGCTTGTGGAGTACTTCTTGAATGGCTGATCTCCTATCTAAGTCTCTAAATATTCTTCTTTCTAAACCTAGATAGCTAAACTAAGGTAAACTGTGACATTGCTTGAAGGTCTAACAAAAGTAAAACAGCTTTGGCTGTCAGAGACTGAATGGCTCTAGCAGCTACACAGAGTATGTGTGCCCAGAGCCCAGAGCCAAGAGCAAAGAGCCTACTGCCTTTTATACCAGGACTCCAAAATGCCTTTAACTGCCCCCACTCTTAGATTTCTGGGGGGCACTATGGAATCCTTTGATGCAGCTTGAACCCCTCTCAGCAATATGAATCCCACAATTGCTGGTGGACTTGTGAATTGATTCAACCATTCTGGATGACAATTTGGAACTATATGGATAATATGGATCCCACACTATGTGCAAAAGACACTAAAAGACCTGCTGCCCTTTAATTCAGCCATACCACTGCTGGGTTTATATCCAAAAGAGATCATAAGGGAAAAGACTTGTATAAAAAAAATTTATAGCCACACTCTTTGTGGTAGCAAAAAATTGGAAAACAAGAAGATGCCCTTCAGATGGGGAATGGCTAAACAAACTGTGCTATCTATTGGTGATGGAATACTATTGTGCTCAAAGGAATAATGAACTAGAGGAATTCCGTGTGAACTGGAAAGACCTCCAGGAAATGATTCAGAGTGAAAGAAGCAGAACCAGGAGAACATTGTACACAGAGACTGATACACTGTGGTAAAATGGAAAGATCAACTGCTTGATCACATGGGAAGACAGGGATATGTCTGGGGATATAGAATCTAAACAATCACCCTAGTGCAAATATCAATAATATGGCAATAGGTCTTGATCAAGGACACATATAAAATCCAGTGAAATTGCGTGTCGGCTATGGGAAAGGGGTGGCGGTGGGGAAGAAAAGAACGTGAATCCTGTTACCATAGGAAAATGTTCTAAATTAATTAATTAAAATTTCAAAAAAATTAAATTAAATTAACATTGATATGCTACCAATCTCACAGAATGAAAGACTAAGAATTGGAAGGGATCTTAGAAGCCATCTAGTCCACATTATAGCAAAAGAAGGATGTCCTTTAAAACATATTGAACAACTTATAATTGAGCTTTTACTTGAAGAATGCATAAATGAACAGCATTTGTTAAGTCCTCATTACTTGTCAAACAATGCTAAATTTTGAAGACATAAATACAAAATCAAACAGTTTTTATATAGTGTAAAACTATAGTATAAGTGATATTAGTCTGTGGAGTTTTTGACTGGAAAGTTACAAAGATGGTGAATAGAATAATAGATCAGTTCAATGATATATGCTTTCCAGAGTCAACTTATGTATTGATTTCATTACATTTCTCAGAGACAGAGGTGATAAGAGGGGAGGGTTAACAAAGAAGAGAATGAAGAGTAGAAAACATCCGGGGTGAAGATTTTTAAAAAGCACAGATTCAGAGAATGCAGAGCAGATTCTCCCTTGGTTTCTGATGGTCCAATTAGCAGAATAAAGCAGCAAAAGTAGCTTGAAGATTTTTAGGGAAGAAATGGGAGGGGACACGAAAGTGATCCACTAACTTTCCAAATCCATTCTACTTTTTTGTTGTTTGGTTTTGTTTTTTAAATTTAAACATTTATTAATATTCATTTTTAACATGGTTACATGATTCGTGCTCCTACTTTCCCCTTCACCCCCTTCACTCCCCCCACTCATACCCAACACACATTTCCACTGGTTTTGTCATGTGTCCTTGATCAAGACCTATTTCCAAATTGTTGATAGTTGCACTGGTGTGGTAGTTTCAAGTCTACATCCCCAATCATGTCCACCCCGACCCATGCGTTCAAGCAGTTGTTTTTCTTATATGTTTCCTCTCCTGCAGTCCTTCCTCTGAATGTGGGTAGCGTTCTTTACCATAAATCCCTCAGAATTGTCCTGGGTCATTTCATTGCTGCTGGTACAGAAGTCCATTGCATTCGATTTTACCACAGAATGTCAGTCTCTGTGTACAATGTTCTTCTGGCTCTGCTCCTTTTGCTCTGCATCAGTTCCTGGAGGTCTTTCCAGTTCACCTGGCACTCCTCTAGTTTATTATTCCTTTTAGCACAATAGTATTCCATCACCAGCATATACCACAATTTGTTCAGCCATTCCCCAATTGAAGGACATACCCTCCTTTTCCAGTTTTTTGCCACCACAAAAAGCACAGCTATAAATAATTTCATACAAGTCTGTTTATCTATGATCTCTTTGGGGTACAAACCCAAGAATGGTATGGTTGGATCAAAGGGCATGCATTTTTTTATAGCCCTTTGAGCATGATTCCAAATTGCCAGCCAGAATGGTTGTATCAGTTCAAAACTCCACCAGCAATGCATCAATGTCTCAATTTTGCCACATCCCCTCCAACATTCATTACTCTCCCCTTCTTTCATTTTAGCCAATCTGCTAGGTGTGGGGTGGTACCTCAGAGTTGTTTTGATTTTCATTTCTCTAATTATTAGAGATTTAGAACACTTTCTCATGTGCTTATTGATACTTTTGATTTCTTTATCTGAAAATTGCCTATTCATGTCTCTTGCCTATTTTTCAATTGGGGAATGGCTTGATTTTTTATACAATTGCTTTAACTCCTTGTATATTTGAGTAATTAGACCCCTGTCAGAGTTTTTCGTTATAAAGATTTTTTCCCAATTTATTATTTCCCTTCTGATTTTGACTACATTGTTTTTGTTTGTACAAAAGCTTTTTAGTTTAATATAATCAAAAAATTTAATTTACATTTTGTAATTTTCTCTAACTCTTGCTTGGTTTTAAAGTCTTTCCTTTCCCAGAGATCTGACAAGTATACTATTCTGTGTTCACTTAACTTATTTACAGTTTCCCTCTTTATATTCAAGTCATTCACCCATTCTAAATTTATCTTGGTGTAGGGTGTGAGATGTTGATCTAAACCCAGTCTCTCCCATATTGTTTTCCAAATTTCCCAGCAGTTTTTGTCAAGTAGTGGATTCATGTCCCAAAAGTTGGGCTCTTTGGGTTTATCATACACTGTCTTGCTGATGTCATTTACCCCAAGTCTATTCCACTGATCCTCCTCTCTGTCGCTTAGCCAGTACCATATCGTTTTGATGACTGCTGCTTTATAGTATAGTTTAATATCTGGTACTGCCAGGCCCCCTTCCTTCACATTTTTTTTCATTATTTCCCTTGATATTCTCGATCTTTTGTTATTCCAAATCAACTTTGTTATAGTTTTTCCTAATTCAGTAAAGAAGTTTTTGGTAGTTTGATAGGTATGGCACTAAATAGGTAAATTAATTTGGGTAGAATGGTCATTTTTATTATGTTAGCTCGTCCTCCCCATGAGCAGTCAATGGCTTTCCAATTGTTTAGATCCAGTTTTATTTGTTTGGAAAGTGTTTTGTAGTTGTTTTCATATAATTGCTGTGTTTGTTTTGGTAGATAGATTCCTAGCTATTTTATATTGTCTAGGGTGATTTTAAATGGTGTTTCTCTTTCTACTTCGTGCTGCTCTAATGTGTTGGAGATGTATAGAAATGCTGATAATTTATGTGCATTTATTTTGTATCCTGCAACTTTGCTAAAGTTGTTGATTTCTTCTACCAGCTTCTTGGTTGATTCCTAGGATTTTTTAAGTAGACCATCATATCATCTGCAAAGAGTGATAGCTTAGTCTCCTCATTGCCTATTTTGATACCTTCAATTTCTTTTTCTTCTCTAATTGCAACTGCTAGTGTTTCTAGTACTATGTTGAATAATAGAGGTGATAATGAGCATCCTTGTTTTACTCCTGATCTTATTGGGAAGGTTTCTAATTTATCACCATTGCATATGATGTTTGTTGATGGTTTTAGGTATATACTGTTTATTATTTTTAGGAAAGGTCCTTCTATTCCTATACTTTTCAGTGTTTTCAATAGGAATGGATGCTGTATTTTGTCAAAGGCTTTTTCAGCATCTATTGAGATAATCATGTGATTTTTGTTTGTTAGACTGTTGATATGGTCAATTATGTGGATGGTTTTCCTAATGTTGAACCATCCTTGCATTCCTGGTATGAATCCCACTTGATCATGGTGGATGATCTTCTTAATTACTTGCTGGAGTCTCTTTGCTAGTATTCTATTTAAGATTTTTGTATCTATGTTCATTAGGGAGATTGGTCTGTAGTTTTCTTTCTCTGTTTTTGATCTCCCTGGCTTTGGAATCAGTACCATATTTGTGTCATAGAAGGAATTTGGTAGGACTCCTTCTTTGCTTATCATATCAAATAATTTGTATAGTATTGGGATTAGTTGCTCTTTGAATGTCTGATAGAATTCACTCGTGAATCCATCAGGCCCTGGCGATTTTTTCTTAGGAAGTTCTTTGATGGCTTGTTCAATTTCTTTTTCTGATATGGGATTATTTAGGTATTCTATTTCTTCTGCTGTTAATCTAGGCAGTTTATATTTTTGTAAATATTCATCCATCTCTCCTAAATTGTTATATTTATTGCCATATAATTGGGCAAAATAGTTTTTAATGATTGCCTTAATTTCCCCTTCATTAGAGGTAAGGTCTTCCTTTTCATCTTTGATACTGTCAATTTGTTTTTCTTCTTTCCTTTTTTTTATTAGATTGACCAGTACTTTGTCTATTTTATCTGCTTTTTCAAAATACCAGCTTCTAGTCTTATTTATTAATTCAATAGTTCTTTTACTTTCGATTTTATTAATTTCTCCCTTGATTTTTAGTATTTCTACTTTTGTTTTCATCTGGGGATTTTTAATTTGCTCGCTTTCTAATTTTTTGAGTTGCATGCCCAATTAATAAATCTCTGCCCTCCTTAATTTGTTAATATATGCACTCAAGGATATAAATTTCCCCCTGAGTACTGCCTTGGCCTCATCCCACAGAGTTTTGTAGGATGTCTCATCATTGTCATTCTCTTCAATGACATTGTTCATTGTTTCTATGATTTCTTCTTTGTAGAATCATATTATTTAATTTTGGAGAATCATATTATTTAATTTCCAATTAGTTTTTGATTTGCCTGTCCAGGTGCCCTTACTAATTATTATTTTTATTGCATTATGATCTGAGAAGGTTACATTTATTATTTCTGCTCTTTTGCATTTGTTTGCAATGATTCTATGCCTTATAACATTGACAATCTTTGTGAATGTACCATGTGCAGCTGAAAAGAAGGTGTATTCCTTTTTGTCCCCATTTATTTTTCTCCACATATCAATTAAACCTAATTTTTCTAGGACTTCATTCACCTCTCTTACCTCTTTCTTATTTATTTTTTGGTTTGATTTATCTAGATCTGAAAGAGGAATATTTAGATCTCCCACTATTATGGTTTTACTATCTATTTCCTTCTTGAGCTCTGCCAGTTTCTCCTTTATGAATTTGGATGCTATGCCAATTGGTGCATACATATTGGGCAGTGTTATTTCCTCATTGTTTATACTGCCTTTGATCAGGATGTAATGATCTTCCCTGTCTTTTTAAATCATATCTATTTTTACTTTGGCTTTGTCAGAAATCATAATAGCCACTCCTGCCTTCTTTTTCTCATTTGACGCCCAAAAGGTTTTGCTCAAGCCCTGAACCTTAAACTTGTGTATGTCCAGCCGCCTTATATGTGTTTCTTGTAGACAACATATGGTGGATTTTGGGTTTCTAATCCACTCTGCTATTTGCTTCCGTTTTATGAGCGCGTTCATCCCATTCACATTCAGAGTTATAATCATCAGTTGTGCATTTGCTGACATTTTCGTATCCTCCCCTATTCTTACCCCCTTTTTCCTTATACTTTTTCCTTTTAAACTTTTTTGCTATTGAGCCGCTATCCCTTATCCCCTCCCTTGATTAACTCCCCTTTCTACCCCCTCCCTTATTATTCTCCTCTTTTTGTTTTTAAAGGCCTAATGAATTCCCTCCCTCTTCTTCTCCCCTCCCTTTTTTGACCTCCCCACTCCCCTGCTCCCCTTGGTTCATCCCTTCTGACTTTCTCAGTAGGGTTAGGTAAGAGTTTCATATCCCAGTGGATAGTATAGCTACTCTTCCCTCTCTGGGTTGATTACACTGAGAGTAAGGATTAAATATTACTTCTTAATGCTCTCTTCTCTCCTTCTTATAATAGTATTAGTCCCCTCTCCTTCCCATGTCCTCTTTGTGTGTAATATCATATCCTATTTTTCTTATTCAATCAAGTTTCTCTTGGTGTCCCCTACTATTCACCCCCTCTTTCCCATCCCCCATGTCATCTTAGACCATTTAGTATTCCACTCTCTCCCTGTGAATTATTCTTCTGATTACTATAATAGTGAATACTATAATAGTGAATAGAGTTCACTACAGAGAATTATACATAGCATTTCTCTACATAGGAATACAGATAATTAGATCTTACTGAGGCCCTTAAAAAGGCAAATTTAAAAATTATGAGTTTTCTTTCTTTCCCCTCTGTTTCTTATTTACCTTTTCATTTTTCTCTCGATTATTGTGGTTGGATATCAAACTTTCCATTTAGCCCTGGTCTTTTCTGTGCAAATACTTGGAAATCTTCAATTTTGTTGAATGCCCATACTTTCCCCTGGAAGTATATAGTCAATTTTGATGGGTAGTTGATCCGTGGTTGCAGGCCCAGCTCTCTTGCCTTTCTGAATATCATATTCCAAGCCTTGCGGTCTTTTAGAGTGGAGGCTGCCAGATCCTGTGTGATCCTGATTGGTGCTCCTTGATATTTGAATTGTCTCTTTCTGGCTTCTTGTAAGATTTTTTCTTTTGCTTGGAAGCTCTTCAATTTGGCTATTATATTCCTGGGGGGTTGCCTTTTCAGGGTCTAGTGTAGAGGGTGATCTATGGATCCTTTCAATGTCTATATTGCCCTCTCATTGTAGAACTTCAGGGCAGTTTTGCTGAATAATTTCTTTTAGTATGGAATCCAAATTTCTATTAATTTCTGCTTTTTCAGGAAGACAAATGCTTCTCAAATTGTCTCTTCTAGACCTGTTTTCTTGATCTGTCACTTTCTCATTGAGATATTTCATGTTTCCTTCTATTTTTTCAGTCTTTTGACTTTGTTTTATTTGTTCTTGTTGTCTTGAGAGATCATTAGCTTCTAGTTGCTCAATTCTAGCCTTTAGGGACTGTTTTTCGGCTTTAATCTTTTGGTTTTTAGCTATGATCTTTTGGTTTTCCTTTTCAATCTGGTCATTTCTGATGTTCAATTTGCTTATCAGTTCATTTGATTTCTGAGCCTCACTTTCCAATTGCAAAATTCTGCCTTTTAAACTGTTATTTTCTTGCCTGATTTCCTTTTTAGCTATTTCCCACTTCTCTAACCAGATCTTTTCCAACTTTCTCGTCACCTCAGTTTTGAACTCTTCAAGAGCTTGTGACCAGTTTTCCTTATTTTTGGAAGGGTCTGGATGCTTGTTTGTTTTCCTCGTCTGTTTGCTCGGTTGCCTGGATTTTCTCTGTGTAAAAGTTGTCAAGTGTTAAAGATTTCTTTTTCTTGTTGTTAATCTTTCTCTTCTGAACTTCCTGATTCTAGATAGCCATCGTTAGCCCAGCAGCTTCTCAGCTTTATCCTCACGCTCAGGGTCTGTCTGTGGTCTTTTGGGTCCTGAGGTCTGAGGTCTGGTTTTTCTCAAGGTCAAGCCACCTGGAGGACCCCCTTGCTTGATCCTCTGCAGGAGGTTCCTTTACAAGTCTCAGGGCACTGCTTCCACAGTCGTATACCCGTCTGCACTTGTTCCCCACTCAGGGTTTCAGAGCCTTCGCTCGTGCCTGTGTCCGCCTCCACCCGCACCTCCGCCCACGTCTGCTTGCTGTGTCTGTGCTCAAAGTCCATGTGCGTTCTTTAGCTTTTTGGGGTCCTAAGTCTTGCTGCTCTCAGGAACAGGCCCTGGAGCTGCCAATGACTCAATGGGTGCCCCAAACTTGCTCTATTTCTTTTTAGCTGGCTTTGGCACTATAGGTGGTGTGTGTGGAGGGGTTGGGGGAAGGGGGGTTGCACAGCCCACAATTTAGTGAGAGCTGTTTCACCCCTTTATAGCATGGAAATGTCCCGATTCCACGTACCTTCCACACTGTACCCTGTTGTGGGGTCCTTCCATTCATCTGGACTTGTTTTTATGTCCCCTTGAGGAGTCCTGTTTGTTTCAGTCAGGAGAGGTTAAGAGCTGCTTTTTACTCTGCCGCTATCTTAACCCAGAACCCATCCATTCTACTTTTGAATAGATGTTAGACTCAGTAAATGTTCATTATATCAGACTTAAATTTGACTCTATGTCTTCTTTTATTGTGAGTTCTGTACCTTAATGTAAATATTTTCCAATATACAGTTTTGTTTATTGGTCTGTTCCATATGTGCAAGAAACTCCTGTATATGAAATACTGAACAAAAGTGTTCAGAACATGTTAATCTGGTTGATTTGTTTATATAGCATGCTTTTAAGATTAGAGACTAGTTCATGAGTTGACATATTTTTGTACCAATGACATATTTTGAAATCTTTTATTTTTCTACTTGTTAATTTTATATACTTTAGCCATAAGATAACTGGACAAACTCCCAAGAAACTATAACTATATAAATAATTGTCATCTATGAAGAGAAGTGGGTATGGTGGCTCTAAGAATGTGCTATAATTAACACATTAAACTATAATAATATGAAGTCTAGCCTGAGACCAGAGAGTGAGCCACATTTTCCTAGTCCTTTTCTATTTTATTTTTTCTGTCTTCATTTTTTTTTCCTTTATCACCCCATCAACCAATTTTATTGAGTGTTCAAAGAGCATAAAGCATACATTTTTGAATAGGAACAATAGATAACAGGTTTTTTTCCATCACTAATTAACATACTAAAAAATCAAAAGCAAGATTTTAAAAAATGCTAAATGCTAACAAATAAGAGATATGTTCTTCCCAAATAAAAGGTAGAAATCAGATGGATCTTTTTCTTCTGCTATATCTCATACATGGATATGGGAATCTGGCACATGTGTGGCACAGATGTTTGGCATGAGACAATCTACAGACCTAGACAAATACATATTTTTCCTACTAAAAGCTCTTGGAAGAAAACCATAGCACCTGTTTCCTAAATTAATAATTTTCCATATAGCTTTTCCATATCCTTCAATAGACTTTGCTAGAATATTAGGCTTTATAAATGTTTTTTTTCATTCCACTTACATGATGACAGACAACATATAAACATACATTTAGATTATTTGAAAAAAATGAACAAGAGGAAATTAACAAATCTTCAGACTCTGAAAACAACCTTCTTGGATCAAATAAAATTTTTCTTCTATGTGGCACACCTTCAGTTTTGAAAATGGCTACCAAATTTAAATTACATATTAAAATATACATAAAATTTCTTTTTACTCCAAAATCATATTTATATATAAATTATTATTGATAATTCTGAATGATTATTAACCAGATATAGTTGCTTTCTTCACTGATACAAACTATAGCTTGTCTGAAACTTCTCATGCTATATAATTCTTGTCTAAATCTTTCCCATAAATCCTCCATAAAGAAGTAAGCTCTAGATTGCTTCCTTTATATCTTTTAATGTTTTGTAGATGTGTTACCCTTTTGTTGTTCATTCATAATTCTTCTTTGTTTTCATTGAAGTACAAGGTAACTTCTTTATTCTGTAATACCCAGAGAATGATGCTTGTCTTGTCACATCTTAGAAGCAAATGATAAGTGGTCATAAATTATTTGCCCCTACCCTGTACCTTTTCTTTGTACTTTGGTCACCTAAAATTTTTAGTCTTCAAATGTTTAGCTATTCCACTTTTCTATTCACATAGCATCAGTAGGACAACAGCATGATAATACATAAACATGTGGGATTCATTAGAATACAGAAAGAAACACATTACAAAATCAGAAAATCAGATAATTGAAGAACTGGAAGGGATCTCAAAAGCAATATTGTCCAGCCCATACATAAAGGAAATCTAAAGCGTGTCTATCAGTAGTTGAAAAAGAAAAAAAAAACTGCTCTGAGAGATCTCTGTTACGATTAAAAATGATAAAGGCCAATATAAAAGGGGAAAATAGTATTTTAATAAAAGCCATTGCTGATAGAGATAAATTGACCACACACCTGTAAGAAATCTCTGGTGCCTCCGCCATTTTCTTCCATACCTTCCCTAGTCCTCTCTCTTCCACAGGAGCCCACTCAGGTAATCAAGAGGCCATCTCCAGCCCTCTCCGAATTTAAACTGCCCTATACTTTGGTTCCCATTCTCTGACATAATCACGTCAGAAACCAGAAACACATTGGAATCACGGGAAATGTAGTCTCAAAGTCCCCACGTGTCCACAGGAAGTTTGTAAGATACTTTTAAATGGCACCTCCCTGAATTCCAAACACACACCTCTAAGAGGAAGGAACACATCTACTATCTCTAAAGGTAGACCATTCAAAATTTTGGAAAGTTTTAATTATTAGGAAGTTTTAGTGTTTTTTGTTTGTTTGTTTTCTTTAAATAAGCAGCCTAAACTTCTTTGCAGGTCTACTCATTTATCCTGATTCTACTTGTCAAACCATTTTTTCTAAATTTTAATCCATCCTCCACATGAGACCTTTTACATATATATGTGATATATATGTATATATATATATACATATATATACATATATATAAACAGTTGTTATATTCCCTGGATATATCTTTTCTCCAGGCTAAGTATGACAACTTTCTTTAACAAAGTCCCATGTACTTAAGGCAATTTATTAGCCTAGTTACAGTCTTCTGTACACTCTCCAACTTGTCAATTCATTTTCTAACTGTGGTGCCTTGAACTAAACACAATATTCCAGTAGAAATATGATAAGGGCAGAGAATACAGTGGTTCTGCCAACTCTCTATTCTTAGAAGTATGATTCTTTTAAGGTATAACAAGATTGCACTAGCTTTCTTGGCTATTATGCCACACTTATGGCTTCATATTGAGTTTGAGATCCACAGATACTCTCAAATGCTCCTCAGAACAACTGCTCCATCTGTGTGCCTCATCTTGTATTAGCGAAGCTGACTTTTTGTATACAAAAACGGAGTCTTTATATTTAACCCTGTTAAATCTCATCTCATTGTCAAGGAGACACACCATCCTGCCCTAGAGAAGTATCTCCCTTGGGTCACCACTATTTGGATTGCTGACTTCTCCCTGAACACTATATCAAGAAAAGCTCATCTTTCCCCAGAACATTTTATACACTTCAGTCTTTCCTTTACCAATCCTCTCATCCTTCTACTTCTTATTCTAAGAAGTGGAATTAGATCACCACTACCTTTGATTCTAAAAATGTTACATCTTGAAATGGTAAGAAATGGATTTTCTTATTTTTCCACTCATCATCTTTGTGAGTTCCCAATCCAAAATTCCATTACCTTCTTTTCTTGTTATTCAGTCACTTTTCAGTCTTTTCTTGACTCTCCATGACCCCATTTGGAGTTAGCTTGGCAAAGATAGTGAAGTGGTTTACCATTTCCTTCTCTAGTTCATTTTCCCGATGAAAAAAGTAAGGCAAACAAGTTTAAGTGACTTGTACAAGGTCATACATCTAATGAGTATCTGAGGTCGCATTTGAGCTCATGTCTTCCTGACTCTAGCCCTAGCTTTCTTTTTACTGTTCCACCTAATTCTTTCTATTTCTTCTTCCTATCTGTTATATCACCAATTGGAATGTAAACTCCTTCAGAACAAAAATTCCTTTGATATTGTATTTTTATCTCTAGTATTTAGCATCGTGGTTGATATATAATAAAATTTTAATAAATTTTCATTCATTCATTCTTCAAGGAAAAGCTAAGTGTCTAGTTATAAGGTATATTTTAGAAGAGATGCTTATTTTAGTACAGTTTGGACTAGTAAACTGCCTTATTATCTGGACTTGCTTAAATGTCAAGTGAAATCAATAAATAATTATCATACAACTATGTAATAGGCATGAAGCTAAGTGCCAGGATTGTGAAGAAAAACAAAACAATACCTGTTATCAAGGTGTTTTCAATTTTAAAAAAATACATTTATTTTTAAAATAGGAATTGATTGGCGAGATCTCTGTACACCCACATAAATGTGTTCAAATTCCATTTTTCTTCTTCATTTATTTTTTTTCTGTTTGTTGCCTTAGATTTTTATTCTTGGATAGTTTCCACCTCTCTAGTATGACTTCTCCTGAGGTTCTTACCTCTCTCTCCTTTAAACCCATTGAAATATACTTTCACACATGTCAGACTATGACAAGATTTCCTCCCCCTTTATCATAAACTCTATGATTAAGTATACATTTCCCTCTCAGGTTCTTATAATTTCTACCCAATAAACTAAGTACAAAAGATAATTTTCTCTTTTATAATTCTCCCACATTTTTGAAGCATGAAATTATCATAGGGCAAGTCAAAATTTTTGTAGTCATTATGTTTTTGAGGAGAGACAGACAGACCAACAGACAGAGATGTCCAGAAAATTTAATTCCTCCATCATTACTACTATCTTCCCTCTATGCCAGTGCATAATCTATTTACCAAGTACTTAATCAGCAAGTGTTTGAATCATGTTTAAAAGAGCTATTGTTTTATTTTTGAGAAAAATTAAGAAATTTATAATCTTTCACTATTAATAATTATATTACCCATTTAGCATTTTATATATTACAAATAACTTTCATACATATTATATATTCCTCATAGTAAATCTATAAATTAGAGAGAATAATTATAATTGTCATTTTATAGATAAAGAAACCACAGAGAGATTAAATTATTTTTCCAGGTCATAAAGTAAGTCAGTGATAGCTTTGGCCTAATTCTCAGTTCTCCTAACTCCTTGTCCAATGCTCAGTTTTTAAAAAGAGTACTAAACTAGAGAAATATTTCAGATGTAGTTTATCTAAATTTTAGAAAGGCATTTGACAGATATTTGCATTGTCTTCTGGGGTTACGATGAGTAGTTTCTAGGGCATTTTCATATTCTTTATGGATAAGATGAAAGGTTGTTGGCTTAATTAGAATAAACTAAGGTGTATTTGAAATGGAATCAAATGGCCAGGCCCAAAGAGTAGTCATTTATAACTAAGTGTCAACTTCAAGGGAATTTTCTAGTAGACTACCCCAGCAATCTATAGATGTAATTTTTATCTTTAATTGCTTTAAAATAATAGCTAGACTGCTTATTAACATATTAAGACAATAAGTATTTATTAAGTGCTTACTATGCACTAGGCACTGTGCTAAATGCTAGAAATACAAATACAAGCAAAATGAAAGGCAGTTCCTTCCTTCAAGGAGTTAACATTCTACTAAAGGAAGAAAACCCGAAAAAAAGGAACTTGAAAATCAGAAGAGAAAAGAGGAAGATAAAGTGCCTGCCAAGGAACATGGTAGCAGAAGTATGGAGTTTGACAAAATTGATTCATGAAGAGGAAAAATGATGTGAATATGATATGAGTACTTTATTTAAAATAGAGGTTTCAGGAGGAACTTACCAATTGGAGCCATCTATCAGGGTAATATGGTCCCAGGAATAAAGTGATCTTCTAGAATGAGAAGGTCAAAAGAAATGAGTGAAAGAAACCCCCAAATAAATTATTCTATGACTACTGTAGTCAAAATACAGACAGAGGCTATTTGGGAAATTCAAGAAATTTATGGATTTTTGAATCTCCTAAATGCCAAGATAATTAAAAATGAATCTTTCTCTTCCTTTTCCATTTGTTCCAGAAGAATGGGGGAGAGAGGCAGAGACCTTGCATTCTAGGATTCACTCTCACTACTGGGGGCTACAACTCCTGTTTTGTTTTGTTTTGTTTTGCTTTGTTTTAGCTGAAGCATAGGAGATTTTGTGTTAGCCTCTTACTTTTACTCTGTGTGCCTCCCTATTTTAAATATGTTTCTCATAGAAAGCATATTATAGGATTCTGATTTTTAATATACTTTGCTATTCTCTTTTGTTTTATGGGTGAATTCACTCCATTAACATTCACAGTTGTGATTATTAATTGTACCTTTCTTTGCATCTTATTCCCCCACCCTGTTCATTCTTCTCTTTCTCTCCTTTTAGCCTTTCCCTGTTCACAACTGTATTGTTTTAAATTACTCTCTCCTGCAATTAATTCTCCTTTTTATCCTCCCTATCCCTTACTTTCTCTACTCTCTTACTTCCCTATAGGGTAAGAGAGGTTTCTATAGCTGACTGAATGTGGGTGCTTTTTCCACTTTGGTTTAGCTCTAATGAGAGTAAGGTTAATTATAGCCTTTTTTATATTATATATAAATATTATATATATAAATTTTAGCATTTTCTCCTCCTCTGTATCTGCCACTTGTGCACCTCTTAATGAAAGGTAGTTTACCTACTTCTCTTTCTTTTTCCTTTCTCTCCATGTATTTTTTTGAGGCTTTACATGTTTCGTTTTTGACACTGTTGTCCTCTTCTAAGTTCCCATTTTGATTTTCCCTATAACTAAAGTAACTTTCTAAGGTCAGGGTTGTTCTTTTTATTGTTGTTCTTTTGTTTATTTTTCTGGCTGTTTTTCTTTTTCCTGTTACTTTATCTATTGTTGATATCCTTCTCTGTTCCTGGGGTAGGTAATGCTCTGCTCTAAGCTTGTAGAGTACGCTTATCTGATACTTAGGCTAGGCCTGACTGTCCTTTGCTCTGAGAAGGTTTGTAGTTGTTTCATACAGCTATATTTAGTACCCTGGTTTATCAGTTCCTCTGCTGTTTCATGGGCTGATCTATCCCTGTTCTGTTTCTTCCCCATCCATGCTCTAGGTTTCCACTGTCTCAGGCATCCTGCTACCAAAAGGATATAAGTAGGGGCCTGAAACTTCAGCTCCCCCTCTCTGCTCCCATGTGCCATCAGGGCTCCTCTACCATGTTAGAATTTTTAGGCTTCTGGCCTTCTTTATATTTGTGTCCTTCTATACTTGTGTTGAGGGACTTGGGCTGGATGTGTCCCCATTCTACAGCTTTGTTGCTTTTTGTGGAGTCACTGAATTTTGAACTGCTCCAAGTTCTGCTGGTTCTCTCAGATGTACTTCCTAAGCTGCTCCCTCTTCTTGCCCCAGTGAGATGTGTACCCTAAGTTTTCCTTTGTTTTGAGGGGTTTCCTTTTTCTAAATATACCATCAAATCATCTGTACAGAGTAATAATTTTGTCTATTGTTTTTATTCTATTCATTATCTATTCTAATTGCTTTCAATTCTTTTTCTTCTCTTATTGTGATAGCTAGCTTTCTAGTACAATATTGAATAATAGTGATGATGATCTCTCCTTTCTGAACCCCTATGTCTATGTATACTCCTTCTAACTGGCCTAATGACAATAAAGTTCTTATGAGTATATGTATGTGTGTGTATCTGTGTGTGTGCATGTGTGTGTGTGTATTATCTTCCCATGTAAGAATATAAAAAGTTTAACCTTATTAAATCCCTTATGATTTTTCACAAAAAAAAACAGGGATCAGGCAGAAGAATGAAAATGCTATACACCTCTAGAGAAAGAACTGATAGCATCTGAATGCAGGCTGAAGCATACTATAATATATACAATGAAACTAATATTAATTTGAACAACAAACATTAAAAGGTGAGCAGATGATACTGAAAAAATTTAGAAACTCAGAAATGCATAAAATATATGCATAGTATTGTATAATATTGCCATATTTTATATTTTAATAGCAAAGATATGTGCAATTTTTAAAAAAGTTAAAATAAGTAAAAAGTTAGTTTGCAAAAAGAATGTGAAAGTCAATGGACAAAACACAAAGGGTAGAAATTAGAGATATCTTTAAAAGTTTAGTAATTCATAAATGCATCTAAGGTACTGTAAACACTGTATAAAAGAAAAAGAAAAAAAATTCATAATTCTCTGGTACAAAGAGAGGGCAAAAAGATTTTACACAGATTTTTCAGATCTCTGGGGCACTGTTTCCCAAACCATCACAACATACTTGTATATACTCATTTGTAAAGAGAAAGATTAGTTACTATTTAAAAATGTCTAGTGATGAAAAGTAAACTTCTTCACTTACTGACTATAGAAACAGTGGGGTCAAGACTAATTTTGCATTTCTTTGTATTCTGATTTGTTAGAACTCCAAGGGATCTCATAATCCAAACTAATTTTCCCCAAACATCATATAAATCTGTTACTTCAGTCTAATGAATTCTATATTTCTGACCAAATGAACACTACATATGACTTTCAGCTCTAGTTTCACATGCCCCAGGAGGAAAACTTTGAATCTACGTTAACTTATTACCAAGTCTGAGTTCTATAAGATTTCAATTTTCCTGTATTTCTGCATTTATACATTTTGCCTGACTCTCCCCTTATCATCATACTGATGAAGGTATCAGGTGCTAATACCTTCAAGTAGTGAGAGAAGATGAGCAATGAAAATCATTCCCTTCATCCTAGTTCCATCCAAAATTCATCTCAAGTACCACTTCTGATTACCTCAATCACTAATGTTCTATCTAACCTGAACTTCTTTTGTATTTGTCTTATAGAAATCTTCTATTTATTTCACTATATTCATCTCCCTTATTTCCCTAGTAAAATGTAAGGTCCTAGAAGTCAAGAGTCTTATTTCATTTTTAAATTCTTTATATATCTTGTCTATGCCTAGCATAGAAACTACTCTGTTTGGTATTTAATCTTAGTCTTCTCCCTCCTTTCAAAACTTCTTACACATTATTTCCCTTCACAAATTCTAAAATCTAGTCACATCGACCATTCAAATACAGATTTCCCTCTTTTATTTCCATACCTTTGAAATGGTTGTCCCCAAAACTCAAAATGCTCTTCTTTCTTCACTCTCAACTCTCACCTTCAGCAAGACACCTTTCCCAGTGTCCAGGCCATTAATGTCTTTTTCTGTAAGGTTATCCCATATCTATTTTATGTATATATACATATATATATATATATTATTTGTATATAGATATATACACATGTATGTACATCGATCTCAATACATACATACATAGAATATATATATATATATCACTGTCTATTCCATTATAATGTAAATTTATTTAAGCAAAAGAATTTTAAACTTTTTTTTCTTTGTACCCTATATACTTGCTACACTGCCTGGCATTCTAAAAGCACTTTATAAGGTTTTGTTGATTTATTAATAAATTATTGATGAATAAATAAATCCTTACGGTCTTATCAAATTCATCATTTTGTTTTAATAGTATTCTACTTTAAATTTCACATACATTCCTTAGGTTTATCAGATATCTGAAGCCTCTGTTTAATAAAAATTAACAAGAATGATGATATAGGCAGTGGAGAGATTGCACTTATATAGTGCCTACTGTATGACAGACACTTTGCTAAATGCTACCCAACATCATTTGATCATCACAATAACCCTGGGAAATAGGTGCTTTTATTATCCCTACTTTACAGATGAGGAACCTGAGGAACACGGAGGCAAAGTGACTTACTCAGGATCACATATAGCTTATAAGTATATGAAACCAGGTTTTAACTAATTTTTCTAAGTCCAGGTCCAATACTCAACCTAGTGTACTACTCAGTTGTTAGAGAAAAGTTTTGAGAAAAGATCTACTACCAGTTCTGATGGTTAATTGAACCTAGGTTTCATTTCTTCACCCTCTTGAAGTATGTAGCATGAACTAGTAAATTTTTTTCTGCTTTTAAAATCCATTGGATTATATATTATCTTTTACTTCTATCTTCAAATTGGAGTCTATCTGTAGTACAAAATTGGATATCATGTTTAATTTTCACTGTTCTCATCATATCTCTTTATAGTCCCCAGAAATAAGGGCAATTGAAATATATATAAAAGAATATTCATGCCCATTTAGTTATTATAAAAGTTTTAGATTGAAATTATTTTTATTCTTAAAATTCCTAAAAACTTTCTACATGAAAAACTCTTCAAAATATTCTATTTCTTAAATTGGTTTATAGTAATTCATTTTGATAACTTACTGAACAATGTCCAAAAGTCAATGAGTCAGTAAAATGGGCTTATTATTAAGTCTGACACTTGATTGTGTTTGCTAATCCTGGACAATGTAATCAAGAGTTACTAACCTTAGGGCCAATTAGGTAGCATAGTGGATAGAGCACCAGACCTAGAGTCAGGAGGACCTGAGTTCCAATCTGGCCTCAGACACTTCCTAGCTTTGTGACTCTGGGCAAGTCATTTCATCTCAATTGCCTCCCCCTTGCTGTTCTTTTGTCCTGTACTTCATACTGACAGAAGAGAAAGGTTTAAAAAGAAGATGCTAAACTTGTCTGCCCTTCCAATACAACTGCCATTCCATGGTACTGATTAAATATATTGCCTATGCAAAAGCTTATGAATGAAATTACCATACTAAGTGGTGAAGAATATCAGCTATTACATGATACTGAATCTGAACAGTCAGAACAATAGTAAGGGTGACATATGGATTGATCTAATTAAGAATCCTAAGTTATTATATAAAATAATTATTGCACAGAACTAAGAAGCCTAGTAGTAGGAAAGTCGTAGGTGGCTTGCCAATACTTTTCATATTTTGTTAGTCGACCAACATTTTATGAGATTTTTCTATTGCAATTAAGAATATTAGAAGTTTTATTTTAATGCATTCGTTCACACATTCCTACTGTGATGCCTCATTATAGTATGGAAATGGCTTTTTGTCCTTGAGAGGTGGGCGAGTGGACTTTTATACCTGATTTTATTATGCTAGAGATGAGTTAAGTATAATCCTAGTAATAGAATATTACTGTTATTAAAGGAGCGATGTTGATTGCTAAGATGACTACTAGGTAAAAAAAATTTTTTTGGCAATGCAATGCATGAGACAAAGAAAATATAAAATATTCTTCATGATTTTGCCACTTTGAGGACAAAAGAACTTCAATAATGGGAACAAAATGATGGAAACAAAGTTAGAGGATCTTACATATACCACAATTGTTAGCACAAAAAAAAATACACATACCTGCCAGAATGGTGACAGTGACCCATATTCAACATATCAAGATTATGAGATTGCCTTATTTGAACTCTTATACTGCTATCCCTAGTGGAGAATAGGAGGAAGGAGAAATGCCATTCAAAAATTCTATAGAGGGACTGGCCGCGATTAAGAACCAAAGAGATTGCCACTAGAGATAGTTTTGAAGTAGGTAGTAATTGTTTCCCAAATATCTTGTGAGGATGATACAAAATGAATGAAAGAAATCAAACAAAAAGAGTGATCGAAATCACATCAATAACTATTGATTTAATAACATACTTTCTTATCTCTATAAATTCTTACTGATAACTATCTATACATGTGTTTAAATTAAAGGGAGGAAATGGACATGAATTCCCTAGGAGGTATAGATGAGTTTTAACTTGTACCCTTGTTGTATGTATTCATAGTGGTGAGATCATAAATATAATATAATATTATGCTACACTTATACTATGCCATCTATAAATATACTGCCATTATTTTATGATTTTCATCTCACTTCCAAAATGTCACCCCTCCAAAAAATTAATCTAAAAATCTTTTAAAAAGCTATGGCACTTTAACTTTTTTTTCCCTTTTAGTTACAACAAAATTTAGCCTTTTTATATCTGTAGCACATAAGCAATTTTAACTTGGGAAGTAAATGATCTGTGGCACCTTCAACTTACCCCAGAAGTAAGACTGCTATAAGTTTGATTGAATACTTAAATCATTCTGACAGTGACAACAAGGAACTTATAAATAGCTCAACTGAAAATAATTTAAAGTAGAATTTTTCATGAAGTGTTGTTTTATTCTTGTTTTAAAACTTAACATGAAGGCCATTGCTTTGGACTCATTCTCCTAACACTCATTTACTCTTACAGGTTTGTTGCCCAGAGTAGTTTTGAGAATGGTGTACTAATACTCTAACTTACAAGCCCCCATTAGCTTCCTTCCAATGATTATCAATTGATAATAATTAAATGGTCAAACTTAATTACTTTTTTGTAACAAATATTTTACTAAGATGGTACAGTAAGAACAATAGGTATAAAATATCTCCAGAACTGGGACTATATGCTCCCTTAATCCCCTGGCCTTAAGTCAGTCCCATCAAGTGAATCACTTGCAGAAATATCAAAAAGGTCTTTTTCTTTAAAACTATGGAAGGGCCTAAGCACAGTGTTTCACACATACTTAATGTGTTTACTGGTTGATTGATTAAAGGGTCTAAGAACTTTCTTGCTATACCTCATAAATTACTTTTAAACCACAGAAACTGAATATCAGAGATGGGATATAATCATAAATTCTCTAAAATATTTGGGACTAGAAGCAATGTTTTTCCATTGTATTGTCTCCTAGTTCATCCCTCCCTACTGTAGAACCTCAAAGACCACCTAGATTAGAAGAATGATGACCTGAATTGGTTGAATTTCCATATTTATTGACTTTTGTATCTTCATAGTTATAATATGTATAGTTTCTTTCATCCTCTGGAGGACTGTAATATCCTTAAGAAAGTTATGTCATTTTCTACCATTGTATACCCAGGGTCTTTCAATTCTTTGCACAAAGTAGGTACTTAGTTAATGTTAATTGAATTGAAGCTACATTTAGGAAAAGGGTGAGACTAGGAACATGTAAATCAAAGAAATGCAAATATTTCAAAATATAGGTAAAATAAAACATTGGGCTTGACAAGAGTTTTTATAGCTGGTATTTCAAAAAAGGAATTAGGACATTTTTTTTCACTCCTTCTTCCTAAATTCTCATCTTCCATATTTTTCACAACTCAAACAATATTTGCTAAATGACTAGTATGTACATAGCATACTTCCTCCACGAACATTATTTTTAAAACTACAAAAATAATTCTTGCAATACAAGCAACCTTTTAGTAAGCCACTTTGTCTTTGGTTGATCTGTGTTTAACAGAACTTTTAGAGGATATCCAGTTCACCTACCATGGAAATACTCTTATAGAGGCTGGTCTGAGCATATCCAGATCTCCTAAGATGGAATCACTCATGTGGTTGGATATATTTGCTTTGTGCACCATGTGGTTGGGTGCAATTTCCTTTGAATAGATGTATACTTAAAACATATTGAGTTTTGAAATGGTAAGACTCAGAGATCTCCCTTTCTGCTTATTTTTCTTAATCAGTTTTTTTTCTTTCCTGCAATTCTTTCCTTTATATTCAAAGAGTAAAGATCATAATTCAGGATTTCCTTCCCCTGCTCTCTGTCCTTCTCTTTTACCATGGCTTCTTTCTGTTCTTTTTCATTTTTCCTCATTTTCAAGTGTCAGAAGTGATCTGGACCAAGAATTTAAGCCACAGCAACCTTGGAGCCTTGGCAAGATTAGAAAAGTCTGAGAAGCCACAGTGCATGGAACTTGATCCAAGGTGGGTTTTGTACTTGGAACTTGGGGTTGTGCCATATAGAAAATGAATTTAAATATAAACTTAATCCCTTTCTCCCCAGAGTAAGAGGTAGAAGGAGGGGAAAGAATTATGCCTCATTACTGGGGGATATATTTATATATTTCTGATTATTCCTTGGGAAATAAATATTCCTTTGTAAAATCTGATCCAACTATGAGTGAGGAAATAGAACTGGGATGTAGAAGAACTCCTCCAGACTTAGGAGAAAAACATTAGTGTGGACTGGAGCCATTTGAGGAAAGCTCATTTTATGGGTTTAGATACCAGAAAAGGGGAAAGCATGAGATATAATATACTGGTCCTCTGCCAGTTGGGGCAAGGGAGTTAAGTGCTACACACATATTGGTCATTGAGTTGATTCCTGCCTATAATATCTCTGCTAATAACTATGAATATTACTGAAAATCAAATTTTAATTTATATTTCCAGCTGGAAATGTTTAAAAAGGATCTATTGTCAAATGGCTAGTTAAGCTATATGATTAAAAAAAACCAATTGTTTATGTAGCTTTTTGTTTTCATGATGTGATTTGCAAAAGTGCAATATAAAGAAAAACAAGGACTGCTGGAATGTCTTCTGATTCACTAGCTTTTATTTTTTAAATATTTTTTAAAACCCTTCCCTTCTACGTTAGAATCAAGGGATAAGCAATGGGGGCTAAGTGACTTGCCCAAAGTCACACAGCTGGGAAGTGTGTGAGGCCAGATTTGAACTTATAGGACCTCCAATCTCTAGGACTGGCTCTCAATCCACTGAGCTACCCAGCTGCCCCCACCAGCTTTTATTTTTTACAAAAAAGCCACAATAAGTGTTCACTAAGATAAACACAAAGGGATCAAGAGACTAGGTCCTATTTTAAGCTTATATTCCTCCATCTTGGAAATGTTTAATGGGATAACAACAAAACTACATTATAGCTTTCATTTTAATAGTGCTTTATCAATCGTAAATAAGCAAAAATTATGTGTCAGGTACTCTGCTAAGCACTGGGAATACAAAGAAAGCTAAAGTCAGTCTCCACTCTCAAGAAGCACAAACTATAATGAGAGAAACAACATGAAAAGAACTATGTATAAATTATACATTAAAAATATACTGGAAATAATAAACAGAGAGAAGTACAAGAATTAAAGGGGAATCTGGAAAGACTTCATACAGAAGGTGAAATTTTGGTTGAAACTTGAATAAAAGCAAGAGAAGCCAGCAGGTAGAGATATGGAGGAAGGGAACTCCACAAATGGGATACAACAAATTAAAATACCCAAAGTTTGGGCATTTAATGGAGAAATAGCAAGAAGGCCTGTCATTATAGACACCCATGCATTCTATATAACCTTTTTCTATCTCTATCAATCTCTCTCTGTATCTGTCTGTCTATCTGTCTCTGTCTCTGTCTTTGTCTCTGTCTCTCTCTCTATATGTGTGTGTGTATGTGTGTGTGTGTGTGTGTGTGTGTAGACATACATATATATGGAAATATATATCCATGTTCTCTATATATGTATCAACATAGAAAGATTTCAAGGGAGCATATAAGGTGTAAGAAAATTGAAAAGTTAGGAGAGAACCATGTTATAAAGAATTTTGACTGCCAAAGAGAGGCTTTTTTATTTAAGCTTGAAGATGAGAGGGAGATGGAGTTTATCGACTCAGTTGCGGGGAGAGATGATGATGTGGTCAAACACATACAGGCTTGTAAACCTGGTAACTGTGAAGATGGTGGTGCCATCCACAATAATGAGAAAGTTAATAAGACAGGGCAGTTGGGGACAAGGAATGAATTAAGTTTTGGATATATTTTGTTTCAGTTTTATATAAGACATCTAATTTCAAAAGTTCAATAGGAGATGAAAAACTGGTAATCAGAAGAAGAATAGGTGCTGAATAAATAAATTTGAGAATTACTAGCACTTGGGAATTAGCAGTCTGATCAATGAATCCATGGGAGCTGATGAAATCACTAAGAGAAATAATTTTGAGGGAGAAGAGAAAAGGATCAGAAAAGAGCCTTGGCGGATGTCCATGGGTTAGTGAGCAAGAGCCAGATGAAGATTGAGCAAAAGATACTGAGGAATAGTGAAACAAATGAAAAGAGAACTAGGGGAAAGAAGTATCAAAAAACCTAAAGAGAAGTGGAAGAAAAGAGTGACTGATAGTGCCAGAGGCTGCTGAGAAGTCAAGTAAAATGAAGATTGAGTAAAAACAATTAGAATAGGCAGTTAAGAGATCATTGGATTATAAAGCAGTAATTGTTGAAACTATATAATCCCACCAAAGAAATAGGAAGGTAGATCAGTAGAACAGAACAGACACACAAGAAATAGCAGTGAAAGATTATAGTAATCTTGTATTTGATAAAAGCATAGATCCAGATTTGGAAATAACAAATCATTGTTTGGAAAAATTGTTGAAATAATTGGAAACTAGTTTGACAGAATCTACCAACATCATATACAATTCACTGATATGAGATAAAAATTGAAATATGATCTAGACATAAAAGGAGATACAATAAGTAAATTAGAAGAACAGAGAGCATAGTACCTATCAGATTTATGAAGATGAGAGGAATTTATAGGTAAACAAGAGATGGAGAGCATTATTAAATGCAAATGGACAATTTTGAATATATTATATTGAAATGGTTCTAGACATATAAAATAAATGATGCTAAGAGTGTGAATTAAAATTATGGGGGAGACCTCCATCCCAGCTTTAATATTTCACATCCCAGTAGATAAACAGGAATCAGAGTCATGTGTCTGAGGGTCCTGGCACATTTCTGAAACTGGTATCTTTGTGTAGGCCATGTGTGATGGGGTCATGGAAGCCAGAAAGCATGGTGTATGAAGGATCATTCATTGGTCAATCATAGGATCTGGAAAGATCCAGTGGTGGCGGTGAAAGAGAGGTTTTTAAAGTGGTTCTTTTTGCTTATGTACCTCTCTCTGGGCTGGCACTTTTCTCTGAGCTCTGATCTTACCTCTTGATCTTTAACCAAGGGCAGCTTGGGAGGAACCAAGCCGGCTGAAATGAGGCTGAAATGAGGGACAGGATTTTCACCTTAAGTTACAAAGGTTGGAAAACCTCTTTCTCTTTACTAATAAATGCTTATAAATCTACTTATAAGCCTACAAGATTAATTTTTTTAAACCTTTACCTTCCATCTTGGAGCCAATACACAGTATTGGCTCCAAGACAGAAGAGTGGTAAGGGCTAGGCAATGGGGGTCAAGTGATTTACCCAGGGTCACACAGCCAGGAAGTGTCTGAAGCCAGATTTGAACCTAGGAACTCCCATCTCTAGGCATGGCTCTCAATCTACTGAGCCACCCAGCTGCCCCCAAGATTAATTTTTATTTATAACACAGGATCAGAAGGAAAGCAGAAAGTTGGGGAAAATTTTTATAGACAGGGCCTCAGATAAAGTTCTCATATCTAAAATATAAGGAGAACTTTGTCAAATTTATAAGATTAAGAGCCATCCTTCAAATTAAAAATTGGCAAAAGACTGAACAGATAATTTTCAGATGAAGAAATCAAAGCCATATATAGGTACTGATTAGAGAAATAAAAACCAAAATAAGTTATCAACTCAAACCCACAAGATTAGCTAAAAGGACAAAGTGACAAATATTGGATAGGATGTGGGAAAAAGGGGACAGGAAAACAGTTGGTGGAATTGTGAACTGATCCAATCATATTGGAGAACAATTTGGAATTACACCCAGAGAGCTATAAAACTGTGAATACCCTTTATAAAACCTGTTTCCCAAGAAGATCAGGGGAAAAAGAAAACAATACTTATGTTCCAAAATATTTATAGCAGCTCTCTTTATGTTGGCAAAGAATTGGAAACTGAGGGGATGCCTATCAATTGGGACATAGATAAATAAATTGTGGTGTATGATGGTAATGGAATACTACTAAGGGATAAAAAATGAACAAACTGATAAAAAAAACTACATGAGATAATGAACAGTGAAATGAGTAGATCCAAGAGAATATTATACACAATTACAGAGCTAATGCTATAAGAACAAACTGAAAATATTACTCCCAGAAACTGAACAGAAAGACAAAACATTAAATACTTAATTTATATGAACATGTTGGTCTCCATGATGATATACTATGTGATGCATGGAGGGTGGGGAGAGGATGGGACACTTGAGGATGAGATGTAGATATGAAGAAAAGTAAGTTAAATATATAGGAGATCTCTGATTTCATTCTTGTAATATCCTCTTTTTCTTTACATATGGAAATTTTTTTTAAAGAGAGATCATTGATAATCTTGGAGAGAACAATTTCTCAATAACAATTCTGACATATAAATAGCATGTCCAAGCCTAAGGAGATAACTTACTTTTCCTCTCCAACACTGTACTTTTGTGCTAAGAAAATGAAGAAATGGGTTAATACATTTTTAATTTTAATTTTTAAATATTTTCCATGATTCTACATCAATCTACATGATTCATTTTCTTTCCCTCTCCTCTTCCCTCCCCACTCCCAGAGCTGACAAGCAGTTCCACTGGGTTATATAAATGTTATCACTTGATACCTATTTCTATATTATTCATTTTTTCTATAGAGAGATCTTTTAAAGCCTGGACCCCAAATTACATATCCATATTATAAAAGGGCAAAATGGGAAGATTATAGTTGGACTGGATATTAAAGTTTGGTCGACAGGGATTGATTACTCGATTCCAAAATAAGAGACCCAAGTCAGGATGACTTTTATGGTGATTTGTTTACAATTAGGAAGGTTGAAGGTAGGGAAAATGAGAGAGAGAGAAACTCTGGCCTATACAAGAGGCTGGAAGCAGGGAGGCTTCAGAGGCCCCAGCAGAGGGGCACAGAGGTTAATTAAACAAGGCCTCCTCTAAGAAGAGAGGCCTCCTTGAGGCTAGAGCCTCCAGAAACACCAAATGAAAGAGAGTCAGCCTAACTTACCCACATGACAATTAAAAGGGAAGCCGTCTGAAGTCTCACCAGAGCTCCTCCAATGCCAAGTTCAACAGGGCAAAAGCCCTTCACAGGAAGTTACCATCATATTTAAAAGATAGCAGCTTTCGTCACTTTCTGCTTCCACCTCCAGTTTCACGTGGACGAATGGCAGCCTCACTGTTTTGGACTGAACAAGGGGCAGTCCCTTGTTTTTGATTTGTCATTTACTATCACGTGTGGGTCACAGACCTCCCCCTCCCGGTGGGGCGACATTATTCCTGATGGTTAAAGTCTGAAGAATGAATGAGGGTAAGCTAATTCCATTTACAGAGTGTATGTATGTGTAGGTGATGTCATATGTTTTTCTTTTGCATTTCTGCTCCCACAGTTCTTTCTCTCAATGTGGTTAGCATTCTTTCCCAAAAGTCCTTCAGGAGTGTCCTGGCTTATTGCATTGTTACTAGTAGCAAAGTCCATAAAATTGGATTGTTCCACAATGTTTTACTTTCTGTGTACAAAGTTCTCCTGGTTCTGCTCATTTCACTCTGCATCAGTTCACTGAGGTTCTCCCAGTTCATATAGAAATCCTCCAGATCATCATTCTTTATAGCACAATAGTATTTCCTTACCACCATATACCACAATTTGTTCAGCCATTCCCCAATCGAGGAACAAGCTTTCATTTTCCAACTTTTGGGCACCACAAAGAGTGTGGCTATGAATATTTTTGCACAAGTGTTTTTTTCTTATTGTCTCCAGTCATGGTATTACTGGATCAAAGGGCATGCATTCTTTTAAAGTCCTTTGTACATAATTCCAAATTGCTTTCCAGAATACTTCAGTTAATTCACATCTCTACCAGTAATGCATTAGTGTCCCAATTTTGTCACAATCCCTTCAACATTTATTATTTTCCTTTACTGTCATATTGGCCAATTTTCTAAGTATAATGTGGTACCTAAATATTGTTTTGATTTGTATTTCTCTAATTATGAAAGATTTAGAACACATTTTCATGTTCCTACTGATAGTTTTGATATCTTTATCTGAAAACTGTCTATTCATGTCCCTTGACTTTTCAAATGGGGAATGGCTTGATATTTGTACAACTGACTGAGCTCCTTATATGTTTTTGAGATTAGACCTTTGTCAAAGGTTTTTGTTATAATTTTGTTCCCAATTTGTTGCTTCCCTTCTAATTTTGGTCATATTGGTTTTGTAATGTTCTCTATCTCTTGCTTGATCTTAAATTTTTTCCTTTCTCATAGATCTAATAGCTATACTATCCTATGTTCACCTAATTTACTTATAATTTTCTTCTTTATATTTAAGTCATTTACTCATTCTGAATTTATCTTGGCAGAGAGTGTGAGATATTGGTCTAAACCTAATCTCTTCCATACTGTTTTACAATTTTCCCAGCAATTTTTATCAAATAGTGGACTCTTATTCCAAAAGCTAGGATCTTTGGGTTTATCGAATACTATCTTGCTGAGATTATTTACCCCACGTCTATTCCATTGATCCTCCCTTCTGTCTCTTAGCCAGTACCACATTGTTTTGATGACATGGCTTTATAATACAGTTTAAGATCTGGTACTGCTAGGTCCCCATCCTTCACATTTTTTTAATTATTTAATGTCCCTTGATATTCTTGACCTTTTGTTCTTCCAAATAAACTGTTATAATCTTTTCTAATTCTATAAAAAAGTTTTTTGGGAGTTTGATAGGTATTGCATTGAATAAGTAAATTAATATGGGTAGGATTGTGATTTTTATTATTTTAGCAAATTCTGCCAATGAACAATTAAGGTTTTTCCAATTGTTTAGATCTACTTTTATTTGTGTGAAAAGTGTTTTGTAGTTGTGTTCATATAATTCCTGAGTTTCTCTTAGCAGATAGATTTCCAAATATTTTATATTACCCAGAGTGATTTTAAATGGAGTTTCTCTTTCTAACTCTTGCTGCTAATTTGTATTGGAAATAAATAGAAATGCAAATTATTTGTGTGGAATTATTTTGTATCTAGCAACTTTGCTAAAATTATTAATTATTTCCACTAGCGTTTTAGTTGATTTATCTAAGGTTCTCTAAGTATACCATCATATTATCTGCAAAGAGTGATAGTTTAGTTTCCTCACTGCCTACTTCAATCCCTTCAATTTCTTTTTCTTCTCTAAGTGCTACAGCTCATGTTTCTAGTACAATATTAGATAAAAGGGGTGATAATGGGCATCCTTGCTTCACTCCTGATCTTATTGGGAAGACTCCTAAGTTATCTCCATTAGAGGTGATACTTGCTGATGGTTTTAAATGAAAACTATTTATTAGTTTGAGGAAAAGCCCTTCTATTCCTATATTTTCTAGTGCTTTTAATAGGAATGGACGTTGCAGTTTGTCAAAGGCTTTTTCTGCATCTATTGAGATAATCATGTTGTTTTTTTCCCTAATGTTAAATAAACCTTGCATTCCTGGTATAAATCTTACCTGGTCAAAGTGGATAAACCTTGTGATGACTTGATGTAGTCTCTTTGCAGGTATTTTATTTAAGAATTTTATTATTTATTAGTATTTTATTTACATCTATGTTCACTAAAGAAATTGGTCTGTAGTTTTCTTTCTCTATTTTTGGTCTTCCTGGTTTTGGAATCAGTACTGTATAATTTTCGTTTTTTGTTTTTTTTTTAAATCCTTACCTTCCATCTTGGAGTCAATACTGTGTATTGGCTCCAAGGTGGAAGAGTGGTAAGGGCTAGGAAATGGGGGTACTGTATAATTTTCATAAAATCCAAGATTAAAAAAAATTTTTTTGAGAAAATTTTCAGGAAAAGAAGCTTGAATCTAGAAAATGAACTTTTTTTGAGAAAGTTGCATAAAGAAACCTTCACTGCATCAGAAATTTCAGAGTGAACTATGGGATGTAAATGATTGAGCTGAATGGGGTTGAACATATTTATTCTGATATACTTTCTATATTATATATAGATATAGATATAGATATATAGATATATATATTGATATATATTCTGATATAAGAGTTTATATGTAAACTCTTATGCCAAAGGGAACTGACCTCTAATTGGCTTTTTGTCAATGATCTAGCAAACATTGGTTTTGCTCTCCCTCTGTTTCCCTCTTATCTCTAGCTATTGTAGTTTCCTCTTAGAAAGTACAATGTTGTATGCACTTTTAGTTAGAAGATTTTTAGAGGTATAAGATAGTTACGTTTAAATGATCCATTGGAGAGACTAGTCTCCCAAAGGATCACAAGGGGGATTGTAAAGATGGGATTGACTCTCCCTTCATCTACTTTTAAATTTAATCAATCAAAAGTGTAGACACCTCCTACTTAACATTAAGTAGAGGAGGTTCATAAGCCACTTACTAAAAGTGAGTAAAAACCCAGATATGACTGATCATACCCTAGGCAGTGCTAAACATATGTAAAAACTGCAACTGGCTCCTGTAAAGTGGAGGAAGAGACAGGAAGTCACATGGAGAAAGGACTATAAAGGTTCCTGAACTTCCTGTCCAAGAGGTCTTGGATTATTAACTTTCCAATTAATTTTAAATTTGATTTTCCACAGACCCTTATTAATTATAATTTTTATCACATTATGATCTAAAAAAGTGACATTTATTATTTCTGATTTTCTGCATTTGTTTGCAGTTCTGAAAGGGGAAGGTTGAGATCCTCCACTATATTCTTTCACGGGGTAAAAATTGGCATTCAAAAAGATAGATTTCCAAGCATTCCTGAGGAATGTTAGACCTAAATAAAAAAGTAGAAATTCAAACATGAGACACAAGACAAGCCTAAAAACAAATAATGAACAGGAGGATTCTTCTGTGAACTGAAAGAATATACTCAGTTTTGCTGGATAGGTGACTCTGGGTTGTAAACTCAAATCTTTTTCCTTCCTGAATAACATATTCCATGCTTTATGATCCTTTAATGTAGAAGCTGCTAGGTCCAGAGTGATCCGGATTGTAGCCCCAAGGTATTTGAATGGTTTCTCTCTGGCTGCTTCAATTATTTTTCCCTTGGCTCAGTGGCTCTTGAATTTAGCTCTTACATTAATGGAAGTTGTCAATTAATGGATTTCTTTCTGGAGATGATTTGTGAATTCTTTCAATTTCAGTTTTATTTTCTTGTTGGAGGATCTCTGGCAGTTTTTTTGATAATTTCTTATAATATGATGTTCAAGGTTTTTTCTTGATCATGGCTTTCAGATAGTCCAATAATTCTCATATTGTCTCTCCTGGATCTATTTTTCTAGGTCAGTTATTTTTTCAATAAGATTATTTCATGTTTTCCTTTGATTCTGCTTTATTGTTTCTTGATTTCTCATAAAATCATTAGTTTCTACATGATCAATTATGATTTTTAAGACCTGATTTTCCTCTGTCAGTTTTTGGTTCTTCTTTTTCAATTGGCCTGTTTCTCCTTGCATCACTTTCATTTCTCTTCCCCACTTTTCCTCTGCTTTTCTTAATTGGTTTTTGAAGTCTTTTTTTGAGCTCTTCCAGAATTCATGTCCAATCCATGTTTTTCTTTTGTATTTAGCCTGTGTTTGCTTTGCATTCACTGTCCCCTTCTGTGTCTGTACCTTGTTCTTTGTCTCCATAAAAATTCTTTAATTAGGTGCTTTTTTTTGTTGTTTGTTCATTTTCCTATCTAATTATAGGTAGGCTTGGGGGGATGATGTAATGGTCT
The DNA here is from genome assembly GCF_016433145.1 of Gracilinanus agilis. Classification (NCBI taxonomy): domain Eukaryota; kingdom Metazoa; phylum Chordata; class Mammalia; order Didelphimorphia; family Didelphidae; genus Gracilinanus; species Gracilinanus agilis. Next base: position 231,948,767 of record NC_058132.1, on the reverse strand, counting down.
GAGGGCTAAGAACTTTGAAAGCCCCCTCACCCTGCTGATTCAATTGGCCCTTGAGATCTTCATAGCTCAAAGACTTGCCTTAGCCTTGGTTATATGCTTTTGGTCTTACTGTGATCTTGATCACACTGGGTTGAAGGAGAGACAGGACCAACCAGGATAGGGAGACCAGGGTTCACTGCCAAGCTTTTAACTGATACAGGAATGGCAGTTGGCCCAACAGTCACCCAGCTTATCCTAGACCAGGGTCTATGGAACCAGCAGGCAAAAGTAAAAGTTTATACAGTTTAATTGAGGGAAATAATAATTGAAGGATGGGAATAAGGGATTCTATACTTAAAGCCTAAGGACAAACCACAGGGGGCAGGGAAGGACTTTACTACATTATCCTATTGACCTAAGCCAGGCAGGGCCCAAAGGAAGCAGTGCTGAGTCACAGAGAAAGCTTCTTCAAACCTGGTTCCAGCCCGATTTGGTCAGCTCAGCTAAAGGGCCTGAGGGTGGCTTTGGGGTGTCACGGTAAATCTAAGGATGGTCTCAAGATGCCAAAAGCCAACTCCACCAGGTGATCCTAGGTACCCAGGTAGGGAGAGTGAGTTTGAAATGCTGTCCACCAGATCCCAAACCAGTTCTCCACTTGGTGGAGCTCTGCAGGTCTGTTGTCCACTTGCTGAAAGCCTTCACCTCTCAGGATCCCAGAGAATCTGGAAGCAGTTTTCCCTAACTCTGAGATCTCCCAGGTTAGCAACAGTTATGTTCCAACCACTAATGGAGTCTCTCTCAGAGCACAAGCCCCACTTCCTGCTCCTTCATTCCATCTTGGAATCCTCCAGCCTTCCTGCTATGTCCAACACTAACACTAAATTAATTGCTAAATAACCCTCACCACATCAGGAACTACTTACATTATAGCCTCAGGCTTAGGTATAAGTTTTTGGTCTTACTATATACTTGTTCTAATCAGGCTCACTCTTAATTTTCTTTTCCTAGAGTTTCTCCCTGAGCTTTAGGAAAAAAGATCTGGGCTCCCCTTTAGTACCATCAACCTGTGAAAATGGGATTAATCCTACCCTGCCTATTTTTATATTAAATCAACAAAAGTGTAAACACTCCACTTAATTCTCAAGTGGGGGAGGTCTGTGACCCACATGTGCAAGAGTGGGTGACAAATCAGAATCAACTGACTGCCCCCTGGGCAGTCCTAAGCAAAGCCTTTTTTGTAATTGGTGCACCTAAAACGGGAGGAATGCACAGGAAGTGATGCAAAAGAAGTACCTTTAAAAGGGAATTACAACTTCCTGTGGGGACTTCTTCTTGGTTCTTTGGAGTTCAGAGTTTGAGTTGGAGACTGATGAAGAATCTGCTTACTGAACCTGAGACCTTGGACTTGGTGAGACTATTCTACAATCTCTCCCTTTGAACTACCACATTGTGAGTGAAAAAAGAGTGACTCCTTCCTAGATTGTTCTGAAGGGAATCTCCTCTTAAGAGAAGCTTCATGACTGAAGCCTTTGCTTTATTCATTCCCGTGCCTTTGGCCCTTGGCCCTCGGCCCTCAGCCCTTGGCTCAAGGCTGTGGCCCCTCTGTTTGAGGACTAATTAACCTTGCCTGGGTTGAGCCAGGGGCTAGAGCAAAATACTTAGCGTTTTACGTTAGATATCTTGCCCTATCCTCTCTCTGATTTTCTTACTTTCACTTTCTCTTCCTATTTGTAAATAAACTACCATAAAAGTCAATCTTACTTGAATTTTCCATTAGGAATTGAATCAATTCCTTGGAGACCACCCTCTTGTATAGTCAGTCAAACCATAATTTTTTACCCTTTTGAACCCACTGTAATGTATAGAAAACAGTCAGCCATTTTTTGCAGGTGCAAAAGAGTAGTTTGCCCCCTTTAGAATACAGAACCTGGCAAGGCAGCCCCAGGCATGTGCCAGTTTGACATTTGGGAAAGGAGTATAAATTGAGGAGCACAAACCCCATCAGGGTTACTTCTTCTCAGCCTTTCCAGAGAGGTGGGAGGGAAGTGAGAGGGCTCAGAGTGGTGATTATTTTCAATAGGCAGGTAGGATTATCCACTGTCAATTCAACTTATTGACCATCCTCTGACAATATCGTCTGTTAGATTCAAAGATTTATCTACCTATAATCTCTGTATTTCCTGATGCTAATCTGGATTTGGAGAGACCCTCAAGGTTTTCAAATTCCAGCACCTAGGCCATTTTATCCATAGCCTGGATACTTAGCTATCCTTAGCTTAGATCTACAGGGTTACCTTTACCACTCTCACATTTCCTTTTCCTTCCCTTAGTTTTTAATTAAATACTTGTTATAACCATCATAACAGTGTCATTAGTTTATAGCCTAGCTTTGAGAAGATATTCCCAATGCTTCTTACCACAGTCAGAACATTGTCATCAAGCTTAATTGGCTAAGCAGCCTAATTCAGTCTAGGGCTTGGCTTACTACAATTAGATCTCAAGAACTGGTTTGTGTCCATATTAGGCAGGCCTTCCTGGTTCAAACTATTCCTGGTTGCTAAGGCTGATAAGACCTCAACGTTCTGCTGCCAGCTGGAAACTAGCAGAAGCAACAGCTGATTCCAACTTCACTATCAGGGCAGCTATTTCAACTTCAGGTGGATATATTTCATCTTGAAAGTCAGCCCAATAGCATCACTCATTTGTCACCTTTTGAATTATTATATGGACAGCCACTGTGGCATGGGAAGTCACCTCAGAGCATCCAAAATCTATCACATCTGGGTGTGGAAAGCAAACTCTATGAGTATATCAAAATGTTGAAAGAACATTTAGATCAATTGTACAGATTGACTCTTATACAGCAGAGAGTACCACTTGATTTGAATCTGTATAACTTCCAACTGGGTGATTATGTCTATACCCTAAAAGTCATTCTTACTTGAGTCTTTCATTAGGAAATGAATCAATTCCTTGGTGACCACCCTCTTGTATATTCAGTCAAACCATAATTTTTTACCCTTTTCAACCCACCCCAAACTGTGAACTATGTCTTCATCCAAAGCCCAGACTGGGATTCCTGGCTTCACTCTGGGCCCGCAGATACAAACTCATTTCAACCCAGTCTGCCATGGGCTGGGATTCTGGACTTCTCCACAGTTTTGAAATTTCAAGGGGTGTGGGTTTCCTTCAAACACTATTTTCCCAGGCAGGATCTCAGGGTCTGAATTTATGTTCCAAACCTGGGACAGCAGTTGTGGGATAGAGATGTGTGGCTTGCTCTTGGATTGCTCTTCACTCCTTGCTACAGCCTTTTGCTGATTCTGCTTCCCTGTCACCCCAGTGCCCCAGATGTTCTCTGCCTACCTTTTGGGGTTTTCTTTCCTTGAAAGTTTTTTCACTTTGTCTTCTTTTTGGTTCTTTCACCCCTATATTTGTTTTGTGGTAATATTTTAATATTGGTTGGAAAGGATTCTCATGGCGACTCAGAGCTACTCTGGTTTATTTCACTATCTTGTCTTCACCCCCAGAACAAATCCATTTTTAAGGAAATTGCATACTGATATGGGTAGATAACCCATTTTTTAAAAATTCAATAGCCGAATGGATGAGAAGACCTTGAAATTAACTTCAAAATATGCTATCATTAGACACATTTCACCTCATAGCCAACCTGAAAATAAACATTTCTGAACTTACCAAAGCTGGTCTTTGGACCACAGACATACTATGTAATTAAGGCTTTGTTTTCCACATTGGTTTTCCACTTGGTACAACAAGCTCAGTTTGAGTTCCATTAATATAACCTCTGATAACATGGCAATTTATAGGGGTGTATAAGATATATAAGTTGCCAAATTTCTAGTATGAATATTTACACTTCATAAATTGGCAAATTCAATAAATCATGACTTGGTTTATTGTCATGTTTATTTCTAGATTTAAGAAACTGATTGGAAGACAGGATAATAATGCAAATTAAACTTTTATGCTTCAAATATGTTCCCCCAGAGATCCAATTGTTAAAAATATACCAGCATACTCCTGGCTCATTTAAATTCCACAACAAAGCATAAAAAGACAGTATGAGCTGAAATAGTTATTTGACTATCTATTCCATTCCCTCTCTCCCATACATTCACCCCATTAAATTGTAAACTTCTTAATTTTAAGGGTCATACAACTTAATAAATCTTATCTCCAGAAGCTAATAATAGAGACATAGATAGATAGATAGATAGATAGATAGATAGATAGATAGATAGATAGATAGATAGATAGATAGATAGATAGATTTCGAGGGAGAGAGAGAGAGAGAGAGAGAGAGAGAGAGAGAGAGAGAGAGAGAGGTAAGTAGGTAGGTAGGTAGGTATAGTAGGTAGATAGATAGGTATTGCTAAGGAAAAGTTATTTAATATTTATAAATGTACCACTGTTCAAGTTCCACAAAAACTTAAAACTGAATATCTTCCCATCAGAAGATATGAAGTTAGCATGAGATTAGCATTGTAGAGTGAAGAGGGAATTTCCAGAAACAGTCAAGCAATGGGAAAATGCAAAAAAGCACAGAAAAAAGCTTTAGAATGTTCCTGGGGAAAGAATTCTGTGAGCAACAGAATCCAAGGGAAGCCATTGAAGCTTCAGGGGAGTTTTTGAGCTTGAACTCTTGGTGGGAGGCAGCTCTGTACCACTTCTCCTGATCCTGACATCATTTTCCCATACAAAAGTGATTCTCAACTTGATCAGAGCACATATCTACACAGAAGACATCTTGCTACATCGAACTGAGAAGATATATTTGTGATTCTGATCAGCTGCCAACTACCACAAGGGGGTTTCTCTGAGGGGGATTGGCCAAGCCTGAAGATCATCTGTCTAATGCCAGCTAACCCTAGAGATTAAACTTTATTCTTATTAGCCTAGGATAGCTAATCTAGAAATACCAGCAGGCAGAGAGAGTTCAGGCCATCCTCGGCTTGGCCAAGGGCTGAGAGACATAGATTACTGCTCCAAGACCTTCAGTGAGGGAACTCCTATTACCCTCTTCCCCAAACCTTGTTCCTTGTTACCCTGTCATTAAATTTCAACAAACCATATTTGGAAAGCAGTGAGGCTAATTAACAGAAGAAGATCAAAGGGAAATTGGTAGGTGGAGGTTATCCCAGGAGGGAGAGTTTTCAAGTCAAAAATTCCTGAGTTGACAGTTACTGTTCTCTCTCTGGTAGCAGTTCTGTTCAGAGAAGGATATTAAAGGAGGACTAAGTTAAAGCAAAATTATTCCTTTCTCCTGAAGTATTCTCTTTCTGACATAGACTGCTGTCACCTTGCCCATCATTCTACTCTAACTAGTGACAGAGAGTGGTCATTTGCTCTCTGTTCTAAAGGAGGTAATACCCTGACAAGTCAAGTTACTCAAACCACTTGACCAATCATTTATAGCAACAACCTGGGGTTTTCCCTAACCTTTTTACACTATTTCTCTACAGAGAGAGAGCAGGAGCAGGAGCAACTGTGAAATCACAGCAGCTAGTGGCACCAGCAGCCCCATTCTTTTTCTCAAACCAAAGCCTTCAAGTGAGAATGTAAGAGGTGAAAACTTAAAGAAAAAATGTGACATAATAGGCTTTATTTCTTCCTTTGTACTTCTTTACTTTTTCCATTCTTTAGTTCCTCTTTAGTTCTTTATTAAGTCTTGTCTTTTTTGTTTGTTTGTTTATTCACTTTTAATCACAGATATGCTCAGGTAGTTAAAGCATGGAGAAGAAAATAGAAATTGGGAACTGGTGGTCCCTATCTCTGCTCCTTGCTTTACTTCAGATGAATGGAACAGGTGCCTTTGCAAAACATGTCCTTTTATTCTGAGAAGAACTCTGCATCTAATTTATCTAATTGTATTTGTCATAAATATCTGTGGTTGAATTTTTCATTTCATTTCTTTGTACCCTATTATTCATGGCATGAAGGCATGGAATGATTCTAGGGTCATACAATACAAAGAGGTCTTTCCTAGGTCAGGTTAGAGTTTCCCTAACTAACTTGAAGCATAATCATGAACCTTTCATATGTTTTTTAACTATACTGCTAAGGGCAGAATTACTATGAACTTGGGAACTCTTAAAATTTACCTCATTAGTTACAAGTCTAACATAATGACTCCAAGGTTGCATTAAGCATTAAGAAATTCAGTTAGATTAAGCAAACAAAATCACATAATCAATGAGCAGATGATTCACAATCTGTTATGAAACATGATGAATTTTAATATCCCAGAATTTCATTTAGCTTTTTAAAAATATTTCTAGAATATCACAAATTATTATCAACAGTGAAAATGTCACTTTGCTTTTAGTGTTTTCTTATTTAACTTCTTATATTTTCCTGCAAATCTACACACAATGATTTCTATGTACAATCATCTGGATCCTACACCTAATGGAAAGGGAAGATTTGAAGGCATTGCTTATGAAGTTGTAGTTTTTTAGTGATCCAAAGCTTCTCCACAAAGTCTATATTTTAACACATCAATAAGGTTCTAGTGATATTGTATGGGTACAAGTTGTGGGATATTCCAGTCTCTGAATAAAAGAATTTATAGGTTGTCCACAGAGCAATAAGGCAGATCATGGTGGACTAAGCGGGCTATAGCACATTACAAAATAGGCCTTGGGCAGATGTGGTAGAAAAGTGGAGATGATAAACTATATGACTGAAATAAAAACTATAGGTTGGGCTCAAAGTGGAGACAAAGGACAATATGGGAACAGCAATTATGCTTCACTGTTATCCACCCAGTAACAAAAGAATATAGGAAAGGTTCCCAGAATTTTAGAAATTCCGTGTCTCTTTTATTCTAGGACATGGGCTAAAATTCCACAGGATGGTCAGGAATGCCTAGGGTTGCTATCTTTATTTGTTTAAGAAAATGCCCACATTGATGTGATCATAGATCTAATAGAATATTGCATTATAGATACTATGTGACGGCAATAACTTAACTTTTACTAGATATTATCCTTATTTCTTATAGCATATATCTTGATTGTTTTCTACAGTAAAAAAGTTAAAACGAGTGGTATTTTTTAAGAAGTCACATTAAACACTTTAAAATTAAATGAAGAACAAAATACAGCACCACAGATATTTCAAATAGCAGGAGATGCTTTCCTGTATTAGTATCAAACCACATGTGGACTTAAAAAATGAAGAGAAAGAATATGAAAATAAAACTCATCTAAGTTAATTTTTACGTCAAATGATTGCTCATTTTTTTGTAAATAACAATCTACAAGGAAAGTTATATTAATAAAATCACAGGGTTTTTGTTGTTCTTTTTGTAGCATTTCATGTTTCTTTTATATTTTTCATTTAAAGAAGTAGTGGGAAATTTTGAAAAGGACATATCAATTTCAGTTAATGGGGATAAATCTAAGATTTCCCCAAAAAAGGTAAGTACATGTTTATACCTGTAACACCTAAGGGAAAATAAAAAGATGTGTAAAATTATATTTCTACATCTGCAGGAAACTGACCCATAAATAAACAGTGGTTTATATACAAAGACCCATTTTAGAAATGGATATGTTTTTCTATTATTAAAAAATTATATAGAATTCCAAGGTAGTGATCCAACTAAAGATCAAAAAGAAGAAAATTCATCAGTTGAGACTTAACTAAGCTAAAGATGGATTTTTTAAAGTGAGATTGAGAAATGCCAGTAGAAAGAATCACTTTTCTCACAAATTGATTCATATACAAATAGTTTTATTTTGCTTTTAGAATTATAGGTATCTAAAGCTCATCATCTATGCTTTTCTGGTAACTTTGCTGTTTCCTTTTCTCTTCACAAGAATCCTAAGGTCTTTATAAGAATTGCTTTCATAAAAATTGGAAAACAAATTCCTTTTTTATTGACTTTCAAAAAACATATTATTGAAAACTTGAATAGATACTGAAAGTCTGTATGGCCTTTGCCTTACCATTATATATAAAACTTGTTAATTATTTTAGCATATTAGATTTTTCCCATAACACAAAGACAATTTAATGAAACATGATTTTGCCTAATGAATCAAAATCAAGAAATTAAACAAGATAAAATATGGCACTAGAGAATCTGGAAAGTTGAATGTAAATGACGTATTCAGTTAGTGAAGCATTTACCTAATCTAGGAAGGAGTTAAACATGAACAAATGAAAGGAACTTGAGAAAATAATTGGGGTCTAGACTTGTGATTTCATTAGTATAGGAAACTCAGAGATGAAAACTTCCTCTACCGAGTCAAGACAACACTTTCCACTACTTGTAGACTTAGAGAACTGCCCAGAGCACCTGAGAGGGTCAAACAGCATCAGATATGAGATTTGAATCCAAGTGCTGTTAGTTCCCAAGTTAACTCTCTATTCACCACATGACACTGCCTTTTGAGAACAATTACAAAACAAAAATCCAACTAATGTTTTTGATCACATGGATATTAAAAAAGGAGAATTTTAAAGTCTCATGTTTAATTTCAATGTTTCAGTCATCTATAATTCCATCCACATGAATACTCGCTCAACTGTTTTCAATCGTAAACCCTACATTGTCTTCACCAATCAATCAAAAAGCATTCATTAACTTCTTTTTACACACTAGAGACTTTGTTAAGGTCTGGAGATATCATCACAAAGCAAAGAAATAGAAAAAAATACAGTTTCTACCATGAAGGAACCTACATTCTAATGAGGCAGGGGAGGATAACATTAACACAAACATATAGTGATATATACAAGGTCAATACAGATTTAATGTAAGATAACTTCAGTAAGAAAATGCTTAGCAGCTGGCAGGACTGTGAAAGGCCTCCTGAAAAGGTGGCATTTTAACTGAGTATTGAAAGAATCTAAGGATATTAGGAGGTAGAAGTAAAGATAAAAAGCATTCAAAACATATGGGACAGTTATTGCAAAAACTGGAAAGTGGAGTATCATGTAGAAAGAACTTCAAGAAGGTTAGTATGGCTTAACTTTAAAATGTCTAGAAAGGATAATGTATGAGAAGACTGGAGAGGTAAGAAGGGGCCAGGTGTAAACTATTGAATGTGACAAAGGAGTATATAATTGAAACCAGAGGTTATAGCTATTATTGAGTACTGGACTAACTGTCAGATATATGATTTAGGAAAATCATTTTGGCAGCTATGTGGAGGATAAATTAGATCAGGGAGACTTCAGGCAAAAAGAACAGCGAAAAAGTGATTACAATATTGCAGGCAACAAGCAATGGAGGACTGAACTAGACTGTTGTCTAAGTTGGGAAAGTATGTGTATATAAGATGTGGGGGGGTATACAACAAGGAATAATACATATTTTGATGAATGAATTGAGTAATGATGGAGAATTGAGGATGACATCCATGTTGTAACCTAGACAGCTGTTAGAATGTTGGCTCCCTCAATAGGACCAGAGCAGGGGTCGGCAACGTATGGCTCTCGAGCCATATCTGGCTCTTTTGAGGGCCAGATATGGCTCTTTCTGCAGGAGCCATAAAGTCAATTTTTTTTTCTGTTACAGGAGCGCACACTGTTACAGGAGCGCACACTGTGAGCACTGTACGGCTCTCACGGCCAAAAAGGTTGCTGACCCCTGGACTAGAGAATTTCAAAACAGGGATAAACTTGGGGAGGGGGAGATGAGTTCTGATTTGGACATTTAGACTTTGAAATAACTATTGTTCATCCAATATGAAATGTACAATAAATAATTGATTATATGGTCCTGGAGCTCAATGGAGACAGTAGGACTAGAAATACAGATTTGGGATTCATCAGTATAGACATGACAACTGAACCCATGGGAGATGATGAGATGACCAACTGAGATGGTTTAGAAAGAAAAGAAAAGAGGGCCCAAGACAGAATTAACATGGCATGAATAAACAACCAACAAAGGAAGCTGATAAAAAGCATAGGCAGGAGGGGAAGCCATAGAAAAGAATGTCACAAAAAATCAAGAGAGAAAAAAATATACAGGAGGAGAAGGTGATCAATAGCAACAAAAGTAGAGTGGGCAAGAAAGACGAGGACATTAAATTAAACAATTAGGAGAGCACTGATAAATTAGAGCCATTCCAGTTGGATGCTAGGGTCAGAATGAAAAGAAAGAACCTTGAAGATTCTGTTCTAGATTCTTTCTTTCATGGACCTTTGCTGTGAAAAGGAGAAGAGATATAAAATGGTAACTTGCTAAGATAGTAGGATCTAATAAGAGATTTTTAAAGATGAGGGAAACATATCTGTGTTTGCAATAGGAAGGAAAGAACCAATAGATAAGGAAAAATTAAAGTGTAGAAAGAGAATGGCAGGGGCAGGCTAGGTGGCTCAGGGGATTGAGAGCCAGGCCTAGAAATGGGAGGAAATGGGTTCAAATCTATACCCAGACACTTCATAACTGCTTGACTTCAGTGTGGACAAGTCACTGAAGTCCAAGTTGCCTTGGAACCAATACTTAATATTGATTTTAAGATGAAAGCTAAAGTTTTTTAAAAAGAGAGAGTGGAAATAAATAGGAGAATTTGACTGGAAAAAATGGGTTGGAATCAGGAGTTACCTCACAGGAGCTGAATTTGACTAAAAGATAGGCTACATCTGCACCAAATACTGGAATGAAAGAACAAATGGCAGCAGATTTTAGAGGGAAGAGAACTTCTCAATAAATGTCTTCAGTTAGGTGACTCAATGAGGCAATGTCCTCAGATGGGAGAAGGTAAAGAGAAAGGATGCTATGGCACCCTTAATAATATCATAGAAGGTTGTAAAAAGATAGCCTTGCTGTAGTGAAAGTCCATTTTAAGGTAAAATAATTCAAGTTTGTACTGAACTCCACATGGCTTTGTGATTTCCTCGAGTTCCATTCAGTACCCTGTGAATAGGAATGAAGCAGACAAATGATGGGTTAGGGATTGCCACAGTGTAATGTGACATAAGTGATGGGTCAGGAAAACAATTTATGAATAAAGGTTTAACATAGCATCAAATTGGCTCATCGGAAGAACAGCAGGGAAAATAAGGATCATGTAACTAAAATAAATGTGATAGCCCAGGAAAGTCCTAAGGAATGGAGGTATTGGAAGTCAAGACAAAAACTAAGAACAAACTTAAGAGTCATAAGATATAGAGAAAGAATGAATGATAAAAAAAAGAAAAAACTAATTAGCAAGTACTGGTGATGAACCTCTCTGAATTTGGCCTAATGCCGAAGCAGCAATTTGTTGTTTGTCCTATACTTAAAGCCCATTAATGTTGCCATGACCTTGTAGAGTTATGGTGTCCAAAGCCACTTCAAAAATCCTAGGTCACCTTGAGGTCTTCTGATATTAGATAAAGATTTTTTTGGAAGATTTTTTAACATTGGTGGGGATTTGAGGATAAATTGTTCTGAGTTTATAGGAGTTTAGTAGGGAGCAAAGGGCCAGCATCAAAGACAAAACATAGAAAGGTGGATGAAATATTTTGTTCAAGGGGTCCCTACAACTTCCTACCATATATTAAGTAAAGAAGAAAGGGTTGATGTTCATATGGACATGATCAACACAAAGTATGATGACTAATGTCTCTAGCCTACAGATATTAGTTCCACATTTGCAGGTTTGCAGAAACATTAATTTTGTACATAGATATTTACATAGAGATGAAGTGACTTACCCAAATCTAATGAGTCAGGGTCAGAATTTGAACCCAAGTCATTCAGACTCCACACAACACCTCATTTACTATACCATTCTGCCTCTTATAGAGCCAAAGTAGCCATTAAACACCATCACTGATATATGTGGTTTTTTTTTCATTATTTGTAAGCAAAAGATTTGTAAATGATATACCTACCTTTTCAAAGATCTGGTTTTCAAGAAATATTCTTTTGTGTAATGTTTGTTATTGAATACCTTTTAGCTACATATCAAAATCACAATCTGCCACTTGCTTGAAAGAAGAAGTTAGTGCAGTTATTTTTAGTTTCTGACCCTAAAAAACTTTTGCTGTTGTATTTAGGGCTTTCTCAGTGAAGATGTTTTAACACCACATATTCCATCATGTCTACTCAAATCACCCTGCTTTCTAAAGTACTTGTTATTATTCTTTGTCATCTCTCTCCCCATCTTCTTTCTAAGTGAATCTCATCTCCCCTCTAGAGCTTCATAGAACCAAGTTTCATTTCCAATATTTACTTTGATGCCTCAAATTGCTCCTTATGATGTCTCTGCCGTGACTTTTCTAGGGCATGGTCTCAAAAAGCTAGCATTTCTGAGACCTAAAGAAAACATTTTAAATGCACTTTTAGTAAAAAAAAAAAAAAAAGTTCATGAAACATTTAAAACAAATGGAATGCTTGAAAAAGGTTATAAATGCTATCCCAGGTGCAGCTACAGAATGATCTGTATTAATAGTTATGACAACAATTATCATCAGTATCATTAGCTTCATGTTGTTTAGCATTTCACAGTGGGGGAAAAAGACTTTTCATGTCTATATTTTGTTGCTCATAAACTAGCATAGGGCCTCGCACATAGAAGGTGCTTAATAAATATTTGTAGAATTGATTCACAGAAATTGAATTCTAACTTTAGCTTAACCAATGGCTAGAATTTAACAGGAAATACATTTTTATTCCTTCCATATATATCTGTTCCCTATATGGCATTATGGAAGTCTAAGCCAATAAAATTACTTATAAAGAATTGCTTCTCTTATATGTACTTGAATTTGATATTGATATTTATATCAATATGACTTACATAATTTATATTTTAGCTAATTTGTGGTTTTACCTGTGGCTTATAATTAATAATGAATCATAATTTCATTTCATGTCTTTCATATCTTCCAGCCCTTCTTTAGAAAATGAAAGTATATTATAATGTATTTTAAGATTCATAGCTCCCTTTTTCAAAGCTGATGGTATTTTAATGAAAAGAAGCAGATGCTGTCTCTATGATGCTCCAAAACAAAATACATTTCTTTGCTCTTTACATTTTTCTCCCTTCAGTAGACTTTTGTGATTCTGAGGCTTAACTTCCCTTCACCACACTCCTAGGAAGAATGAAAGCCTCCTCAAGTTCAGCCAGTTCATAATACACACAGGAAATTTTTTGCATAAGTTGTTCTGACACTCTTGCAACAAAATGAACAAGAATGAAAACAAGAAAATGGATCTTCTTGGAGTTGGCGTAAGGAGAGAAGACTCTAGGGTACAAGGAAAATATGAAGAACTAATGAATATTAATATAGCAGAAGAGAATGAAGGCATCTAAAGCATGGGAACCTTGTTAAGTTTTGAGGTATGGCTTCAGAGGAGTTAGTAAGTTTACTATTCCATAGTGAATCAATGTATCGAAGACTTGAATTAGAGCAGCATGTTTATAATAAACAAAATGACCTTGGTATAGAAACTCTTTGCCCGAGTGTACTAAAAGACATCTTTTTATTTATTTGTTTGTTTGTTTATCTTTATAAATCCAGAGACGTCAACAAAGATTCTATCCTGGAAACATTTAGTAATAGGATCACAGAGTTAGAAGGGGCCTTAGAAACTTTTTGTCCAACCAATAACTGATAAAAAAATATCTCCAAGCAGGGGTCATTCAGCTTCTTTCTCAAGATGCCAGAGATCTAATTATTCCCTAAAGCAACCCATTCCATTTTTAAATGTGATTTTTTTCCTTATAATTATCCAAAATAACCATTGTAATGACCAGGAGCTATACCTAGTTCTGTCTTGTTGGGTCAAGGAAAACAAATCTATTCTTCCTTCCTCGTGACATGCCTTCAAACTATTGAAATCAATTATATTTCTGTAAATTTTTCTGCTATTGAGCAGAACCATTTCAGGACCTTCAACCAACCATAGATTAAAGACATGGGGCTAGAAAAACTTTAGAAATCATCTAGTATAAACCCTCTACCTCTCTTCCTTTTTAAAAAAGAAATTCAGAAGACAAAGCCCAGAAATATGAAATGATTCACCAATGATCACAAAAGTAGATCTAAACTTGAATTCTGGCTTTGCTATTTAGTGTCTATGTGACCCTGGGAAAGTTGCACAAGCCCTCTAGGCACTCAAATGACAAGTGAAAAAGTCAGTCTTTTTAGGAGGTGAAACAGAAATATTTTATTTTGTACCTTTTCTAATCATCCCTTTTAGGCACATGGTATCTTCATATCCTCTTACACAATTATGTACTAAAAAGTATTTGTTTTTTCGATGAAAAATTCATAGATTTTTCAATGTAAAATTAAATTTACATTGCTGTATGATTGTAGCCAACTAGATAATACAATGTATAGAGTGCTGGACTTGAAGCCAAGAAGATAACGAGTTCAAAGTTTTCATCAGTCACTTTAGTAGCTATAAGACATACTGCCAAGTAACAAACTTTCTCAGCCTTAATTTCCTCATTTGTAAAATGGGGATAATAATAGCACTCAGTTCCCAAGATTACTGTGAGGATTAAATGGAAAAACATGTAAAATGTTTTGTAAAATTTAAAATGCTCTGTAAATGTTAGATGCTCTTATTATTAAAGTCAAGATGTTAACTCTTCTCAGCATGGTTCTATTTGTAAAATAGAAACAATCTTGTCAGCCCTGGTCTCTTCCCTGGATAAGGAACACATGAATAGAAATAGCCAAAGTAATTGGTTCTATAGATAGAAATATATCAACCATGTGAGAATTCTTATCTAGAATACTTTTGATTGGTCTATTCATAGGAAACATGGTTGCTATTAATGCTGGAGTGGCACTTTTATAAAGGGATCCAGCTCCCTTTGTCTACTTCTGACTAGAATATAGGACAAATCCTTATGTTTAAGAGCCACTCACATCCGTCTGTAGTCCTAGAAGAGTTGGCCAGCTCTTGAATGGACCTCATGTGTGCATTGGCATGCCTGTAAATCAGGACAAAATAGACCCAGGTGGCTATGCCACAAGCTGGCATGTGTCCTTGCTGTTTCCTTTGTTTTTATATGAATAAATTATAACTATGTAATTTCCTATGAGTGTGAATAAGGTCTTTTCCCTCTAAATCTTCAATTCAACAGCAATCAGAATGAAAGGATAAAAAAAAAAAAGAATTACTAGCAAGAAAAAATCTGAATATAGGAAAAATAGAAAGTCATTGTAGTTCAGGACCCTGAAATCACACTGTATACACAACTATCCACTTTTGCTAAATATAAGTCAAGTTGTACTTTAGTACAGATTGTATCTGATGCCATTAACTTTGCAGTAAAAACAAAATGAATGGTCATTTGATTTTTTGTATAGTTTTTGTTTGGCTTGGTGCTTAAAAACTTGTATTGTGCTATATTTCCAAGGATATAATTCCACTCTAAAGATAATAAAAATTATTCTACCAAGGACAAAATAAGTCATAAAGAAATTTTACTTGAAGAGGTTGTTCACCTTTAAACAAGCAAATCTCCCTCTCTCTCTGGTTCTTTATTTTTAATTGCTTTTAGGAAGAAAGGGCCCATGCAGTCCAGGGGAAGATGATGTCAGGTATGCATCTGTGGCTTCCAGCAGGGCTCAGAGTTGTCAGTCATGGTACAGTACATCACCAAGACTGCACTCCAGAGGCATTACACAAGGTAAATCTTTTAATATTTTATCAGCTACTGTTGATATGAGACAGTATAGCTTAGCAAGTCTTTTATTACTTCCTTTCATTTATTCCTAAGACGCTTTTACCTCTGTCTATTGATTGCAATCTCTTATTTAACTTTACCATCACTAACTAGATGAAGATGACTACTAAATAGGATTAAACTTTTTTTTTCCTCTGGAATATTACCTTCAACTTCACTTATAAAAATCTAAATTAGTGATCCTCCAATAGACTTCTTTTGCCTCCTTTTCTTTGTGATGGCATCTTTCTAACTACCTGTGTTCAAGTGGGGAAGGATGGAAGCTTCTGATTACCAAACAGGAATCCACATCACTCTCAGGAAACTCTCTTTATGTTTGTTCTCAGCACAGATTTACACAAGGGAATATGTACCAGGCATCAATCACAAGCCCCAGAAGGAAATATAGTCAGATACAAATACATGCAGAGAATATTTACTTTCAACAAGACTACATACCACCACCACCCCTCCGCATGCTTCTTCCATCAAGAATGGGGCTCAGAAATCTATTTGTCGAAAGGGTTATTTGTTAAAATAACCAGAAGAAAACTCACAACCTTAGTGTCTCTTAGTTTGTTGCTCATCCTAAATGCTCCCATTTTAGAGGTTTCAAGGTGTTGATAAAGACAGCAATGCTTCTTGAAATATGTGGTGTGCTTGAAAGTCAGGAACACTTCGGTTGAATTACATCTGTTAGACTTACTATCTATTTGCTCACAGGCAAGTTACTTAACTCTGAGATCAATAAAATAGGGATAATTATACCTGTAGCACCTATAGCATTGTTTTTTTTTGTGAAGCTTAACATATAAAAATTCTTCTTATATTTATAAGCACATATGTATATAAAGCACTTTATAAACATTAAAACACTGCATATAACAGTTAAGTGCAGGAATCCTATTAATATATTTGTATATGTGAAAGATATATAACATGAAATGTGCATACATGCAAATATACATAGAGAGAGTATATATATATGCACATATGCATGTTTTATGTTTTTCTGATATCTGTATATATATATATACACATTGAGGAAATATTGCATATATAAGTGTTATCATTACATCATATCCCTTATTTATTTTCCTTATAGGTATGTGAGTATATATATACACATAGGAATGTGATTTTTTTTTACCTTTTTACCTGAAGATGACAAGTTGCTTGACAATATAGTTATCCATGTTTACAAGTTTACCTGAAAGCACTGCCAAGTCAGCCATCTGTGCTTTAGCTTTTAGATTAAGCCTGCTCTGTAGCTATGATTCTCGAAAGGTAAAAAAGGCTTTCTCTACCACGTTAGGGGATATTAGGAGTGTTAACTATATGATGAGATAAGAAAGGTGAGAAAGAAAGGGGGAAAAGGTCACCTACAAAAAGATATTCATTCCTTCTGTGCTACTTTTGGCACAGGACTCCACCTTAGATACAAAGCCCAAGTGCCCAATAAGCTGATTTTGATAAATCCCCCAGAATTTTTCCACGTGTACTAATTCTTTGTTTAAAATTCATCTTTAATATAGCTGCCAAATAATCTTTCCAAACTCAGAGCCAGCCTGACTGTGTAGCTACTGGAAAATCTTTACTGGTTCCCTACCAACCACCTAGCCTAGGATTTAATGCCGTCTTCGATCTCTCTACCAACTTACATTTTTAACCTAGTTTTCTGGTATTATACTTCATACATTCATACATACACATCCCAAACTATCTTGTTTATCAGATGTTTCAGATGTCTTCCTGCATTGTAGATGGCAAAGCCTAACTCCATCCAGCAAAGCTGTGGAGAGAATAGATTTAATAAAATCCAAGCCATAGTGAGAGTAGACCTCAGTAAAATCAAAGCCATAGTCTAGCTAGAGTCAAGCATGCAGCCCCATGATCTCACCTGAAGTTTCAAACTCCTCCCCATTGTGCCTTGCTGTACTTTGTAGAAAGTGGATTTTCTTACAAAATCCACAGATTTAAAACATTTTCTCTAGGAACTTGGGGCTAGATGATCACACGCTTTGCTTTACACATTTGCTATTTGTATGATCCTAGACAAGTCATGTCACCTCTCTCAACCTCATTTTTCTTATCTATAAAACAGGGTAATTCAAAATACTTTGTTCACAGGCTGTGATACAGTGGTAAATATAAAATGATATCACATATATCAAGTACTTTGTAACTCTTAAAAACACCATGATAGCTATTAGAATTATTAGAGATGATGTGTATCCAATTTAAATTTAAATCATTATTGGATGTAAATATATCAAAAGGCATTTACAAAATTCCATGCTTTAAGTTTTCATATGTTTCAGGTAAGTGAAAAATAAAGTATTAATTAAATACAAAATAAGTACAAAGATCTAAGTCAGTGTTTCCCAAAGTGGGTGCTATCACCCCCTGGTGGGTGCTGCAGCAATCCAGGGAGGTGGTGATGGCCACAAGTACATTTATCTTTCCTATTAATTGCTATTAAAATTTTTAAAAATTTAATTTCCAGGGGGCTAAGTAATATTTTTTCTGGAAAGGTGGCGGTAGGCCAAAAAAGTTTGGGAATCACTGATCTAAGTCAATGATTCCCAAACTATGGGCCATGGATGCTTTCTGGGCTATACATTTTTTATTACTATTTAGGTCTAATGGAATATGTGGCATGACTCAGTAATAGGTAAACATATCTTCTGTCAACTAAACAAAGAATTAGTCTTACATAAAAATGTATTACTATTTTTTTAAACCCTTACCTTCTGTCTTGGGATCAATAATCTGTATTGGTTCTAAGGCAGAAGAGCAATAAAGGCAATGGGGCTTAAGTGACTTACTCAGGGTCACACAGCTAGGAAGTGTCTGAGATCACATTCAAACCCAGGATGTCCCATCTCTAGGCCTGGCTCTCAATCCACTAAGCCACCTAGCTGTCTCCCATGTATTGTTATTTTTCAAATGCATGTAAATATTATCTCAAAAAACAAATTAATTTCAAAGACCTACTGGATTTATAGTAACTTTATTATTATTTTTATTATATATTTTCTCTTATAGATTATATGTATTCATAATTTTAATGACTATTTTCTGACATTTTGGCGTCTATGTTCTCTCTTTTCCTCCTTCACCTCCCCAGACCCTGAGAAGGAAGATAATATGATATAGGTTATACATACGCCAGAGTAACTTTTTGTAATATATTTTTTCAAACAATGATTTCTGATGTTATAACTGCTATAATGTAAAACTTGTAGAAAAAGATTTGACATTAAAAAACAGTATTGCCAAGAGAAAAAGTTGGGAAATTGTTCTAAATGATACATAATATATATTTTTTGTTCTAAGGAAGAGTACTCAAATATAAAGTATTTCTTCCTCTGTAGTTCATTTTTCCAAGAAAAAAATTCCTGATACTAGTTGGCAATATTAGTAACACATTACATGAGAAAAAATATGTTAATCTAAAGTTAATGACTTTTAGTTAAATCATTTGAATTGAGATAATCTGAATAACAATCCATTTTGAAATGTGGTATATAAACGTAATGAAATATTAATGTACTGCAAGAAACGTCAAATATGATGAAGAGAGAGAAGTATAGGAATACTTACATAAACTGATACAAAGTAAAGTAAAGCAGTCAGAAAAATAACATATGCAAAGAAAACAATAGTGTAAATGTAAGGACCAATCACCACAATGTAAAGAGTAACTACCATAAAACAACTGAAATTGTGTTAAGAAATTATAAAAGCAAAGCATGACCACAGTAATGAGAAATGAGATAACAATTCCTCAGTCTCCATAGATTTTTGCAGAGATAAAAGTTCCCAAGTGTGGAATATTGTAAACAACATCACAGTTTTCAATATGCTGATTAGTCTTGCTGGTTTTTAGAATCTTCTTTTAAAAAATCATTTGAGATATCTTTCTGGAAAGGTATAGGAGGGGAATACAGTCAATGTAAATATACTAATTAAAAAGAGATCTGTTCTTTCCAGCCCCTTAATTTAATATTTTACTTTTTATTTTTTGCTAGTTATATTAAAACTCATTGTTAGCTTGCATAGTAATATGCAAATTGGATATTAAGGTTTTTAATATAAGGAAGCTAAGAAATTATTTTAGTCATACATATTTGACCTCTTAATTACCTTGAGAAATCCAGTTAAGAGTTCTGTCTCCATTTTACAATAATAAACTTACATAATCCAACTTGCCTCACTTCCAAGAATACTATAAAATTTAATGGGTTAATGTTTTGTAAAGCAACTCAGAAAAAGAGGCTATAAGAAAAATGAAAAGATTTAATTTTCATCTGATTCTTACATAAATTTCCACAGAAATAATCTGAAAGAAAAAATGCCATTCTCTTTAAAAAGAGCTAGGAAATAAAAAAAAAGTCATTTGGACACTAACAAAAAAACTAAAATGGACATAAATTTATCATTTCAATATTTACATTCTAAAATATTTTAACTACTTTCTGAAAGATGTTTTCTAATGTAAAGATTAAAAATGGGGAATCTAGCCATAGACTTAGTGGTTCATATACTATAAATGCTAAGGAAAAAAAGATGAGAGACAGAGAGAGTAAAAGAAGATTGATCTTAGAAAATGTTTACCCTAACCTAGCTTTTCCATTAACTGGCAGCAGAGTAAGCTCCTTTTCAGTTCACACCTCCAGAGGCTACAATCTGGTCTGGCCTCAACTTATCTTACTTTCTCTCCTCCCACTAACTCTCACACATCACAATTTGTGAGCCAACTGTTTCCCTTCCTCCTTCACCTGAGGACCCAGGGGACCGTCCAAGAGACATTGGCCTGCCTCCTGCCTCCTTGTCCCCCTAATTGCTGGCTTTCCTGCTGACTAAAGGGGACACAAGAATTTCAGTTCTATCCTAGTGATCTAAGTCCCCTCAATAACCTCCTTCACACACTAATATTAGATAGTATCACATAATCAGGTCTACTATGGAGCTTTACAGATTTTCCTAAATCATATAACCAAAAGTACTCGAAATATGTGATTGGGTGCTGCGCACAATGTTGTTTGTATTTGAGTTTCCTGGATGACAATTCAATTGGGAATCTCCCTCATATCTTAGTTAAACCATTCCAATTATGTTTTTGTGAGTTGAAAATATCATTATATTTACTTTGAAATTCTCAAATAGCTTCATTCATTCATTCATCCATTCATATCTTGAATGAACAATATCACTTGGAAAATGGGAACATGGATCTGCTGTCTACCAGAACCAGCAGTTTTGTGATCTCTATTATCGTTTTTGTTCACAAAAAACAACAACAACAACAACAACAAAACAAACAAACATCAAACTGTCTTGCTTTCGTTTTTTACTTCCTTTAAGTCATTTGTGGTTCCAGGAATCCAATTTGTTAGTAGAGAAAGTCTGGCAAATCAACAACACAGATTGAAAAGTAATGAAGAAACAAATATTTTGGACATTTTCTTTATAATGGAGGTTTTCATCAGTTCTATAAATGTCAAAGGAATGAGTGAAAGGAACTCCTAACATATGAAGTCTGGGGGGGAAGTGATTTTCCAGGGTGAAAAGATTTGGGGCTGGGACAAAGCCTTTAATTCTAAACCTCTCTTATTTAATAATCAAGTAGGCCAAACTGAGCAAATTGAAAATAAATTACTTTGTGCATCTAAGAAAATCAACCTCTTTCATTTATAGGATTATGGATCTATAGCTAGAAAAAACTTTAGACATTAGCTTGTCCAATTCTATTTTAAAGATGAGGAAACCAAGGTTCCCAAAGAACTTTACCAGATTGATCCAAATCATACAAATGCTAAGTGACAAAACTGGAATTTGAACTCTAGATAGAGAATTCTTTCTACTGTACCACGTTGACCCTTAAGGAGGCAATTTCTATTTTTTTAACTGATAGTTTGTAGTTACCTTTGGTTTATAGCATATATAACCAATCATTCAAAATAGATTTAACAATACACTAATACTAAAGTTTGTCATTTAATGTTGATACTGGGAAATCTAAAAATAAACTGAGATTTTATATTTTTTCTGATGAATGTAAATTAAAATCCTGAGAAAACTTAATGAATATTTTAATCAATTTTGCTAATAGGCTCAGTTTCCCTCAGCTGGCTGAATCATGACACAAGGCAAAATGTCAAAACTTCCTTGAATTTTCAAAATATAAGCCATCTGAATTATTTCTATACTATTTAGTGACAAAAACAAATACTGGATTTATAATCATGGTCAGTTCTGCTAGACTGGACTTATGTTACATTGTTTAAAAAAATTGAGGAATGTTTTGAAAATGATGAATGGCATGGGTGCAGAAGCAATTCTTTGTCATCACCCAAGATAAGCTACTAGTTTTTAATGTCTTCACTTCAACTCTACTGGACCATATATAACCTCTTTGAGTTACCGTATATGCCACCTAAAAGCATTTGAGCCCTCGAGTTCAGGCAACCTATATGTCAAGCAGAAAAAATAAAACCACACTATTCAGGTTTGTGTTTCCCTGGAGGAAGCAAACAGTTTGATGCAATTTGTCAAAAGCCAGAGTAGTGCTTTAATGGACAATTTACTTTAAATGGCTGCAGTTATTGCAGAACAAAAGGACCAAGGCCTGAGATAAAAAACCATTTCCAATTGGTTTTACTCAGATGGATTTAATTCCCTAAGATTAACTAAGGATAGCTAACCTTTTATATTCCCCTCTATCTAAAAGCAATAAAAGAAATAGTAAAAACTTCTTCTGAGTTTCCAAGGTTTCTTCATCTTTGATATGTGTGATACTATCAATCCCCTAAATCGGATGTTGGTTTCAGACAACTGAGAATGAATGTTAGTCAACAAATGCTACCAGAGGGAAAAAATTTTTCAAATATAAAATTTTTTCACCATGTTAGTGTAATCGCATATTGGAAATTTGTGGTAATTAGACCTAAGAAATAAGCATCAAGAATTATAAGAATTGATATTTAAATAATAAATTAGCAGTTTTCATTTAAGTTTCATAAGAATCATTTGAGGTAGATACTATAGGTATTATTATCTTCATTTCCAAGGTGAGAAAAATGAGGCTCAAATGGGTTTATGTGACTTACCTATAGGCAAAGAGCTTTGCTAAATAGTGTTTTAGTTAAGTTTTAAACCCGGGTCTTCTTAATTCCAAGTATATGGTACACTTTGGAAGTAAACATTTATTAATATTTATTAATAAATATCTACTAACTAATAGGAATTGTGATACTCACTGAGAATACAAAGATAGAAAGTCCCTATTTTTGAGGGGTTCACAGTTTATGGGGAAAAACATGGAACAAGTACAAACAAGTTGCATACAGAAAAATTTTGAAATAATCAGTAAAGGGAAGGCACTAGAATCAAGGATGATTGAGAAAGATTTCATGGTAAAAATGAGATTTTTGTCATTGTGGTTCAGTTGATTCAGTCAGGACCCAATTTTATATCTTCTGGGCAAAGAACAGAAGTAGTTTGCCTTCACTTTTTCTAGTGATTTTAGCTTGGGTCTAAAGAAAGTCAAGAAGACTACTAGGACAAGAAGAAGGAGAACATTACAGAATGGGGAAAGCTAGTAAAAATGCTCAAACATAGGAGTTGAAATGTTTGATGAAAGGAATAACAAGGAAGCCAGTGGCACTATATTATAAAGCATATGTGTATGTGGAGCCATGGGGAATGGGGGGGGGTGTTTGAGTGAATATGCTGGGTGGAGGGGTTTAAGGTATAAGGAAAGTTAAGACAGGTTACAAAAGTCTTTGAATGTCAAACAGAGGATTTATATTTGTTTCTAGAGATGAAAGGGGGAGCAAGGAGTTTATTGAATAGGTGTTTGTGGTGGACGGATAGACTAGCAGGTTTTCACAATTATTCAGGTGGGCGGTAATAAAAGCTTGTGCCAAGGTGGCAGCAATTTTAAAAGAGAGAAAGAGGAGTATATGAGAGATGTCATGAAGGTAAAATCAACAGGCCTTGGCAATAGATGGAATATTGGGAATAACATGAGGAATCAAGAATGATATCTAAGTTGTAAGCCTGGATGACTAGAGAGGGTGGGGCTCTTAATAGTAACAAGAGAATAAGGAAAAGGAGTAACTTTGGAGAGAAAGACAATGAGCTTTGGTCATGTTGAGAGTAAGATGTTTGCAGGACAATCAATATGTCCCATAGGTAGTTGGAGAAGTGAAACTGAAGGTCATCACATAGGTTAGGACAAGATAAATAGATTTAAGAATCAACAACATAGAAATGTTAATTAAATTCTTTGGAGCTGATGAGATAACCAAATGAAATAGTATAGAAGAAAAAGAGGGCTCACAACAGATTCCAAGAGGACACTCAAGAATTAACAAAAATGACTCAGATAAATATCCAGCACAAGAGACTGAGAAGAGGTCAGATAGTCTACTACCAAGATTCCATGCCTACTTCCAAACTGTAATTAAAACTTTTTTTTACTTTTCCCTGTAAAAATAAATCACTCATATTAGGTAGTATTTTTGTGATATATTTGAATTTTTAATTGTATATGTAATAATAGTAATTCATTTGTATTATATATGTGCATTTTTATATAAAGCATCTTACTATTATATTACTTTCTATATAGATGAACTCCTTTGATCCTTAGAACAAACTTCTGAATTAGGAAATGTGAATATCACTGAATATCTCTGTTTTACAGGTAGAAAAAGTGAGATTAATTCACCTACTGAAAATAAACACCAGCACCAGGACTTAAACCTAGGTCTGTTGTTCCACTTTTAGTGGTCTTCCTTCTATATACCAATCAGCTAGATTTCTGTTGTGTTATTCTTTATGTGCCAATTATGCAATCCTTCAGTGAGTTAAGAAATTATGATTTCATTCAAATATTTTTGTAGATGCAAATTAAAAAATTAAAATGTGTTCATATAGTGAGTACTTGTATATTGCTTTGTGGGTGGAGTAAGCAGAGGAGTTTCCTAATCAATTTCACAAATTTCCGCTGATCTGAGTCTGAGGAAGTTTTGCTTATTTAGATATTTTCCGCTATAAAATATAGGCATTGCTTATTGGTATTATATTAAGAGGACAAAGACATTTCATAATCAAGTATCCGTTAATGAAGTTGCCCAGAAGATGACTTGATTAGTTGCTACTCTTAAGAGAATAAACTTTTATTGGAGGAACAAACCTTCTCTGGTTGTATATAAAAGAGAGCCAAAAGACTACTGAGATTCTCCCTTCAGTCCAATAGCTGGCACATAGCAAGTGTTCAATACATGCTTAAAGGCTTAACTTCACTATTTTCCTCTCTTTTCTATACTACATCAGAGGATGACTTGAGCAAGGTGGAATGGAAAAGAAGGGGGAGTTGTTACTTGCTACCTTGAGGCAAAAGTACATAGAAACAACATAAGATCACTTTCTGAGCATAGGTAATAGATTGAATAACTAAAAATAGATTTTCCTGGCCCAAGAGATGAAAGCAGTAAGAGCACTAATAGAATATCAGGATTTCCTGCAGAAGTACATCATAGTTAAGTATGCATTGCTTAAATGGTTCTGAAGGGATTTGCCATAGACAATGTTCCTGCACCACAACTTGCTATGTAGAGGAGGGAAGATAGAGATTTCATTGGCTGCATGATGCAGGTTCTAGTTTTCTAGCAAGAGCGGGATGATTTGGGAGGACTAGAGGGCTCTGCACAAATAACATCAAGTTTGGGAGCTTAGAGAGCTGACCTTATACAGAATAAAATGGAGATCCTGAACAACATGCCTAGTCAAAAGAGATAAGAAACATCCTTGTGGACCCTATAAATTGGAGATCAATAATGTAACAAAACTACAACATGAGGGGTAGGAAGGAAGAGCAGAAAATCTATATATTGTTCCTTGCTATTTCCATGAGTTATTTGGACCATAAAGATTTGATTGGAAGGAGATTGAATCCCAGAAGTCCTAAAGTAACACACTCTCTCTCTCTCTCTCTCTCTCTCTCTCTCTCTCTCTCTCTCTCTCTCTCTCTCTCTCTCTCTCTCTCTCTCTCTCTCTCTCTCTCTCTCT